>NW_006262201.1:7401372-7433747 GCF_000493195.1 Citrus x clementina
AAAAAATTATTATAAAAGGATAATATTATATAAGTAAGCCAAAAGAAATAAAAAGTAACAATAGGGGTATCAATACTTTAACGGCAGGGATGTTTCTTGGTAATTTTAAAAATACGGGGACTAAATAGATATTAATCTTAAAATATAGGGACTAAATGAGTTTTTACCATTTTCTTTAAGGTGTTGATATCTTCAAATGATGTGAATTGCCAAATTTGTTCTCGAGTTTCTGTTGAACATCTATGGTATTTTAATTGCTTTAGTATTTTTATCATATTTATATTTAAAAATGTATATTAAACACCTTGAAAAAACGCTGTTTTTTTTTTTAATTAGTTTATTTGAAGTCTTTGTTTATTCGTTTTATTGGCATTTGGCAATTGTTGACTTTATTGTATGCAGTACATCTCTAAAAAATTAAACGTACTAATACTGGCTAATTAGTTAATCAAAATTGACCTTCCCGAATTAAAAATAAAAAATTATTTACCTAATTAAAATCGATAAAGAATGAAATTTATTATTATTCGCCAATAGAGGTTAAATTTATTATAATGACCTAACCTAACAAAAATTAGTAAACAAATAAAATTTATTATTAATATCCATATTGGCTAATGATTTTATCGGCATTAATTACAAATCATGCTACAGTCAATTCTTTAATGCCAACTTCTGAATTTTTCAAATGTATCAGAAGTATCAGCCAAAATGGCCATAACTTGTGGGTATTTGATAATAGAGAAAGACTTGTTTCGTTTTTCATTTCTTCGGTTTCGTTAAATCTTAAAATTACATAGTCATGGTGCGATATTAATTAATAATTGCCGAATTGAAAGGCCAGTCGGACGATTAATTAATTAAACAAAGCACGAATCCGGTCGGCTTTTGATGTGCATGCACATCAGCACAATTGTATGTGGATTAAAAGATTTAAAACAGACTAAGGAGACAATTAAATAGTGAGCCATAAACTTGTCCAGAAATGTTGGTCAGTGTCAAATCATTTTTACAATAAATATAATGTTTACCTATTATGAATAACTATTATGATTTTTAGAGAAATATTAGTCATTGTTTAAGGCAAAGTCTTATCCAATGTACTTATCGTCCCATGTTATTGGCTAACAGGCATCATGACATATGGTATAAAGTCTATACATAATTAAACTTATTTATGGCCTGTCTTTGATAATTTCACAAGTATTTTTTAAGCTATTTGTCTTTATTTATATGTTCGTGGACAATTCTCTAAATATTTTACAGTGGCATCATCAACAAATAATATTCCCTTAGCTAATAAAACATAACTTGATCTTCGATGAGGTATATATTGACAACCTTATTAATTGTAGTCTTTTTTAATCGATTTATGGGGAATCCCTGAATTGATTGTATTAGGAAACGCTTTACTCTTTAAATTATCCACATGAAATGAGAAAACTCTTATGACATGTTTGATTTGAAAAAATATAAGGAGAGGAGAGGAGAGAAAAGGAGGAGAGGGGAAAAAAATATGAAAAAGGACATATACGCCCCAAGATTTGAGGAAACGGCCACCAATACCCTAAAAGTTTCAAAAAGAGACACCCAGACACTCTTTTGGCCATTCTATCCTTTACCTCTAATATCCCACAAAAATCGACTTTAAAAACTTTTTATAAATACAAACATCACACAAATAATGTAATCTATGAAATAAACTAACAATATTAAAATATTAAAATATTTTAATAAATTTAAAGATGTAAATTATTATATTTAGTTTAATAATTTTTTTATTTATTGTAGGATTTTAAACGAATATTTGCATTAAGTACAGTTTACAAGTAAAAAAAAAATTCTCACATACTAATAATGTTAAAATTATTATTTTACATAATATTAAAAATAATTTAAATTTCAATGAATTTATTTTAATATTATGATTCTATTCATTATGAAATTTACTTTAACATAATAAAGTACATCTAATAGATTGTAAAACATTAAAATATGTTTTAAATATTGAAATTTTTCTAAAATGTATATATTATTACATTAATTTTAATGTTATATTTCTATTTATTATAAAACATTAGAGTCAAATGTTTTGGGATAATTGATGACTCTATAAAATGAGAGTTATTATGACACTTTTAAACTTAAATAAGTAATACTTAAAGAGTAAACGACATGTTTTTATAGCATTTTAACTATATTTTGCATGAACATCTATTTTAGTTTACTTTTAATAAATTTAGTTTGTTTTAGAATAATTTGTGCTCAAATTATATGCATAATTGTAGGTGACCAAAAGCTTAAGTTTTAAGGAAAGAATGTTGTTGCAACAGACTTACAAAAACAATGAAAGAACTTGGCTATAGAAGAATTGAAACAAGTAAGAAACAACGAAGATGTTGTAGCTATTACTGTAGCAATCCTGGAGCAATGACATATTGGATTTCGCGCGCATCAACTAAAAGATTGCAATCTAAAGTTTCCAAAAATGGAAGATACACGCCATATACTTTCGGTTGCTCTAATTCTGAGTTATAAAAGGAGCACGCATGAAAAGAAAAAAGAGAGAGCCGTCACCCAAGGGATATACAGCAAAGAAACAACAAGAAAACCAAAAATCAAAGAGATCAGTCGGAAATCAGTTTTCTTATTCTTTTCTTGTTTTCTATTTATTTATGGGGATGCATTTGAGGGCTGAAACTCTTTTATTTATTTATTTATCACAAATCATGAATTGAATTTAATTGTAGTTGAGTGATAAATGATCTTAATGGATGTTTGATTGGCAAATGTGTGTTACTCTGTATTTGCTATAGCATTTTGTCTTAATTGTACTTAATTTAATTCTCTATTTTGGCTGACCACCATTTAGGGATACTAGTTAAGAAAAAGAGCCTAAAAAATGTCTGACTTAGTGGATCTAATTAAGACAATACTTGGTTTTAGATTGGGTTTCCCAAGTGGAGTTAATATCAATTTGAATATGGCTATGCTTGATCTAAAATTAGTTATGAACTAGACATAGGAATTCATCTTATAGGGTAAATGGAACCTAGATCGGTTAATGTTATATTTAACGTTGGCATAACAATTGGTCATTATTAGGTTGAATTAGATATAAGATATCTAATAGGCGACAGCTGAGGATGCATGAGGGATTCTGCCCAGTGTTGTAGTTGATGCTGCAATAATGGTAATGTAATTGAAAAATAGTTAATACCATTATGTGAGTTTATTCACTCAATTACTCCTTTCCCATTGGTTTCATTCTTGTGTTGATGTGAGAATTTTCTTATTAGCATTTTTATTTTAATTAGTTTATTAGTTTCATAAAGTGTCTTATTTTAATTAGAACAAAACTGCACTGTTAAGATTGTTGTAGCACGTATGATAACAATAATCCTTGTGGAGACGATCTGAATACTCATATTATATTACTTGTTGTGTACACTTGCACATTGACACCCATATCAATGGAAATCGCGCGCCAAGTTTTTGGCGCCGTTGCCGGGGATTGATTGTTCGTTGTGATTTGTGAAATTAATCTTAAACGGTGCTAAATTTTGATTTTATTTTAATTTGTTTATTTTGTTGACCGGCAGCTCTTGCATGCACAAATATAAACCTGTTGAATTCCAGTTTGATCCAGAAATTGAAAGAACTGCAAGGAGATTTAGAAAAGAGCAAAGAAATTCAACAGTTGCTGTAGCAATCGATGATTTACAAGTTATTAGGAATTTGAACTCTCAAGGAGGAATAGAACCAGTGAATGTAGAAGGAGGTCAAGAAGGTCAGAATGGGCAGATTATTTATGGACAACCAGGGAATAACAACATTATTTATATGGCGGATGATAGAGACAGAGCCATTATAGATTATGCAGTGTTGACCCCTCAAGTCATAAACTCTGGAATAGTTAGACTTGAAGTGCAAACTGATAATTTTGAGCTTAAACCTGTGATGTTTCAGATGCTTCAAACAATGAGGCAATTCAATAGGCTGTCATATGAAGTTCCTCATCTACACCTTAAGCTATTTTTTAAAGTAAGTGATGCTTTCAAGATTATTGGAGCATCACAGAAAGCATTGAGGCTCAAATTTGTCTCATTTTCTTTAAGGGATCGAGCAAGAGTATGGTTCAATTCTTTACCACTTGACTCCATTACAACATGGAATGACTTGCCTGACAAATTTTTTATGAAATACTTCCCACTGACCAAAATACAAAATTGACGAATGAGATAACATATTTCTATCAACTTGAAGATAAGATTTTGTATGATGCATATGAAAGATTCAAGGAGTTACTTAGGAGATATCCTCATCTTGGTATTCCTTGTTGTTTACAGTTGGAAACTTTCTATAATGGTCTTAACCCAAGCACTAGATTAATGGTGGACACTTCAGTAAATGGGGCCTTACTATCTAGGTCTTACAATAAGGCTTATGAAATTTTGAAGAGGATAGCCAACAATAACTATCAATGGCCATCAACCAGGCAAGCTGGAGCAAGAGGAACAGTAGGAGTCCATAATGTAGTTGCCTTGACAACATTATCAGCCCAAGTAACCACATTAACAAATATGGAGAAGGCTATGACCACTGCTCTAGTAACTGTCAACCAAGTTACTAGAAATATCTTGTGTTTATTGTGGAGAAGGGTACTTATTTGACAATTGGCTTGGAAATCTAGCCTCGGTCAATTATGTGGGTAACTTTAATAGACAAAACCAGAACAATCCATATTCAAACACTTACAACCATTGATGGAAACAACACCTAAACTTTTTATGAAGTAATCAAAATTAGCATACTGCAGAAACCAGTGGACAAAATAGGCCTGCTCAACCACTTGGATTTCACCCGCAAAATCAAAGGTAAAGAAACACCAGCAATGATTAACTCAGTTCTCTTGAAACTCTGCTTAAGAAATACATTGTGACGAATAAAGCAGTTGTTCAGAGCCAAGCTGTGTCTTTAAGAAACTTGGAGAATTAAATAGAACAGCTAGATACAACATTAAGTAATAGACCTTAGGACAATTTATCTAGTAATACAGAGGATCTGAGAAGAGAAGGAAAATAGCATTGCAAGGTGATTAACTTAAGGTTTGGAAATGATGTTCATATTCCTGTTGGTATATCAAAAAAAAGAGTGGAACCCATTTCAAGCCAAGAGGAAACTCAAATTGAAGAAGAGTCGCAACAACCCACTTTCCAGCCCATTGATGTAAATAGCCAAGCTACAACATCAGCAGAGAATAATAATCCAACACTAGTTGGTGAAGATGCTGCAGTACTAATCACATTAGTTCAAAACATGGAAAAAGAGAAACAGCCTGCACAACCTACTGCAACAGAGCAGTTTAGAGATCTACCACCCTTCACTCAAAGATTTCAAAAGCAAAAGCAAGACAAGTACTTTGTAATTTGGGGGCAAACGTCAATCTTATGCCTTTATCAATGTTCAAGTAATTAGGAGTTAGAGAAGTTAGGCCAACAACTGTGACTTTACAACTTGCTGACAGATCTCACGCTTATCTAGAAGGGAAGATTGAAGATGTGTTGGTAAAGATGGATAAATTTATTTTTTCTAGTGGGTTTCATAGTGTTGGACTTTGAGGCAGACAAAGAAGTGTCAATCATTTTAGGAAGACCTTTCTTAGCCACGGGAAAGACTCTAGTTGATGTGCAAAAATGAGAGTTAACATTGTGGGTAAATGACCAGTAAGTTACATTCAATATGCCGGATGCTATGAAGAGTCCTGAAGAGGTTGAGGATTGTAATCTTATTAGTGCGGTGGACTTTAATGTGACAGAGAGGTTAAACAGTTGCTGCAGCAAAGAGGCAATCAATGTTGTAACATTTGAAGAACTCGAAGATGAAGATCTTGAAGGAATTAACATAGCATAGTTAGAAAAGAAGCAACCCGTGAGGGCTGACAGATCTTTTGAATCCTTAGACCTATTGAACAGGGAAGGACAATTGTTTGTTCCTTCTATTGAGTCACCTCTTGCTCTAGAATTAAAACTTTTACCTTCATATTTAAAATATATTTACCTTGATGACAATAATCATTTTATCTTTTTTTAATGTAAATTAAGAGAAGAGCTTAGTGGATGTATTAAGGAGATGTAAAAAGGCTATTGGATGGACCATGACAGATATCAAAAGAATCAGTCTATCCAAACGCATGCACAAGATTCTTTGGAGGACTGCTACAACAACTCGGTAGAGCAACAAAGAAGATTGAATCCTATCATGACGGAAGTTGTGAAGAAGGAGATCATTAAGTGGCTTGATGCTAGAACTATTTACCCAATATAAGAAAGCTCATCGTTAAGTCCAGTACAATGTGTACTAAAGAAAGGCGAAGTAACTGCGTTAGCAAGTGAGAAGAACGAGCTCATTCCCACAAGAACAATGACTGGATTGAGAGTTTGTATGGATTATAAGAAGCTAAAAAAGACACAAGGAAGGATCACTTCATATTGTCTTTTATAAATCAGATGCTGGATAGACTTGCTAAAAAAGAATACTACTGTTTCTTGGATGGATACTCAGGCTACGGCCAGATTGCTATAGCACTAGAGGATCAGGAGAAGACAACATTCACTTGTCCTTATGGAATATTTGCTTTCAAAAGGTTGCCTTTTGAGCTATGCAATGCTCCAACAAATTTTCAGAGGTGTTTGATGTCTATTTTTTTAGATATAGTTGACCACACATTTGAGGTATTCATGGATGATTTTTTAGTTTTAGGAGAATCATATAATGACTGTTCATAACCTAGAAAATGTGCTTGAGAGTTATGAAAAGACCAACTTAGTATTGAACTGGGAAAAATGCCATTTTATGGTACATGAAGGGATAGTCTTAGGCCATAGAGTCTCTAGAAAGGGAATAGAGGTTGATAAGGCAAAAATAGAGGTGATTGATAAACTTCCACCACCCATTTTAGTAAAGTGAAGTAGGAGTTTCCTAGGTCATGCTGGGTTCTACAGAAGGTTCATTAAAGACTTTTAAAAAATAACTAAACCTTTATGTATATTGCTGGTGTTAGCCTATAGGGCTATAAATATTGATTTTGATGATAACAAACCACATGTTTTGGATAAATAAATATTTACCATTGTGCTTTTACAATAAGAAAATGATTTTTATGTTATTAGAGTGTTTTTCAAGATATGGACTAAAATAAAAGGATTTTGTCATCTTTGATTTTAATAAATATTATTTTGAATTTCAGATTTGGACCTATTTAAAAATATTTAAATAATTTGGGTCATTCTATAATTTCACATATTTTGGGCCATATCATAATTTCAAAAAGTTTTGGGATTAACAAAGCATTATTTAGAAACTCTGAAATTGGACCTATTTAAAAAAATTCATAATATTTTGGGTCATAACACAGTTATATAAAGTTTTTAAGTAAAACTATAATTTTAGAAAATAGTTCACTGTAGCAGTCACTGTAGCAAGCGGCTAACTGGATTTGACAAGCAATAGACCGGATTTTGGGCAGTAGCTTACTAGAATGAAAGCAGTTATCTAGATTTCGAAAGCGATATACCGAATGTTCTAAAATTCAAATTTTTGCTATAACAGTAACATAAAAGCAGCTAACCGGATTTTGAAAGTGGCAAGCTGATTATTATCAAAAAACACATAACGACTAGTTTTTGGGCTCAAACTATATAAATTCAAATCCAATTCATTTTCAAGCTCTCTGGCAAGCAAAAACAAAAAGCACACAACATATATTGAGCTATCATTTCGCAAATCATTATACATTGAATAATCTTTGTTGTATATCTACTCTTAAAGAGAGTTTTTGTTGTAATTTTCATTTCCTCATCAAATTTGTGAGTGTTTAAGTGTGTGAGACACTTGAGTAAAGAGATTTGGAGATAATCTCTTTATTGTAAAGGTTCATTGACACCTTGGAAATTAATTGTAAGCATTTGAAGCCTTGGATAGTGAAATTCTCAAGCTTGGATCGCTTGGAGTCATGGACGTAGGCGGGGATTGCCGAACCATGTAAAAATTCATGTGTTTGTTTTTCTTTTCCCTTACTCATTTGTTATTGTGATTTTATTGAACTTATTGTTTTTGAATTTATTAAGGCATTAGATTAGATTGTTGTGTGGTTTGGTTAGGATAAGTTTTAAAATACCAATTCACCCCCCTCTTGGGTTTCATAACTTGTATTTCAGTTGGAACATGACAGACCTTTCAGGTTTGATGAAGATTGTTTAAAGGCTTTTGTTGAGTTGAAGAAAACTTTTGTTACAACACGAGTTATTATAGCACCAGATTGGAGTATACCTTTTGAATTGATGTGTAATGCCAGTGATCACTCTGTTGGAGCAGTACTAGGACAAAGGAAAGGCAAGATTTTTCATTCCATTTATTATGCCAGCAAGACTTTAGCTGATGCATAATTAAATTATACTACCACTGAAAAAGAGTTGCTGGCAGTTGTTCTTGCATTTAATAAATTCAGAGCTTATTTGGTTGGTAGCAACGTGACTGTTTATACAGAACACTCAGTTATAAAATATTTGATTTCAAAGAAGGATGTCAAACCAACGTTGATTAGGTGGATCCTATTGCTACAAGAGTTTGACTTGGAGATCAAGGACAGAAAAGACACTAAGAATTAAGTAGCAGACCATCTTTCAAGGCTGGAAGCAGATGAAAGTACTTTGACCAAGCAGGATATCACAGAAACATTTCCTGATGAATAAATTTTAATGCTACAACACTATCAGATGCTACAGCAATTGGGATTCCCTTGGTATGCAGATTTTGCTAACTATTTGGTGAGTGGACTATTACCACCAGATTTGAATTACCAGTAAAAAAGAGGTTTATTCATGATGTAAAGAGTTACCAATAGGATGAGCCTTATTTGTACAAGATGTGTTTAGACAATATGATCAGAAAGATGTGTACTAGATGAAGAAATTTCAGACATCCTGCAATCATATCGTGCTGTAGCCGTAAAAGTCTTACAATTAGGTTACTAATGGCCCTCTATTTTTAAAAATGCTTATGAGTTTGAGATGCCACTCACTAACATCTTGGAAGTGGAACTTTTTAATGTATGGGGGATAGATTTTATGGGACCATTCCCACCCTCTTTCGGCAACCTATAAGTGGTTGTTGATAATGTTTCAAAATAGGTGGAAGCTGTTGCGTTACCAACTAATGATGCCAAGGAAGTAGTGAAGTTCCTACAAAAGAATATTTTCTTAAGATTTAGCACTCTAAGAGCCATTATTAGTAATAAAGGAATATATTTTTGTAACAAAACATTTGCTGAAGCATTGGCCAAGTATGGAATCAAGTAAACAAGTGGACAGGCAGAGGTATCCAACAGGGAGATAAACAAAATTTTGAAGAAAGTTGTAAGCCCAAACATAAAAGATTGGTCGCTTGGATTAAATGACTCCTTATGGGCTTATAGAACATCCTATAAAACTCCAACTAGCATGTCATCGTATATAATTGTTTATGGAAAAGCTTGTCACTTGCCATTATAGTTAGACCCAAAGCATATTGGATAGTCAAGCAATTGAATATGGACATGGTTGCTGCAGCAGAGTAAAGAAAATTACAACTTTGGAAAGAGTTCAGGCTATTCTCTTATGAAAATGCAAGGATTTATAAAGAGAAGACCAAACAATGGCATGACCAAAGAATCCAATAAAGAGAACTCATTCCAGGCACTCAAGTTTTGCTTTATAACTCAAGATTAAGGCTTTTTTGTGGAAAATTGAAATCTAGATGGTCAGGACCTTTCAAGCTTGTCAAAATATATCATCATGGGGCTGTAGAACTCTTAGATGAAAGAACAAGTCAAGAATTCAAGGTTAATAGGCATAGAGTGAAGCAATACATGGGAACTGTTGTGACTTACCCAAGGGAGGACATGTTCTTAAGGGACACAACATGAGCAATCAAGGATGGTCAGGCTGAACGATCTAAAATCAAGTGCTAATTAGGAGGCAACCCAATGATTTATAGGAGTTATTTCAATTTTTCCTTCAACATTAAGTCAAATTTTGCATGCTTTTCCTTACGATTTTTGTCATTTTGAATTGCTTATTTAATTTCCTTTTCTCTTTTATTTTATTGCAGCACATACATTTAAAAAAGGACTAAGAAAACTAACACGAGTTGTTGCAGCATTCCATACAAAATGATAGTCGGAAAGTTGTTCTAATCCAACAAAGAAATCTATCGCTAGTGCTGCAGTACTAGATTAATTGCTGTAGCAGTAATTTTTACTGTTGCAATGACAAAATTGAGAAAAAGTTTACCGTTGGGAGTGATTTTGCCAGGCTGGCGTTAGCAGAGCAAAGTTATAGATAAGGAAATATGGTGCAATCCCTAAATAACTGCGAAAAATATATTTTCGTTTTTAAAATTGAATTTTTTTAAATTTCAAATATTCTTTCCAATTTATCCTATTAATTACCTCCTTTTTCTGTTTTATTTCTAGCTATAAATTAGGGATTTACTGTAGTGTCTTTTACTCTCACCACAATTATTTTTCTTCCCGTCAACAACTCTCGCCATTATTTATAATTCTTTTTACGATTGACTTCTCTTTTAGGCACCATATAATTCTTTTCAGTCTACTCTAGCAATGTCAAAGTTCAAGACAAGAGCTGCTCGACTAAAGGACCCTTCACGCTTCCATTGCCACAAGGTCGAAGACAAATTTGAGGAATTTATCGAGCCAAGGAAACTCTTAGAGGAAAAGAGCTTTATCTTCTCCAAGCAATTCATGGGAGTAATGAGCAGCATCTATACTACTGTAGTAAGGCAATGATGGGTGAAATTTTGTTCTCACCCTCAAGATCCAATTGTTCCGATTGTTTTTACTCTAACACAGTAGGATCAACGCAATATTTTTATAAGGCAAGTCTAAGTTCCTTTAGACTCTAGAGTTATTAATGTCTTTTATGATTTACCCACTACTATAGAATATAAGCACAATCAATTTGTTGAGAATATGACCGTTAAAAAATGGGGGGAAGTGTTCAAAACCCTAAATATCCTGGGTAGTGCATGAATGAACGAAGAAGGGCATGTGATTAACAGAATTGATTTGAAACCTATTACTAAAGTGTGGGTTAAGTTCTTCAAATCTCGATTGATGCCAATTACCCTTGCCCCTCACCGCCACAGTTTCAAAAGATAGGCTCATCTTCCTCTATGCCATAGTTAATGGTTTAGTGATAGATGTAGGCAAAGTCACTGAGAGGGAAATTAGAGATTGTGCTATGAAAAAGCAAAAATCCATTGCATTGATATTCCCTTCTCTTATCATGGGAATATGTGAGGCCTTGGGAGTTCAATTTAAGGACAATGACGAGAGAATAAAGAATGAAAAAGCCATTACTCTGAGGACAGTGAAGAGAATTGCTAGAGAGTCTACAACTGCAGCAACTCTAGAATGCCCTACTACAGCAAGGACAACACAGGCTACAGGGATCGAGAATATGCTTTAAGCGCTAAGTGAGGTAGTGTAGGCATGCTTCCAAGCCTAGATAGAAGAGAATATGAGATTTTGGACCTACTTGCAGCATCTAGAAGCCCAAAAGTACCAATTTGTTCTGTACATGAAGAGTAAAGATGCATATTTTCTAGACTCGTTATTGCAACAGTTCAATTTTAGAGAGGCAGAGGAAGTGGCTGCAGTATAAGGAAGTAAAGGAATTACAGCAGGAAAGGAGAGGGAAGGAGAATCTGAGGAAGATCAACAGCTAGAGCAAAAAGAAGCAGAACATACTGAAGCAAAAATAGAAGACTCAAAAGAGGAAGAGGAAAAAGAAAGAGATATAGAGGAGGATGAAAGAGAGGCAGAACTCCTAAAGGCGACTCCTTCTAGCAAAGGAAAAGAGAAAATTTTAGAAGAAAAATAGTTAGAATCAAAGTGGGAAGATGACGTGGATGCAACTATTGAGCAAGCTATTAACAAAGTTGCTAGAACAGAAGAGGTAATAAGTAGCCTAAGAGACCTCATTACCAGTATCACTCCTAAGGAACCTGTTCTAGCAAAACCTGCTCCAACTGCTACACAATAAACTCCAACCAAATCTCTTATCATAGATCCCAGGATATCCAATAAGCGAAAAAGGGCACAAACCTCTGGAGGTGCTACAACACCAGAAGAGCCAGAGCATAAGCGAACAAGACCAACTCAGGCTGTAGCTATTGAACTTGTTGGAATCCTAACAATCAGTCTAACGCAAAGTCAGAAAAAGAAGCAGTTAGCTGCCATAACACAAGGTTCACCTAAGGAAGGTTTGCAAAGTGCAACTAAGAAGAAGTGAACCTTTTTCAGTAGTAGCTGCTATAGAATATCTAACAACAAGGGAGTATTTCCTGCCAGCCCAATTTAATTTTCCAATTCCTAAAACTTTTCTTTTATTTTAAATTGTTTATTTTGCATTTCTTTCTTGCTAGTGTATGCATATGTGGCTTGTTTTATTTTGTGTCCTTGTGAGGACACATCACCTCTCAAATTTGAGGGGGTTGCAATGGTGTAATGTGTCTGTGAGTACTAGTGTTGTGTGTTATGTATATTGTCTGTAGCTCTGTTATCTAGTATTTGTGTATAGATTGGAAAACTTAATGAAAATAAATTGAGTGTCATTTAGTATTTGTGACTGTCAAGTGTTAACATTTATGTATGCATAATGTTGATTTTGATGATAACAAATAAAATTAAGAATGATTAAGCTTTTAAAAGCTCAAATTATTTTTCATACATTTTAAATAAATCATTATTTTCATAATATAAAGATTTTATACTTAATGGAAAAATGATTTTATGAAATTGGTTATTTTCAAGTTAATGGTTTAAATTGAAAAAGGTTTGAGAAGGGAAATTATCAATTGTATACTCTTAGTTTACTTCGTTATCAAATTTACTATAACACTTTCAAGGTATATCAGTCGTCCATCCTAAATCGACAAAATGTATCTGTCGTCCACCAAACCGTTAGTTCCTGTTTAAATATGATGACATCAAAGGGGTAATTTGATCTTTTCATATGATACAAGTGATAATTTAAGGGTATGTAAGTGATAATAAGAGATTTTAAGGGTATACAAATGATAATTTTCAAGGTAAAATCGCCAATTTGCTACAGTTCCGTTAACTTTCAAATGGCAGCTAACGATTTAGTAGTCGGTAGATAACTTTTGTCAATTTAGGGTGGACGATTGATACATCCTTAAAGTGTTATAGTATTTTTTATAAAACTACAAATTTATGGTATACGAATAATAATTTCCTTTCTGAAAACTTTGAAATCAACCAGTATTGTTTTGAAATTCTAGAAATGAACCTATTTGAAATATTTAAAAAAAATTTGGGTCATAGTATAATTTCAAAAAGTTTTGGAAATCTTTGAAACTGACCTATTTGTAAAGTTTTATGAAGTTTTGAGTATAGTATAATTATAGAAAGTTTGGGGAAAACTATAGTTTTGGAAAATAATGTCACTGTAGCAATCACTGTAGCAAAATGGCTAACTGACATCGAACAAAATTGGAGTTTAGTTTTTGGAAACTAACGGTGATTCGACATCTGGCAAAATGGTGATCTGACAATTTGAAATCATAGCACAACGATAACTTGCTCAAGTCAAAATGGCAATCCAATAAGGCTTAACACACTACAACAAAAAAGGGCTTTAGCGACGAACCGTTTTGTTGCTAAAACATGCAATTTTCATCGCTAAAGGTTATAGCGACAAAAAAATTTTTGTCGCCATAGGAGCGTTGCGTTAGGTCTTTGGCGTCGAATTTTCAAATTTCATCGCTAAAACTCTTTTGGCATACAAAGAGTTTTAGTGACGAAATGTTTTTGTCGCTAAAGCTATTTTTAGCGACGAAGTATATTTTCGTCAACAAAACAAGCTCTTTTGGCATACAAAGAGTTTTATCGATGAATATATTCGTCGCTAAAACATGTTTTTTTGGCATATCAGAAAGTCTCTGCGACAAAATTTATTCGTAGCTAAAAATTATTTTAGTGACGAAATATATTCATCGCTAAAACTCTTTGTATGCCAAAGGAGCTTGTTTTGGGGACAAAAATATACTTCGTTGCTAAAAATAGCTTTAGCGACGAATAAATTTCGTCACTAAAACTACTTTGGGCGACGAAAAAATTTTGTCGCTAAAACTATTTTTAGCGACGAAAACTATTTGTCGCAATAGATTAAATTTTCATTGCTAAAGGTTTTGGCACCAACATATTTTTAGCTGCTTAATTTTTTGGCGGCGAAACTAATTTTTGGTCGCTATATGTAATAGTTAAGTATTATTTTTTCTAGTATGACTTTAGCGAAAAAAGTTCTTTTTCATCGGTCAAAAGTACTTTCATCAACGAAAATAGTTTCGTCGCTAAAGACCAATATTCTTATAGTGACATCGATCCGACTTTGTACAAAAAGTCAATAACGGCTAGTTTTCAGCTCCAACTATAAAAACACTGCATTAGATCCAAATCAAAGTTAATCCAATGAATACCAGAGAGCATATTATTAAGAATACAATATTTCTTGAGCTTTATGACACGACTTAAAAGTGTTTGATTTATTCTCAAGTATAAGAGTGCCTAGTTATAATGTATCTCGGTGAGTTCGAGGTCGATCCACAGAGAAAATATTTAATTTGTTTATTTTATTTTATCTAAAATTTGAAAATAAAACTTAAATATAAACAACTTAATTTAAATAAAACTATGAAATTGAATTAGTTAGGGTTGTGGATTCACTCTTAGTAGTAAATAAAACTTAATAAATTCTTTTTGCCATTTTTTAGATTTATTGCCCAAAAGATTAATTATATAAATTATTATTATTTTCCCTTTAATTTTATGATAGATTAAGTATTCATTGTGCCAAACTTTAATTTGTCTACAATAAGTCAAAATACCATTTTACCATACCTTATATTTAGATAAAAAGAATTTATTGTGCCAAACTCCCTTATTTATCTACAATAAATCAAAATCTCATAATACAAAATATGTATAAAATTAAATAGAAAATAATTTAATTTTAAAAATAGAATTTCATTAAATCATATTTATTTCTTAAGAGTTTCACATTCCCCTAACTATTAATATTTAGCTAAACATTTTTTTTTATAAAGGAATTACTAAATTTGAAAAACACATAATTAAAAATGGAATTTGAAAATTGAAATAAAACTAATTTTATTGAGGTGTGTTCACCCCCCCCTCTATTTATACTACTACATGGTAAATCCACACCACACAAATAAAAAAAACTAATTACATCTTTACCTTACATTTGTTCTACTAATAATCCCACTAATAAAACATAAACCTAACTTATCCACTCAAGCTTATCCACTCAAGCATATCCAACACATTCCACTAACAATTACCATACCTAATATGATAAAACTTATAATTTTACAATTACCACATTTACCGTGGTAAAAACGTAAAAAATTACAACAAAAGTCTTGGATCTTCCTCAACAATGACATAATTTCTCAGACTTCCGGAATCCAAATTTGACATCCATGCATTAGTTTGGAGCCTTAAATTGCATGAAATTATTATTTTTATCTAATAAACACACAAAAATACACAAAATCAAATATTTAGAAAAATAATTAGAAATTCACAATATGTTACACAATTACAAATATAAATTACATTAATAAAACAAAATAACATTTTTAACCCTTAATAAACATACAATTTTTAACACTAATCGGTTTAATTTGTTCATTCATTCTTTAAATCACACCTTGGGCATATATTTGTACACACATAGATTGTTTGTGAGAAAAATCTTGTATTTGAGAAAGTGTGAGTGTGGGAAACACTTGAGTTAAGAGATTTGGGATAATCTCTTGTTGTAAATTGATGCCTGTGAAGTCAATTGTAAAATGTCTTGAAGCCTTGGGGGCTTGGATAGTGGAATCCTCAAGCTCAGTGAGCTTGGAGGCGTGGATGAAGGTGAGATTGACCGAACCACATAAAAATCTTTGTGTTTGAATCTCTCTTCCCTTATCACTTTACATTTTGATTGGTTTATTTATTATTGTTTTGAACTTGTTTAAGATTTGCATTAAGTTTTGTTCAAGCATTGCATAAGTTTTAGAAACTCAATTCACCCCCCTTTTGGTTTGCTTAGTTAGTATTTCACCAAGTAGGAATGGTTATAGATAAAGGTTAAAATTATGTCTCAACATTTAGACTTTGATTGAATTTTATGAGTATATTGTAGCAGAGCCAGAAAAACCAAAAAAGAGTAGAAAATATCTCAAGTTTGGAGGGGGGGGGGGGGAGGGGAATTTATAGAGATTTATCATAAACTTTGTTTGCTATGAAATAAAGTTTGCTCCAATGGCTTAAGTTGCTGAGTAACCAGGGCTGAGTATGCACCTCATATGCAAACTTGAGTAAAATGGGAACAAAAGATACGAGCATTGCTATAGCAAATAAATATATATAAAAAAATTGTTGTAGCACAGTTTGAGCCTATTTGAAACTTCTGCTTCCCCATATGTAAATGTATTTATGTTTTACTTCTGACTTATATATAATGTTTGTGCAATGCTGCAACACCTCAGAAACTTGATCAAAGCGACACACAAACACACTTTTGACTGGATAAGGCCTAAGTTTAGAACTGAACTGTGATGGTAATTTTGCATAATTAAGAGTGTGATCTGAGGGTTGAACATTCCTTACAAACTTGATGACAGAGCTAAGTTGTTTGTTGCATGATTGTGTGATTGAAGTGTTGGTGTTGTTGCCCTTAATTGAGGACATGTGATGGATTAAGTATGAGGTGGTAATAACTCTATAAAATGAGAGTTATCATGACCTTAAATCAGTAATACATAGAGAGCAAATGACACGTTTTTATTGTATTTTATCTATATTTTGCATAAACATCTATTTTAGTTTACTTTTAATAAATTTAGTTTGTTTTAGAATAATTTATGCTTAGATTATATGCATAATTGTAGGTCACTAAAAGCTCAAGTTTTAAAGAATGAATGGTGCTGCAAAAGACTTGCAAAGACAATGAAAGAACTTGGCTACAGAATAATTGAAACAAGTAAGAAACAGTGAAGATGTTGTTGTAACACCATTGCTGTATCATAGTTGCTATAGTAATTCTGGAGCAACGACAGATTGGATTTGTGTGTATCAACTAAAACATTGTGTTCTAAAGTTTTCAAAAGTGGAAGATACGCGCCATATACTTCCGGTTGCCCTAATTCTGAGTTCTAAAAGGAGCACACATAAAAAGAAAAGAGAGAGCCATTACCCAAGGGAGATATCGTAAACAAACAATAAGGAAAACATAAATCAAGAGATAGATTGAAGGATGTACTAGAGGAGAAATTGCAAAGATCAATCGAAAATCAGTCTTCTTTGAAATACAAGTATGCAACCCAAGAGGGGGGGTGAATTGGGATTCTAAAAATTATTCAATTTATAAAGAAAAACTTAATGTAAATATAATCCAAATTCAAAGCAATAACAATTAAGTTAATCACAATATAAAAAGATTAGGGAAGAGGGATTCAAACACAGAGATTTTTACGTGGTTTGGCCAACCTCGCCTATGTCCAGGTCTCCAAGCTTTCCGGGCTTGAGGATTCCACTAAGCAAGCCTCCAAGGCTTCGAATGCTTACACTTGACTTCCAAGGTGTCAATAAACCTTTACAACAAGAGATTATCCCCAATCTCTTAACCCAAGTGTATCCCAACACTTACAATCACTCAAAGTAAAAGATTACAAATTGTTTTGCCTCTCACAATATATATAAGATTTACACAATGACGCTTAATATGTGAATAGATGAAGCAAGAATGTGTTCTAAGCTCCATGAAGATTGTATTCTTGAATATTAGCTCAATGGTCGTGTTGTGATCAACTTCCTTTGAATTTGAATGAGCTTATTTATATCTGGAGCTGAAAATCTAGCCGTTACAAAATGTCGGTCCGAAAACGGTTCGCCATTAACCATAAATGGTTAGCCGTTTAGGTTGGTCAAAAGTTACCGTTGGGCCAAATTTCAAATAAACGGTTTGCCGTTTAGGATTGCTCTTTCGCCGTTAACTTCTAGAGACCTGCAAGATGAGCATCAGTTATCCGTTTACATTAAACGGTTAAGGATTTGCATGAAGTGACTTCTTTGGATGTTATCGGTTAACCGTTTGTAGTAAATGGTTCGCCGTTAGTTGCCAGTAACCTGCAAAACAATTCAACCTTAACCGATTTTGTTAATCAGTGATTCTGGATGTTATCAGTTAACTGTTTAAATAAACGGTTCATCGTTAAGTTCCAGAAGCCTTCCCATCTTTTGTGTTTTTCGTTTTTCATAAACGGTTAGAGCTTTAGGCAATATGTTGCTCTCCGGTATTAATCGGTTAACCGTTTAAAGGAAAACGGTTTACCATTTATTTCTAGAATTACATTTTAAACCAAATTTTACAGAGAGTCTTTTTCTAATTTGAAAGTCCATCTTTTATGAAAAATGAATGAAATGATTATTAATGGTTTCGTTTATTAAGGAATAGCTCCAACATTTTTATCAAAGAACCATTTAAAGTTTGTTATCATCAAAATCAATATTATTAACATATTCATGTTAACAATCTCCTCCTTTTTGATGATGACAAACTTCATTCAATATTTAGCTCCCCTTTAATATGTGCTTCCCCTAAATGTATAGCCAAATTAAGAAATGTCCAATTAAAAAGATTTTTGCTCAAGAAAACATTTTTAAATTCATTTTAAATAATTTAAAATAATCTCCCAATTATCTCCCCCTTCATCATCAAAAAGAAAAGAGAGAGAGAGAGGAAAGACGCAAATCCTTTAAGGAAGTTACCCGGTTTTGGTGAGCGAAAATTTTGGCAGAGTTTCCCCTTAAAATGAGCAAAACCACTAATACAAAATGAGATTAAAACACTTCCAAAATAGATTAACACCAACTTCATCTTTCAACAACCCAACAACTCCATGAACAAACAAACCAACACTTCAATATCCAATAAACCACAAACTAATAACCAAGTCATCCAATCATCAAGAACATCACAAACATGTCATCAAAATCCAGAAAGAGCATATAGAGGAAACAATGTATATAAAAATATAAATGGCAACATGCAAACAACCAAAATATGAGATGTATGTGCGAAAACAGAACCCAGAAACTATGGAGGCGGAGAAGATGTGCTCCCCGGATCATAGCCTAAATAACGGAGAAGAGTGCGCTGTCCAGCAATAAGCTCAAGCTGCTGATCAATGCTCTGCTGTTGGAAAGTCTGAAAGTCAGAACGTAGCTGCTGGTGGTCACGAGAAACAGTGTCCAACCGGTCAAGAATCAGCTGCTGGCACTTCGAAATCCGGTGAACATCAGTAATCAACTGCTGCACAACGTCTGAAGCAGGGGGCTAAACGGGAGCTGGAGGCGGCATAGAGGCAGATGGCTGCTCAGGAACAGTAGATGGCTCAGGAGCAAGAGGCGGCTCGGAAGAGGAGGGAATGTCAGCATCCATTGCACGCTCCTCAGAGTCTAAGTCAGCTGGAGGCCGAGGGACAAAACGGTGACGCGGAGGATAAGGATGAGCTCCTAATCTAAAGTCAGGAAGCTGATCGGGAGGATAGATATCATTGAGCATCCGATCGTCCTCTGGAGCAATCAAGGTATCCCGGTTTTTGGAGTTGCTTGTCTTTATCCACTCTCCATTCTTCCTAGAGAAACCGATACTAGTCATGGCCTCGGGACCAATCCATCTAGTCTTCATGTGTCCAGTATCAAGAAGAGGCACCTTCAAGCGTCGCAGTATCTTAGTAATGATATTGCCATAAGGAAGCAAGCGGTGATTGACCGCGGGAGTACTCAACATGTGTCGCACAATAATATACCCAAGGTTAATGGGACGGTCTGTAAGTAGGCTATCTAGTAGGGCAACGTCCAACCTTGTAACCTCATCCAAGTGACCCTTTCTAGGTGTCACTATGTGCTGTAAAATAGTGTGAAGAATGCGGATTTGAAGGGGTAAAAGTTGAGACCGAAAAGAAAGCAAACAAATCTCATCAGACAAGTCTCGACGACGACATATATTGCGGACGCCATTAGTATGACGAAAACTGTCAAAGGAAAGGGCTTTCCTAGAGGTGTAAATATCAAACCCCTCACAAGAGATACCAAGAAAGTCAGCTAGATCCGCATCATCAAACTCTATTGGCACACGGCTGACTTGAGTGACTATCCTATTTGGGCGAGTATCGGAGATTTCCATGTTTGAATAAAAGACTCGCACTAAATTTGGATAAACTCGGTCATCAAGGTCAATGGCAGGCTCCCAAGGCTGAAGCATATCCCGAATGCTTCTACCACAAACAACTAAATTACGGAAATCATCAATGTTAACAAAGAAGGAGTCAAGTACCTTTCGACTATCGAAGCGTTCTTCGAACCGTTTGGCCAAGGAAGGTGTGGGGAAGTGAATCCTTGCAAATTCAGAGACTTCCCGTGGTGGGAAAGGATTCCTTAGAGGCACGGATTTATGCCTGAGATTTCTCCGAGGGGGTTCAGCCATGGAGAGACACAATGAAGTGTGAAAAAATACGGGAGAGATGTGAGGCAAAGAAAATTAATCGATGATTGACTAAAGAATGAATAGAGGATGTGAGTTGGATGCTCAATTTGGTTGAAAAAGGGGAAGAATCAGAGTAAAAACGAAGAAACCCGACCCGCGGCAGTTAGGGTTTAGATTTGGGATTTTTGAATTTTGGGCTTGATTTGAAGTTTTGAATCGGTGAAATTGTTCTAAAGGTGATAAGAAATGATTTTGAAGGTTTGATCTGGCAAGAAAAGCAAGAAAAATGAGGGTTTGAGGGCAGAGAAACCTTCGGCTGCACAACAATGGCAAAAGCGGTGAAAGGGTAATTGGAGAAGGAGAAGAAAAACCTTTGAACAATTTTATAATCGTGAAAACAGTTAACCGTTTATTTAAACGGTTAAGGGGTAACTTCCAGAGGCTAAAGAAAGGGCAACGGTGAAAGCCTAAGTGCTTAACGGCTAAGGAGTAACTGTTAGATGACTCTCTGTTTTCAAACGGTTCACCGATTGTAGCAAACGGTGAAAGAGTAAACGGACAGACACATAATCTCGTTTCTGGAATAAAACGGTTCACCGTTTATTGGAAACGGTTATCCGTTTATTTTATCTGTAATTTTGCACATTTGATTTAATTTTTTTTGGCCAGCAAATAATATATTCCAAGATCATTTAATTGATCTGAAAATATTTAATGAGCCATTTTAATGCATGATTCATGAACGTGTTTTCAACCAATTTAATTCATATAATCAAGAATTAACAAGGTAAATTCATCATTTGACTATCAAGCTCAAGCATTTCATAAATATTTGATCACAACTAAGTCAATCAATTCAGTACACTCAATAGCATGAATAGAGACATTAATGCGAAAATTTCATCATCCCAAGTTCATGCCGAATTTTTGAAAATTGTTCTTCGCAAAGTGGTTTTGTGAAAATATCGGCAAGTTGTTTTTCCGTAGAAATAAACTCTAATGCAATATCTCCCTTTTGAACATGATCTCTCAAGAAATGATGTCTAATTTCTATATGCTTGGTTCTAGATTGTTGAATGGGATTCTTTGAGAGATTTATAGCACTAGTATTATCATACTTAATAGGAATTTGTTCAAAATAAATGCCATAATCTCTAAGTGTTTGTTTCATCCAAAGTGCTTGTGCACAACAACTTCCGGCAGCTATATATTTAGCCTCGGTAGTTGAAAGTGTGACATAATTTTGTTTCTTGCTAAACCATGAAACAAGAGAGTGTCCTAGAATATAGCAAGTACCACTAGTGCTCTTCCTATCCACTTTATAACCGGCAAAGTCCGCATCCGAATAACATGTTAAATCTATATGAGTTCCCCAGGATACCAAAGGCCAATATCTATGGTTCTACTCAAATAACGAAAAATTCTTTTAACAGCAAGCAAATGAGATTCCTTGGGACATGACTGAAATCTTGCACACAAACATACACTAAACATGATATCGGGTCTACTTGCAGTCAAATAAAGTAGGGATCCGATCATACCTCGATAAATTTTGATATCCACTTCTTTGCCTTTTTCATCTTTGTCCAGCTTGGTTGTTGTGCTCATTGGTGTATTCTTGGTCTTTGAGTCATCAATGCCGAATCGTTTGAGTAGATATTTTATGTACTTGGCTTGATATATGAAAATTCCTTCCTCGTTTTGTTTGATTTGAAGTCCAAGGAAGTACTTCAACTCTCCCATCATACTCATCTCAAATTTTTTGCTCATACACAATGAAAATTCTTTACACAACAACTCATTAGTAGAACCAAAAATAATATCATCAACATAAATTTAAACAATAAGCATGTCTTGGTTCTTATGCTTAACAAATAGAGTAGTATCCGCTTTACCCATAGAAAAATCATTTTCTAGTAAGAAATTTTTAAGTCTATCATACTATGCTCTAGGTGCTTGTTTTAATCCATACAAGGCTTTAAGCAACTTATAAACATGATTTGGAAATTTTTCATTTTCAAAACCAGGAGGTTGTTTCACATAAACTTCCTCCATAATATATCCATTTAAGAAAGCATTATTGACATCCATTTGATATAAAATAAAATCCTTATGACATGCATATGCTAACAACATCCTAATGGATTCTAACCTTGCTACAGGTGCAAAAGTTTCATCAAAATCAATTCCTTCTCCTTGGTTGTAACCTTGAGCCACTAATCTAGCTTTATTTCTTACAACCACCCTGGATTCATCCATCTTATTTCTAAATACCCATTTAGTGCCTATGACAGATTGATGTTCCGGTTTAGGAACTAATTCCCACACATTGTTTCTTTCAAATTGATTTAACTCCTCTTACATTGCCATAATCCAAGATTCATCATTTTCCGCATCCGCAAAGGATTTGGGTTCAATTTAAGAGATAAATGCATTATGCTCACAAGTATTTCTAAGTGATGATCTAGTTGTAACACCTCGTGAGGGATCTCCTAAAATTACATCTATAGGATGAGAAGAGACATACCTCCACTCCTTGGGGAGTGTTTGGGAATACCTTCTTATTGCTCCATCTCCGTATTTATTTGCTTTTCTTGTCTATCCTCTTAATTTTCTTGTGATGCATTTTCTTGAATCTCTTTTGATGATTCTTCTTGTAAATCTCCATATGCATCATCATTAGCAACTCCTTTCTCTGCAGAGGAGGGGTTAGACTCATCAAATGTAACATGCATGGATTCTTCCACAACTAAAGTTCTTTTATTATAAACTCTATAAGCTTTGCTTGAGTTTGAATACCCAAGAAAGATGCCAAAATCAGATTTTGGATCAAATTTACCAAGATTATCTTTTGTGTTTAAAATAAAACATTTGCATCCAAAAACTTTGAAATAACCAATGTTGGGTTTTCTATCTTTCCAAAGCTCATAGGGAGTTTTGTTGAGATGAGGTCTAATCAACACCCGATTTAAAACATAGCAAGCGGTGTTGACGGCTTCTGCCCAAAAATATTTAGGTAAAGTATTTTCATTTAACATGGTCCTAGCCATTTCTTGAATAGACCTATTCTTTCTCTCAACAACTCCATTTTGTTGTGCAGTCCTAGGTGATGAAAATTGATGCTCAATGCCAAGATTATTGCAAAAGTTCTCAAATGCATGATTTTCAAATTCTCCTCCATGATCACTCCTAATGCATATAATATCATGCCCTTTTTCATTTTGTAATTTCTTATAAAGAACTTTAAAAGCATCAAGTGCATCATCCTTATTGGCTAAGAATAATACCCATGTATATCTAGAAAAATCATCCACTATTACAAATGCATAATACTTGCCATTTAGACTAGCATATCTAGATGGCCCAAATAGATCTAAGTGAAGGAGTTCAAGTGGTTTTGAAGTAGAGATATGGTTTTTGTTTTTGAAAGAGGTTTTGATTTGTTTTCCAAATTGACAAGCTTCACAAATCTTATCCTTTTGAAAACCAATTTTCGGAAGACCTTTAACTAAATCATTTTTTGAAATTTTCGAAATCAAATCCATACTTGCATGTCCTAATCTTCTATGCCATAGCCAACTATCATCATGTAATGCGGAAAAACATTTATCAATAGTAGATGCACATTCTATAATGATATAAACATTACCACATCTATTACCAACAAACAAGGTTTTGCCATCACATGAGTTCTCAATAACACAACTAAATGACATACAATTTTATGATCATTTGTGGAGGTAGCTTTAACAAAATAATTCTTATAATACTTTTGCTTCAAGTTAGGCTTATATCCAAGTCCTCCTTTATCAAAAACACATTTTTGTGAGTTAAGCATATTATCCAACATCTTTTGCCCATTTGTAAATTTCAAAACAATTTCATTCAATTCATTACTCTTTTTCTTGAGCATTTGGTTCTCATTTTTCAACTCATCTATGTGTGATTCTAAATGCTCATGTAAGATGCTAGGTTTCTCATTTGATAAAGCAATTTCATCATGCAATGTTTTGTTCCCTACTTCTAGGCATACAATTCTTGCATTTAGAGATTCATTTTCGTTTTTAAGCTTTGCCATTTCCTTTTTAAGACATACATTCTTTTTACCAATCTTCATCAACTCATTATGCAAATCTTTAAAAGCATCATACAATTCATCATAGGTGGGATCACTTACCTCATTGAGATCATCATCCACTCCTATTGCCATGAGTGCTAGGTTTGATACTTCTTGCGATCCTTCTTCATCACTTGATTCTTCCTCACTATCATCCCAAGTTGCAACCATTGCTTTCTTCTTGAGTTTGTTGATAAGTGGGCACTCCAATCTTATATGTCTAGGCTTCTTTCATTCATAGCATGTGATTGCCTCCTTCTTTTCCCTATGGTTATTGAAGTTTCTGAAATTTCTTCGCTCTCTGGTTTTCTTGAAGAATTTTCTGAACCTCCTTGCTAGCATGGCTAGCTCTTCATCATTCGGTTCACTCTCCCCATCATTCTCATATTTTGAAGCTTTGAGAGTAATGCTTTTCTTCTTCTCCTCATGTCTTTTTTCTGCAGCTAAATCCTCTTCATATGAAATGAGAGAACCAATTAAATCATCAAAAGGTAAAGTATTTAAATCTTTGGCCTCTTCAATGGCGGTTCTTTTAGGTCTCCATTCTTTTGGAAGTGACCTAATGATTTTCTTAACTTTCTCATTATTTGAGAAGGTTTTCCCTAAGGCACCTAGGGTGTTCACTATGTCCGTGAATCTAGTATACATAGAATACACATTTTCATTTTGTTCCATTTGGAACAACTCATATTGACGAGTGTATCTACTGATTTTAGACTCTTTTACTTGATTTGCCCCTTCATAGACAACTTCAAGTTTGTTCCATATCTCTTGTGCACTTTCACAAGTAGATACTCTATGGAATTCTTTCTTATCAAGGGCACAAAATAAAGGATTCATAGCCTTAGAGTTTAGAGACATTTTTCTCTTTTCTAACTCACTCCATTAACTTGATGGTTTAGGAATATCATCTCCTACTTCATCTTTAAACATAGGCATGAATGGACCGTCACAAACAACTTCCCAAATTTCATAATCTAAGGCTTGCAAGTAGATTCTCATTCTAGTTTTCTAATAAGCATAGTCATTTCCATCAAAGAATGGTGTTCTAGTTGTAGATTACCCTTCTCTAAAGTTTGAGTCAATTAGGGTTGCCATGGATCTTTTACTCTAGACGATTCAGTCTTAACAAGAGAACAAGGCTCTGATACCAATTGAAATACAAGTATGCAACCCAAGAGGGGGGGTGAATTGGGATTCTAAAAATTATTCAATTTATAAAGAAAAACTTAATGCAAATATAATCCAAATAAAAAGCAATAACAATTAAGTTGATCACAATATAAAAAGATTAGGGAAGAGGGATTCAAACACATAGATTTTTATGTGGTTCGGCCAACCTCGCCTATGTCCACGTCTCCAAGCTTTCCGGGCTTGAGGATTCCACTAAGCAAGCCTCCAAGGCTTCGAATGCTTACACTTGACTTCCAAGGTGTCAATAAACCTTTACAACAAGAGATTATCCCCAATCTCTTAACCCAAGTGTATCCCAACACTTACAATCACTCAAAGTAAAAGATTACAAATTGTTTTGCCTCTCACAATATATATAAGATTTACACAATAATGCTTAATATGTGAATAGATGAAGCAAGAATGTGTTCTAAGCTCTATGAAGATTGTATTCTCGAATATTAGCTCAATGGTCGTGTTGTGATCAACTTCCTTTGAATTTGAATGAGCTTATTTATATCTGGAGGTGAAAATCTAGCCGTTACAAAATGTCGGTCCGAAAACAGTTCGTCGTTAACCATAAACGGTTAGCCGTTTAGGTTGGTCAAAAGTTACCGTTGGGCCAAATTTCAAATAAACGGTTTGCCGTTTAGGATTGCTCTTTCGCCGTTAACTTCCAGAGACCTGCAAGATGAGCATCAGTTATCCGTTTACATTAAACAGTTAAGGATTTGCATGAAGTGACTTCTCTGGATGTTATCGGTTAACCGTTTGTAGTAAACGGTTTGCCGTTAGTTGCCAGTAACCTACAAAACAATTCAGCCTTAACCGGTTTTGTTAATCAGTGATTCTGGATGTTATCGGTTAACCGTTTAAATAAACGGTTCACCGTTAAGTTCCAGTAGCCTTCCCATCTTTTGTGTTTTCCGTTTTTCATAAACGGTTAGAGCTTTAGGCAATATGTTGCTCTCTGGTATTAATCGGTTAACCGTTTAAAGGAAAACGGTTTACCGTTTATTTCCAGAATTACATTTTAAACCAAATTTTGCAGAGAGTCTTTTTCTAATTTGAAAGTCCATCTTTTATGAAAAATGAATGAAATGATTATTAAGGGTTTCGTTTATTAAGGAATAGCTCCAACATTTTTATCAAAGAACCATTTAAAGTTTGTTATCATCAAAATCAATATT
Source organism: Citrus x clementina (assembly GCF_000493195.1). Classification (NCBI taxonomy): domain Eukaryota; kingdom Viridiplantae; phylum Streptophyta; class Magnoliopsida; order Sapindales; family Rutaceae; genus Citrus; species Citrus x clementina. The sequence goes on from NW_006262201.1 coordinate 7,428,501, forward strand.
ATTAACATATTCATGTTAACATTCTTATTCTTTTCTTGTTTTTAATTTATTCATGGGGATGCATTTGATGCTGAAACTCTTTTATTTATTTTTCTATTGCAAATCATAAACTGAATTTGATTGTAGTTGAGCGGTAAACAATCTTAATGGATGTTTGATTGACATATGTGGATTACTGTGTATTTGCTATAACATTTTGTCTTAATTGTACTTAATTTAATTCTCTATTTCGGCTTACCACCTATTCAGGGATACTAGCTAAAAAAGAGCATAAAAAAGGTCTTTCTTAATGGATCTAATTAAGACAATACTTGGTCTTAAATTAGGTTTCCCAAGTTGAGTTAATCTCAATTTGAATAAAACCATACTTGATCTATAATCAGTGATGAACTAGACATATGGATTCACCTTAGGGTAAATGGAATCTAGATCAGTTAATGCTATTTTAATGTTAGCGTACCCATTGGTCACTGTTAGGCTGCATTAGATATAAGATATTCAACAGGCAACACCTAAGGATGTATGGGGGATTCTGCCCAGTGTTGTAGTAGATGTTGTAGCAACGATACTGTAATTGAAAAATAGTCAATGCAATTATGTGATTTTATTCACTCAGCTACTTCTTTCCCATTGGTTTCATCAATGTGTTGACGTGAGAATTTGCTTATTTTCCTTTTATTTATTGCATTTTTATTTTAATTAGTTTATTAGTTTCATAAAGTGAACTTATTTTAATTAACAAAACTGCACTGTTAAGATTGTTGTAGCAAGTCTGATAACATCAATCATTGTGGAGATGATCTAAATACTCATCAGTATATTACTCATCACATTGATACCCATAGTAATAGAAATCACATACCAATAATAGAGATAAAGGGTATCATGGCCAAAAGGGTGGTTTTGATGTCCCTTTTGAAAACTTGAGGGTATTGATGATCGTTTTCCCAAACTTTGGATGTGTAATTGTGCTTTTCCCAAAGATGGAAATAAGTGGAGAAAGATGATTTTCATGTTTATTCAAACAATAAAAATCAGATTAACCCATTTTTTTCACACATTTTCACTTCTTCCCTTTCTTCTCCATTCATGTCCTCTCCTATCATTTTTTTTTCCAACTAAACATGGGCTTAACCGATGAAAGTTAATTAATTATTAATTATCAGATAATGTAGGCTTGATTTACATTGACTTACTTATCACTGTAGCCATTTGATAACTATTTACAAGTCATTAAACTATAAAACATTAGGTCATTTACAAAGATAGAACTAGTATTTCTAGAATGGCCCTGATCACCCCGAATGGGGAAAAAATCAGGAAAAGTAAAGAAAATTTAATAGAAAATTGACCCATTTTAAGTAAATTTTACATTACTGGGATAAACTTAAACATAGTTACCCATGATCTTCCACTTATTCTATAGGATATTATTCTCTTATATTGAGTAACTACTTTTGAATTATTGTAAGTTATATATAATGCGACTTAGCGACTGTTACTATAAGAAAATTGACAATAGATGACGAAAAAATCTATCATAAAGGGGATGGATGACAGTAGAATTATCCGTCATCTATGTACCTGTAACTCTTTTATGCTAAAAAAATTTATGTCATTAACTTATGATAGTATTTAGATGTCACATGTCTGTCATGAAAAAAAATGAATATAATAATTGATTTTTTGATGAGAAAATTGATTTTTTTAATTTTGAAATTTTGGCGGGAAATTTGATTTTCACACGTGAATTATCATCTGGATAATTTTAGCGAGTAAAATACTTAGTTTGTGACGGAATTTATGATTGATATTTTTTGTCATTAATTATTTTGTTTGTGAATTAATTTATGATTAATCTTTACTGTCACAAGATCTAAATTTATATTGAAACAAATTATGAATTATTTCATTTAAATTTATGCGTTCTTGTATATGAAATTCAATCACAAATTCAATATGAACAAAAAATTAAATTATACATTCTATTAAGTCCAAAAACACTTTACACTAATAACATCATCCAAAAACACTTGTATCCAATAGTTACATAAAAAAACATCAATTCAACAGATTAAATCCAACAACTAGAGCAAATGTTTCAAGTTTTACAAGCTAAGAAGCCATCAAATCTTGTAGTGCAGAACTTCTCCTATATGCAAGTTCTAATAGATTAGAAAGTTGAATATAATTTGGAACTTATCAACAACTACAAAAGGTATAAGGTCTGTACACTTACATTATACACATTAATATATTTTTTTAAAGTTAACAAAAAAATAATTAACTTTAATAAATAACATTAGTTTTATAAGGCTGCCTCATCTTAAAAAAAAATTTCATATTTTTTATTAGTTTCATCAAGTGCAAAGTAAGAAAAAAGGATACTACTAAATTGTTTTTTCAAGCCGCGTGAAACGAGGTTCTATTTCCTAATAATTACATAAGACCAAGGCAATCACTAGAGTTCTCCTGAATGTTTAGCTTTTTTTTTTCCTTTTTTTCCCCCAAGTATCAGCTTTAAGATCAATAGATTTAAGAGTTTGGACATTTTCCTGAATAAATTCCCATAAACACTTCTCCATCTCGTCTGGAACTTTACGCCAATCAAGAAATAAAATCAAAACCGAAGTATGAGCTAATACTCCAAGACACAAAGCTAGCTCAGTGGCTTCATCAACAACAGGAACACCCAGTGTAGTATATTGTATAAGAATTATTCCTTTCCTCGTTTTCAGCTTTTTGTTCTGCCTAGCACCTATATTCACGCCTCTGGTCGCATTACTACTCTTTGGAGCATTGATATGAACTCCTTCAACAGCATCTGCAGAACCTTTCATGCCATCCATTACATCAACAGAACCTTCCATGTCCTCTTCATCTTTTTAAAAGTCTGAGCCCATAGCATATACAAGAATATCACAATTGGTGCCATCATAAAAAAGATCATCATAATCATATCCATACCATTAATGCTATTATCAGCACATTATCCTTAGCAATATCCTTTCCGTTATCCATTTAAGTACACCTGAAATACACAAATAACAATTGGACTTAATAAACAGAAAGTAATAGTTCAAAAAGCCAATAAATAAAATAAAAAGAAACAAGCCACAACACTAAAAATGTGCTAAAGAAATTAAAATATCCAAAAGCTACAATTTAGATAATCATAATTTCCAAACCTTAACTGTAATTAAATAATAAGCAATAAAAAATACTTACTGTCAACTCTGTAAAAGGACATGTAAGCTGTTAATCCAAGTTCCCTCATTAAACTTTCATACATAGATTAAATTTTCACTGTGGGCAGATGCTAATAACTTATTAGTTGGTAATTCAGTTGTGAACGAAGGGAGTTTAGTTGCATTTTACACATCATGTTCATTTGTAGGGTTAGGATTGCCTCTAGTAGGCATATGACACACTACCGACCATTTTTTTACAACCTCATCAGGTATATAAAAAACTTGTTTGGCTTGAGAAGCCAATATATATGGATAAGATTTATGCCCTAACCAATTTAGGTCCACTAAGATGAATCCATGTTATCCTTCTTCACACCATCACTATTTCAAACCCAATCACACTTTAGCACAAGAATTTTTAGCAAATGGTAATCAACAACCCATATCTCATCTATTACTCCATAACATGTCATGTCTTTTGGACTAGCAACATACATAACCTTTGCAACTAGAGTCACTCCACTATTTTGAGTAAACAAGTGGAGTCTCGATCCCGTGTCACAAAGTGGAAACCATAAAATGTCATATCCTAAGTATTTAACCACAAAAGGAAGTGGCTCTCGTGATATACAACATAGGGTATCTGATATAGTAACACCATTTTCTATCTCAATATACAGCTACTAAGCAAGAAACATATGTAAACATTGTTGTTTATTTAATAACAAGAAATGAACAGGTTATTACTAGTGAAATGTAATGATATGCGAGCATGAACCTTATCTGGTAGCCAATCAGCAACATCTTGCAACCATTTGTCATTTTGACGTAGATAACTAGTTTACGTCATTGCACAAGCTCATTAAAACATTAAAAAATTCATATTTTTATATTATAGAAAAATAAAATTTAATTGAATAATTATTAAAATTTATTAGTTAAGAGCATGAATATATTACCTAATATATGGTTAAACTTCTCGTATATTGTGTAAAACATACAAATGTTCTTGATCTAGCAAATTTAGATTAATTTGCACTTGTTTTCCATGAGACAAAAGCTTCTCGATTGACAAGTTTTGCATATGTCAAAGTGGTTGCTCAATAGTACACATATTTGAGATGTATTATGTATAAAATTCCAATGGTTCTTCTGCAACATAACTCTCCACTATGCAGCCCTCAGGACAGTTACGATTCCGAACATAAATTTTAAGAATTATCTTGTATCTCTAAAATGGATACATCCATCGAAGATAGACTGGGCCATACAGTCTAACTTCGTTCACCAATTGTATAATAAGATGAATTATAATATCAAAAAAAGATGGGGGGAAACAATTTTCTAGTAAGTACAAAGTCACTACAAGGTGCATTTGTAATTTATCCAATATTATTACATCAACTACAGTTGTGCACAAGGAATAAACAAGAAGCACAACTTGATGATAGCATCTTTAACATGCTTTGGTAAGATACACCTAAAGGCAACGGTTAAAAGTTGTTGCATGAGAACATGACAATCATGAGATTTAAGGCCTTGAAGTTTAAAGTCCTTCATTGACACAAGATTCTTAATGTTTGAAGAATACTTGTTAGGAACCATGATACTTTTCAAAGCTTTGTAAAATTTGGCCTTTTCCTTTCTAGTTAAAGTGTAATGAGTCGAAGGTAAAAATGTCTGCCTGTCATTTTTAACATCTGGTGCTGATTCAACCGTAATTTCTAATGCCACAAGATCTATCCTTGACTTAAGGCCATCTCTGGCCTTCCTCGAAATGTTCAGCAATGTTCTATATATGCTCTCACAAACATTTTTTTTCAATGTGCATTACATCTAATTGATTACGCACAAGCAAGTACTTTTAATACTCTATAGAATATGGATTTTTTCTTCCACCACACACTATCATTATTGTCAAAACTTTTGCACATTTTATTTTCACTTTTTCCCCATTTATTTTCAATGGACTCAACCAGCTGAAAAATCTCCTCATCTTTCAATGATTTGGGGTGGATCTCTCTTCTATTTTATTATTAAAGGCTTGTTTGGCTTC
>NW_006262201.1:7433847-7442040 GCF_000493195.1 Citrus x clementina
TCATATTTACTAGGAAGCCAATGATGATAGCCTAAACATGCATTTTTCCCACTATGTTTCAGTCTACGTTTGGGTGTATTTAAGCTACAATATGGACATGCATTATACCCTTTAACAGTGGAACTCATTAAATGCCTATATGTCAGAAATTCATTTATGGTCCACAACAACACAAACCTTATATTAAAGAATTCCTTTCTATTAGTAGCATAAGCTTCCACTCCACCTCCCATAAAGTTTGCAAGTCTTCTATCAACGATGCCAAGTACACATCAATGTCATTGCTCAGTTGTTAAGGACCAAAAATCAATAAGGACAACATCATAAACTTCCATTTTATACACAACCACGCCGAAAGGTTGTATGTTGTAAGAACAACCGGCCAACTCCCGTATGTGCTACTAAGAGAGCTATTAGGTTGATTCCATCAGCCGACAGCGCAAGATGGAGATTTTCTAAGATCTGATGCAAAGGTAGACCATTTCTCATCTACTAACTTCCATAATGGTGAGTCAGTAGGATGTCAGAGTTTACCATAAACTACCCTCTTAGTTGCACGCCAAGTCAAATTGTTGGTAGTTTGCGATGAGTGAAACATATGCCTAAATCTAGGAATGGGAGGAAAGTACCATAAAACATTCGCCAGAATACCTATCTTATATTTGCCAACATTACCATCATTTTTTTCCATCTAGACAACTCACAATTAGGACATTCAAAAATTCTTTCATACTCTTTTCTGTAGAGTATACAATCATTTGGGCAAGCATGTATTTTCACATATTCTAAGCCTTAAGCAGACGACGTTTTTTTGGCTTCATACATATACTCTAGAATTTCATTTTTTCTTTGGCAACAATTCTTTTAAAAAACTCAACAATACGATAATAGTGCTGGGTAAAGGGAAAGATGGTCCTGGCCACCATCGTTTTTTTTTTCCTTTGGGATAAAAAACCAATTACCTGCCAGATACAAAAATAATTAAGAAATCAAACTAATAAATATTAATTAACAAATGTAATATAATATATATATTTTTTAATTCTATAAGTAATACAAAAGACTAGAGGCATGGATGCATAGATGGGCATACCAATTGTAGCCCCCGAATTTGGAAACACCAAATGTAAAACTTTTAACTGTTGATCTGGATAGTAAGCTTCAATGACTCTATTTTCAGCTAGAGTAAGACTCCTTTTCTCCCATAATATTGCTAAAAGTCACATGAATATATACGCATCAACGGCTAAGTTCAAATAATAATATAATTTAAAATGTTCAATAAATAAAAAATATTAAAATAAAAATTTATTTATATATTCAATTTTATACATTTATAACTATCCTTGAGGTTTTCATTATGTTGGAAGTATTGAAGAATAACCTCATTATCAAAACTACCAAATATCTTTTTTTTCCTTACATATACAATTAGTTTCTCCAATCTAATTTCTTCACTAACAATATTTCACAAAATTCATGGCTGAAATGTCCTTTCTACTATAGTTATGACAACTGGTAAACTCAATGTTAAATTGCCAATGTCACCAAAGATAAATTGTTGAATACAATCTATCTTTCTTAATATCAACTAATTTGTTTGCCAGCTTACCAATCCCTTTCAATCCTAAAAATTTGTTATTAAAGTCATATCCATAATGTAAACATTTGGATAAAATTTAGAAAGATTTAAAATAAATTTAATCGTGTTTAAATTTTAATAATGACTTTTATATTAAATTAAACTAAAAATGAGGCAAGTATCAAAATAAATTTGTAACTTTTGAAAATTCAAGCAGGGGTTGAAGCCCCTACTAGCTTCAACATAGCATAGCCACTGGTTGTACATAGCAGTTATAATTAATACGATCGATATTTTAAATGATAAAAGCTAATATGAATTTTTAAAATAATAATTAGCACAAAACGCACCATTGTCGCCCATGGTTGAATTCCCGAGAAGATGAGAGCATTTGATAACTCAAACAGTAGGCAGGCAGGCAATATGATGAAAATAGCTTTTGATGGATATGCCAGGATTAGCTACTACAGGCTATATATAGGCAGATTTTAAGATTGAACAAAGACTCGAGAATGCGTAGTAAGTCTTTCTTTATTAACAAACACCCATAAAACAGTTGTGATCATGTTGAAGTCAGCCTAAATCAACTTGCAAATTATGGAATATTAACAAGTTTAATTAATCCTATTTAGAAACAAAATTGTTTAATTTTTGACATTCACTTAGTTTTCATTCTGATATATTTAGTTTTCATTCTGATATATTTAAAAGTTTCAGGAGTTGACATAAAAGAATGACTATTGCATGACTCGTAATTAATGCCAAATACAAGCATTAGGCAATATTAATGACAAATTTCTTTCTTTAATACATTCATATGTGAGTAAACCCACACTACCTTTCCACGTGATAAGGACCAGCAAAAAAGACTGACTTGCAAATGATGGGATGTGTAGTTGAGGATATATATCATCTCACATCAGCCAATAATAAGTTATTGAACTAATAGTATAAACTTAAGGAAAGACTCAACTCTTGAGTTATTTTCTAAGTATGAATTAGGCTCATCAGTTTCAATATCTTTTATATAGAAATTTATTATTATATGAGACTTCTAAAATTAAAACTAATTATTTTATTTGCTAAAATGTCGACAATGCTTTTTTCATGTTATTATTTTAACATTAGAGATTACATTTGGTATTAAAAGTTAGGGGAAAAGCCACCCACATCGCCAAAATTTGCTTAAATGGTCACAGACCCCTTAATTTTATAAATGTTCACAAATATTACTTTTGGCTATTATACGATTTGATTATAAATAATTGACTTTAAATAAACTACTAAATAAATTTAAATTTAAATAATGTAATATATAAAGTGAGATAAAATTTATAAATTACTTTGAATATTAGAAAATGTTTTTAACATTGTTAATCTGTCAAATTCTTTTAATGATAATAAAATCTATTTGACAAATTAATAATGTTAAAATAATTATATCTAACATTCTCAATAATTTACAAAATTTATATTATTTTGTTTACAATTTTTTTATTATGTCAATATTAGTATAAATCTTAAAGTTAATTTTTGGATTGATAGATTTTAGTATTAACAAAATAAATTGGGATAGACTAATAACAACTAAATTGACGAAGCGGGGTAGCAGAACTGGAAATGATAGGATATGTAACACTAGATATAGTTATAGTACTGAACGAAACCAACACGATTAACTTATATTTTAATCGAAGCATGATTAGATCTTGTTCTAATCCAAATGACTTAATGAGATTTCTAGCACTAGACCAAGTCACCTATTTTGCACTGTGATAATGAAAGTACGGAGGCTTTAGCAAGCAATCCTAAGTATCATATGTTGGGAAAATATGCTCTTTAAAAGCATATGTGTTTATTTAATTGTAATAAATAATTTTTTCTGATTAATAAAATAAATGAGGTATTTTATTCAAATATCTTAATTGCATTAATATTTGTATTAAAGTCCATTTAATCATATTATATGTATTTATGTGATCACCATGTGGATTCACAGAAGACATAAATACAAGTTATCTTATGATTAAATAAATTTAGTTCGCAGTTGATAAATAAAGTTGGGCACTTTATTTAGGTATAGACTGTAATAAATTCATTGAATGATTTGTCTTAATCATGTATGAATTTATTGATGTAGTACGACTACATTGAACAGGATCACATATGAGATTTAATTAACTTTGTAATAACTGTCAGACTTATTAAATCTCATAGGCGTTGATTTTATTGTAATCTTAATCTTGAGTTAATTATGATTTCATGATTGTGATTGTTATTTCATTTGAGTTACCTATGGGCACGACACATCCTTGTGATCAAGATTACCCGGTATCTTGGTGGGAGCAATTATGAGTATTGGAGTTATGGATTAACAATATAGAATTTGTACAACACATCTCTTGATAGGTTTTCGGTACTTGATCATAGAATTCTCTGGCCAGAGTGTGTCAACATATTTAGTATGTTGAAAATGATCATTAGAGAAAACCAGTAAGGATCAAGGAATAAGATGTTATTAAATTGATTGGACAGTTGAGATATCAATTTAATTAACGATGTGGTACAAAGGATTGTGCAGTAAAGAAATCAATGTGGCTTGGGACGAATTATTATTCGAGCATACAATTATGGAACTCAGTTCCAATCTTTTAGTGGAGGAGATTTGGAATTAAATAATTGGGCTAGTTTAATTACATGCCTAATTATTGTAGCCACTATTGTATGTTCCCAAATGATCCCCGGGTTAGCTCATTTAATTGATTGCACCACCACTGGACTAATAAGTAAGATAACTAGCAATTTGGGTCAAAAGCCTAAATATATCATTTAGTGGGAGGCTCCATTTAATTAGCTTTTGTATAAGGGGCCTTATGTTATTTTACAAGGTGGGCCCCCTATTGAAAAAGCAAATAACGTGGGTTTTGATTTTTCATTATTTGGAGCCTAGGGTTTTCACTAAAGGGAGATATATAAGGCTTATTTTTCTCAACAGAAAAAAAAGAGAAGCCACTTTATACAGATCAGAGAATAAGATTTTTCTCTCCATTGTTGAGAGAAAAATTTTCTCGTGCTAGTTGCTTTGGTAGTGATAAAGGCGCCCACACGTCAAGTGCAGATCGAACCTGAGTCATAACCTGGAAGATCATTGGTGACAGTTCGTGATCTAACAAGCGTGGTGGTGACGGATCGTGATCTAACAGGAGTGGTGGTGGCAGATCGTGATCTAGGAGCCTAAATCACTTCAGCGGAAAAAGCCAACTCGGATTTTCAAGGTACGATTTCTAGAATACGAATTCTTATATATTATATGAGAGCGATCTTCAAAAGGTTTTATAAAAATTTAAAAACCTGATTTTTCCTCAACAATTGGTATCAAAGCCTCCTCATATTAATATATAAGAATTTCGTATGAAATTAATCTTGAAATTTATGTATTAGAGTGGCACAATTTATTCAGATATATATTATTTGTTTAATATATGAATAAAGCATGTTTTGGTTTGTCTTAATTCATGGTTAGATTTTCTGTTGTATTTTTCCTTTGAATCTGTAACAAGAGGGGTGGTTTTTTATCACCATGTTTCCCTCTTGATTTATTTTACAGTTATAGAATTTTTGTAAGCCAAAATTGGTCTAGGAAATTTGTAAATTAATCTCGGATTTTCAAGATCGGAGCGACGGAGGCCGGAAATTCTGACAGCGGCAACAAACCAGGGCACGCTGCAGCAGCGCGCGCGGCCAGCAATGGCCAGCGGGGCGCGCTGCGCTGCACGCAGCAAAACAGCGCGCGCGGCCAGCATTGGCCAGCGGCGCGCGCGGCCAGCAAGGCCAGCAGCGCGCGCTGCATGTGCTGCAGCTGGAAGCAACGCTGCCGAGGCCAGCAGAAAGTTGCGCGCGGGTTTTGGCACGTTTTCCGGCCATTCGGCAACGGTTGGTTTGGCGTCGGCGTCGGAGATCGGCGGTTGACCGGGAACAGCAGCTGGACCTTTGTGGAGATGGCGGCTGGGGAGAGAAAAAGATGGATTTAGGGTTTTAATGGTTTTCATCATTACAATCCCTATAGTTCCATGGATTTTCTCTTTGGGCTGATAAGTTTTAATGTTTTGCATTTAAGTCCAAAAACAGTTTTGGGCTTAAAGAATCCTAGTTTTAGGCCCAATTTCAATTGGGCTTAATGGATTAAAATGCATAGATAAAATTAAATACATTAAATTTATTTTTGGTCCAAAAGTTTTATTTTAATAAAAAAAAATTTTTATTTTATTTTCTTTCAAAATTAAAATTGGACCAATTATAAATTTAAATGCCCAATTTCTCCTAGTCCATTAACAAAGTCAAGCTTATGAAGGATGGACATTGACAAGAAGCCCAATGAAGATTAGGCTTAGGGTTAATGTATTTTTTTCATTATTAGGAAAGCCATGAATTAAGATTATTTAATTGTTTTTCTATATGTTATGTTTTGGATGATAACATGCCATGATAACATGTCATATAGAATAGGTAGTGCCACTCTATGCATAATGATACATGTCATTCATTAATTATGAATTTCATTATATTGTTTGAAAGTTGCACATGCTTAATAATATTTGATATCATCTAGATAATATTATAGGAAGCATGCAATTAACAATATGTATGTTTTAAAAAGGAAAAACCAATTTTAAAATATTGAGTGGGAGAGGGAAAATTCAAGATAATTTTCCCACGGGCTCCATTGTTAGTTCAATAATAAAATTATATATATACCTCGACTTCATGATACGGTGATGCTCCCTTCGGAGGGTATATATATTAGATATTTTATTTGATGAACTTCTTCAAAGATAAAATTGAAATATTTTTCAATCGATTGTTCACCCCAACGGTGACTATTGATATGAAAAATACGTAGATTGAAACAATGGTTATACACTCAACTAAAGTTTGTTATTAACCTTCCCAACGAAGCTCTGTTAACAAATTTAGGCCCAAATGGATAACGATAATTATTTATCATGTCTCTACATGAAAGTAAATAATCTAATGGATAATTGGGTCTAGTAAGTGTAGACATGACTTCCCCAACGGATAGCTTGTCAAAGCGGTACTAGATTATCGTTACAATAAATTAAAATGCATTTATGTTTTTTTTGCATTTTTGTCATTTATTGTGAATATTATTTCAAATTATTTATGCATGGATGTTTTATTTTTCAGAAAATGTCTTCCCTGAGCCCACTTACTATTATTCTGAGTCAAAACAAACTCACTGGAGAGAACTATATAGATTGGAAAAGAAATCTATTCATTGTCCTGACTGCTGAAAATTATAAATATGTCTTAACCCAGCCATGCCCCCCAGTTCCAGCAGATGATGCTCATAGAAATCAGAGGAGGCTTTATGAGAAATGGCAAAAGGCCAATGAAATGGCAAAGTGCTACATTTTAGCCTCGATTTCTAATATTCTGCAGACCAAACATCAGAACTTGGAGACTGCCACTGAAATAATGGCTAGTCTTCATCAGATGTTTGGGCAAAATACCCATTTTGCCAGAGAAGCAGCATTGAAATGTATTACGGATACTAAGATGGAAGAGGGCACAAAAGTTCGTGATCATGTCCTCAAAATGATGGACTATTTGAATGAGGTAGAGATTCATGGTGTTCAAATCAATGATAAATCAAAGATTAACATGGTGATTGAATCTTTACCTGATACATTCAAAGAGTTTAAGGTCAGTTATATCTTAAACAATAAAGATATGACCTTAATTGAATTAATGCACGAACTACATGCTATAGAAGAATTTTATCATAGCAGAAAACTTCCTGAAAAAGGATTCTCTTTAAAGCTTAAGTCGAAAGACAAGAATGAGCAAGCAAGAGTTGGGATCGGCAAACTGTCCACTAAAAGAAGTGGCAAGCCAAAAGGCAAGTGTTACAAATGTGGACAGAAGGGTCACTGGAAGAAAGATTGTCCTAAGATTATTAAAATCAGGTATAGGAAATCTTTAAGCTTCCTAATTAGTTCAGATTTCTATTGCATCATACAATAATGAATTCTGAGATAACTAATCTTATTTGTAATTCATTTATTTGGTTTTTAGGAAACCAAGAGATTAAGTGAAGAAAACATCAAACAGCAGTTGAGGACATGCTAGTTTATATCAATTGAAAGACTAGATCAATTTTACAAGACTTTAGTTTTGATATTTGTCTTTATATTAGAGGAATTTAATTTCGGTGGCTTGTTTTAATAAACAGGAGTACACTGTTATTTTTTGGATCCTCTATTTATTATTTATTTTGGTTATTTATAAAGACAATTTATATCATAGAAGTCCATTGATCTATTCAAAGTAAGATATAATGATAAAAAGTATATGCATTTATCTAAGAAAAGAAATGTTTCTTCTAACCAAAAATCACCTCTGATATTTATGCTTAAGTCATATAAACTATAATAAGATTTTAAGAAAATGATTAATGATAGACTTGTTGGCCTATTAAGATTGATCATTGTAACTCTATAAATCTTATTTAGAAAAGTAATATGACAAGGATGCTCTTCATGAGCTAAAAGCATAACATTGTATTTGATGATTTAGCGCATGCAAATGTA
>NW_006262201.1:7442842-7453204 GCF_000493195.1 Citrus x clementina
TTGCGAGATACATGCTTTTGGGAGAAACCTATAAGGCTATCTCAGATGAACATGTATAAGATCCCACTAGTTACAACGAAGCTCTAATAGATAGATATGTTGAATTTTGGAAAAAGGCCATGAATCAAGAAATGGAATCTATGTATTCCAATAAAGTCTGGGAACTTGTAGAGGCACCAAATGGGGTAAAACCTATAGGGTGCAAGTGGATCTACAAGAGAAAAAGAGGAGTAGACGGAAAGGTGGAAACATTTAAAGCAAGATTAGTAGCCGAATGGTTTACTCAGAAAGAAGGAATCAATTATGAGGAAACCTTTTCTCCGGTTGCTATGCTTAAATCCATCAGGATTCTGCTCTCCATTGCTGCAGTGCTAGATTATGAAATTTGGCAAATGGATGTCAAGACTGCCTTTCTTAAACGGGCATCTTGAAGAAAACATCTACATGCAGCAACCAGATGGATTTATACAAAAAGGCCAAGAACACATGGTATGTAAGTTGCAGAGATCCATTTATGGATTGAAGCAAGCATCCCGGTCATGGAACATCAGATTTGATCAAGCGATAAAATCGTTTGGATTCATTCAGAACATTGATGAACCATGTGTGTACAAGAAAATTCAAGAAAAATTTGTAACCCTCCTAATTCTTTATGTAGACGATATTCTTCTAATTGGAAACGATATAGGAGTGTTGACTACAATAAAGAGTTGGTTAGCAAAACAATTTGATATGAAAGACCTGGGAGAGGCAAGTTATATTCTTGGTATCAAGTTACTACGAGACCGGAAGAATAAAACTTTAGCCTTGTCTCAAGCGGTCTATATCGATAAGATATTGGCTAGATTTAGCATGGAAAATTCCAAGACTGGTTTATTACCATTCAGACATGGAATTACATTCTCTAAGGATCAATCACCTAAAACATCTGAAGAGATAGAGAGAATGAGACGAGTTCCCTATGCAACAGCTGTGGGAAGTCTCATGTATGCCATGCTTTGTACTAGGCCAGACATCTGTTTTGCGGTATGGATGGTTAGCAGATATCAATTTAATCCTGGACCTCAATACTGGACTGCAGTCAAGCATATTATAAAGTATTTGAAAAGAACTAAAAATTATATGCTTGTGTATTCTGGTGATGAACTTATTCCAGTGGGTTATACTGATTCTGACTTTAAGTCAGATAGGGATTCCAGAAAATCTACTTCTGGCTATGTGTTTGCATTGGGAAGTGGAGCTATTAGTTGGATGAGTGTGAAACAATCTTGTATCACAGACTCAATAACTAAAGCTGAATATGTGGCTACATCTGAAGCTGCAAAAGAAGCTATATGGCTCTGCAAGTTCCTACGAAATCTTGAGGTGGTACTTGTTGTAACTGCACCCCTTAAACTATTTTGTGATAATGGTGGTGCGGTAGCTCAATCTAAGGAACCAAGGAACCACAAGAAACAAAACATATTAAAAGGAAGTATCATCTTATAAGGGAATAGTGTAGAAAGGTTATATAAAAGTACCCCAAATGGCATTAGATGCTAAATTGCAGATCTTATTACAATGGCCATTAGTGGGAAACCTTTATAACCTGCACTTAGAGCCCTAGAGCATGTGCAATATGCCAGATATGCTTTGAGAGCTAGTGGGAGATTGTTGGGAAAATATGCTCTTTAAAAGTATATGTGTTTATTTAATTGTAATAAATAATTTTTTCTGATTAATAAAATAAATGAGGTATTTTATTCAAATATCTTAATTGCATTAATATTTGTATTAAAGTCCATTTAATCATATTATATGTATTTATGTGATCACCATGTGGATTCACAGAAGACATAAATACAAGTTATCTTATGATTAAATAAATTTAGTTCGCAGTTGATAAATAAAGTTGGGCACTTTATTTAGGAATAGACTGTAATAAATTCATTGAATGATTTGTCTTAATCATGTATGAATTTATTGATGTAGTACGACTACATTGAACAGGATCACATATGAGATTTAATTAACTTTGTAATAACTGTCAGACTTATTAAATCTCATAGGCGTTGATTTTATTGTAATCTTAATCTTGAGTTAATTATGATTTCATGATTGTGATTGTTATTTCATTTGAGTTACCTATGGGCACGACACATCCTTGTGATCAAGATTACCCGGTATCTTGGTGGGAGCAATTATGAGTATTGGAGTTATGGATTAACAATATAGAATTTGTACAACACATCTCTTGATAGGTTTTCGGTACTTGATCATAGAATTCTCTGGCCAGAGTGTGTCAACATATTTAGTATGTTGAAAATGATCATTAGAGAAAACCAATAAGGATCAAGGAATAAGATGTTATTAAATTGATTGGACAGTTGAGATATCAATTTAATTAACGATGTGGTACAAAGGATTGTGCAGTAAAGAAATCAATGTGGCTTGGGACGAATTATTATTCGAGCATACAATTATGGAAGTCAGTTCCAATCTTTTAGTGGAGTAGATTTGGAATTAAATAATTGGGCTAGTTTAATTACATGCCTAATTATTGTAGCCACTATTGTATGTTCCCAAATGATCCCCGGGTTAGCTCATTTAATTGATTGCACCACTACTGGACTAATAAGTAAGATAACTAGCAATTTGGGTCAAAAGCCTAAATATATCATTTAGTGGGAGGCTCCATTTAATTAGCTTTTGTATAAGGGGCCTTATGTTATTTTACAAGGTGGGCCCCCTATTGAAAAAGCAAATAACGTGGGTTTTGATTTTTCATTATTTGGAGCCTAGGGTTTTCACTAAAGGGAGATATATAAGGCTTATTTTTCTCAACAGAAAAAAAAGAGAAGCCACTTTATACAGATCAGAGAATAAGATTTTTCTCTCCATTGTTGAGAGAAAAATTTTCTCGTGCTAGTTGCTTTGGTAGTGATAAAGGCGCCCACACGTCAAGTGCAGATCGAACCTGAGTCATAACCTGGAAGATCATTGGTGACAGTTCGTGATCTAACAAGCGTGGTGGTGACGGATCGTGATCTAACAGGAGTGGTGGTGGCAGATCGTGATCTAGGAGCCTAAATCACTTCAGCGGAAAAAACCAACTCGGATTTTCAAGGTACGATTTCTAGAATACGAATTCTTATATATTATATGAGAGCGATCTTCAAAAGGTTTTATAAAAATTTAAAAACCTGATTTTTCCCCAACATCATACCCGAACCAAACATATAGAATTGGATCTTCACTTTGTTAGAGAACACATAGCTCAAAACGAACTTATTGTTGAATACATATCCAATTTTAATGTGCTAGAAGATATCCTCACTAAGCCTCTTGCCTTTGATCATTTTTCCTATATAAGAACTAAGCTCAATGTATGTCCAAGACCTTGAGCTTAAGGGCATGTTAGTTGCTTTTGATGGAAAAGTATTTTGGAACCTGTGTTGGAATTAAATATATGAGTTATGTTGTACTCCAGAGAAAATTGATGGTAAACCTATGGTAGTACTAATTATTGCATTTATAGTTGAATTTAATATCACTACTACTTGTATATTGGTTTTTCAAAATCAATGAACACATAATATAATATCATTTACTTGTTATACGATTAACATGTTATTTCTAAACAAAATCCATTTTTTAATTTATTTCATCTATTTCATGACTAGAACAAGAGGGATCCACATTACACCATGATATATTCTAAAAGAATGCTTTATATAAGAGAAAAATTTATGAGTTGGGTGTACCATCCCAACGTAAGTTGGTACTCCCAACAAATGAGAGCCTTCTATTTGGGTAGGTTAGGTGGACCCCACCACAAAATCAACTAGTTTTTATTGTGAAAGAAAAAAAGTCAAATTAAAGTTTGTGGGTCTCACTGGAAGACCTACCTGACCAACCTTAGACACCAAACTCCCATGCTAAGCCGGTGTCTCAGATGTCATGGCCCAAGCCTTCTAGCAAGCAATGGCCCATGGATGATTCCATACTCATGTAATGCTTGTATATATTTTTCATGCATTTATTATAGGTAGGTGGTAGTTGAGCATCGACAATACTCCATTGTACTCTATATATAGGAGGGGCCTCATTTGGCCAAGACACACAAAAAACAACAACTAGAGACTCACAAAGCTTTATAAGCTTTCTTGGAGTAATACAAGCTTTTTCCTCCTATCTTGAGCGATACAACGTGGGAAACAAGCAGGCCGTGATAGTTGGTATTAGAGCCGTAGACACTCGTGGGGTAGCTGCGTTGTTCGAAAGGAAGGATGTCGGACCTTATTCATAATGACCAAACGGGGAGGGAGCCAAACCCAAATGTGAAAAAGGGGAATAACAACAAGGAAAAGCGGTGGACTTGCTCAACGCCATGGAGATTCGGGTTGTTTGTGGGGAGACTGCCATCACTGAGATTAAGAGCGTCTCAAGGTCTTTGAGCAAAAGATAGAGGTGGATGATCTTACGGGACAGATGGTGACCTGAGCGAAGACGTGGTGGTGCCATGCTAAAGCCTTGAGGAGTTTTAAGCAGTGGTCACTAAGGGCTCAAGTGGAGGAACTTCACGTGACCTTAAAAGGACCAAGAACAATTGGAACTTTGAAAAAAGGCAATGGTCAGAGAGGTGCTCAACACCAATGCCACACCTCTATTGAGGGTTGAGTTGCTGAGATGAAGGAGGTATGAAGGCAAGTGGGATGCCAAGAGATCGAGAACTTTCTATAGTCTACGGAGAGGTACTTCAAGGCCACCAATATCTAAAGTGAGCAAGAGAAGTTGAACATTGTGACGGGGTAATTAAGGACAATGTGACCGCTTAGTGGTAGCAGAAGCATGCAAAGATTATACATGGGATGTGCATCATCAACACTTGGGACTTGCTTAAGTGCGACATGAAGAAGTAAATTTATTTGGAGAATATGGCATATAAGGCTCGCAAGAAGATGAGGGAATTGAAGCACACGACATCCATCTCGATGTATATTGATCATTTCTCGAAGCTAATGCTTTAAATCGACAACATAAACACAAATGACTTGATTTTCAACTTCATGGAGGGCCTCTAATTGTGGGCATAATAGGAGTTGTAGCAGCGCCAAGTGAATGACATCTCCACTGTTTTCATTGAGGCGCACATGTTTGTGGAATTCTGGAAGGGTGAATCATCCAAGTCAAAGAAAGATGAGAAGCCCCAACATGGCAAAGATGGGGGAGCAAAGGGAGTCAGGGAGATGGCAAGGACAAGGCGCCATAAAAGAAGGACGGTCTGAAGGATGGCAAGAAGGCTAAACACAATCATAATTGCTTCTTATGTGATGGGGACCATTGCGTGAGGGACTACTCAAAGAAGAAGGCTTTCAACGCTATATTTAATAAGACGGGGAGAAGCAACCAGAGGCATCACCAGCCGAGGCCGCCAACATGGGCTGTCTCCAACTCTTCAATGCATGCCAAGCAAATTTCAGCAAAGGTGCAAGACAAGTCCCTTATACATGTCGAGGCCATGATCAATGAAAAACGAGCTCAAGCCTTGATTGGCACGGGAGCATCCCACAACTTTATCAAGATGTATGAGGCCAAGCGACTTGGACTCAAAGTGGAAAAAATTAATGGTTGGCTCAAGACATTAAATTTGGAGGCCAAACCACTTAGCGGGGTAGCACGGGATGTAGCGCTATATCTAGGCCCTTGGTGAGGTAAGGCCAACTTCTTCGTTGTACCTCTTGATGACTTTACTCTTGTTTTAGGCATGGAATGTTTGCGACAATTTAATGCGGTGCCACTTCTAAGGTATAACTCAATGTGCATCTTGGAGGGAGCCCCATTCATGGTTCCGACTATAAGCAAGGCTACACAACCAGGTTAACTTTTCATAATCCAAATCAACATGGGTTGCAAAAGGTATGAGGAGACTTTTCTCGCCACAATTCATGAGGTCGGTGATGGAAGGACGCTATGGCCATAGAGCTCATTTCGAAGGCAGTACCCCAAGTGCTTGAGGAGTATAGGGACATGATGCCACTCGAATTGCCAAAACAATTACCTCCACAAAAGGAAAGTGGACTATAAGTTTGAGTTGGAGTTGGGTGCTAAGCCGCCTACGAGAGCACCCTACCACATGTTTCCTTCGGAGTTAGAGGAGTTGTAGAGGTAAATCAAGGAGCTACTAGATACAAGACATATCTAGCCCTCGAAAGCACCATATGGGTCACTCGTACTGCTCCATCGGAAACATGATGGCTCACTTTGATTATGCATTGACTACTTGGGCCTTAACAAGGTGATCGTGAAGAACAAATACCCCATTCTATTGATTGCGAACTTTTTTTACCAACTTAGATGGGCCAAGTACTTCTCTAAACTTGAGCTTAGGTCAGGATTTTCAAGTACGGATTGCGGAAAGAGATAAGCCAAAAACTACTTGCGTCACTAGAAATGAAGCATAAGAGTTCAAGGTTAAGGCTTCTTAGGCCTTGCCAACTACTATAGGTGGTTCATCAAGGGTTATTCCTCCGTCGCCGCACCACTCACTAACTTGCGCAAGAAGACCACCAAGTGGGAATGGACAAAGAGGAGCAAACAAGCCTTTGATGCCCTCAAGATGGCCATTACCAAAGAGCCAATCCTAGGCTACCGAACCATGTATTACCTTTTGAGGTACACACATATTCTTTTGATTTTGCTATTGGAGGTGTGTTGATACAAGGCAAGCATCCGATAGCTTTTGAGAGCTGAAAACTCAATAATACAGAGCGGCAATATACGGTACAAAAGAAAGAGATGACTGCAGTAGTGCACCATTTGCGCATTTGGAGGCACTACTTGCTTGGGTTCAAGTTCGTGGTGAAAAAGGACAATGTGGCCACTAGTTACTTTAAATGTCAAAAGAAGTTAAGTCCGAAACAAGCTAGATAACAAGACTTCTTGGCCGAATTTGACTATGACCTAGAGTATAAGCCGAGAAGGGCCAATTTGGTAGTGGACGCCTTGAGTCAGAAGGCCGAGCTTGCTGCCATAAGCTGGATACAAGGGGAGCTTCCCATGCTTATAAAGGAGGGAATAGAGCATGATCCCTTGGCCAAACAGCTGATTTCTCTCGTGCAGTAGAGGAAATCGAAGAGATTTTAGGTCGAGGATGTCCTTTTGTACACTAAGGGACGGCGTGTCTATGTTCCAAAGTGGGGAAACTTGAGGCAGATCTTGATCAAAGAGTGTCATGACACCAAGTAAGCTAGACACTCGGGACAAAGGCAGACACGAGCCTTGCTTGAGTCGACATATTATTGGCCTTAAATGTGAGATGAGATAGAACAGTTTATGCGAACATGCCTTGTGTGCCAACGGGACAAAGTGGAGCAACAATGTCCCCCAGGGGCTTGAGCCACTGCCCACTCTAGATCGACCATGGGAGAGTGATAACTCTATTAAATGAGAGTTATCATGACACTATTAGAATTAAATTAGTAATACTTAGAGAGTAAATGATTTCTTTTTATTGTATTTTAGTTATATTTTGCATGAGTATCCATTTTAGTTTATTTCTAATAAATTTACTTTGTTTTAGAATAATTTGTGTTCTTACATCATATGAATAATTGTAGGTGACCGGAAGCTCAAATTTCAAGGAAGAAATTCGACTGTAATAGGCTTACAAAAATAAGGAAAAACTTGGCGACAAAGAATTGAAACAAGTCTAGAATAATGTAGATGTTGAAGTCATTGCTGTAGCATCTTGGAGATTTGATAGAGAAGATTTCGCGCAAGATACTTAGAAGATTGCAATTTGGAGTTTCTAAAAATGGAATATACACGTCCTAGATTTTCGGTTGCCCTAATTATAAGCTATAAAAGGAGCACACATGCGCAAAAAAAAAAGGCCGTCACCCAAATGAGAAACTGTAGAGAAAAACACAAAAAAACAAAAATCAAGAGAGAGATTGAAGGCTGACAGATGAGAAATCGCAGAGATCAATTAGAAATCAGTCATTCTTATTCTTTTCTTATTTTTTATTTATTCATGGGGATATATTTGATGGTTGAAACTCTTTTATTTATTTTTCTATTGCAAATCATGAACTAAAATTAATTGTAGTTGAGTAATAAATGAACTTAATGATGTTTGAATTATATATGCGCGTTGCTCTGTGTTAGCTATAACATTTTGTCTTAACTATATTTATTTAATTCTCTATTTTAGCTAACCGCCCATTTATCGATACTAGCTAAAAAAGAATCTAAAAAAGGTCTGACTTAGTGAATCTCAATAAGACAATACTTGATTTTAGATTAGGTTTCCCAAGTTGAGTTAATCTTAATTTGAATAGGACCATGTTTGATCTAAAATTAATGATGAATTAGATATAGAGATTCACCTTATAGGGTAAATGAAACCTAAATCGATTAATGTTATATTTAATGATGGCGTAAAAGTTGATCACTTTTAGGTTGCATTAGATATAAGATATTCAACAGGCGACAACTAAGGATGCATGAGGGACTTTGCCCAGTGTTGTAGTAAATGTTGTAGCAACGGTATTGTAATTCAAAAAAAGCCAATGCCATTAAGTAAATTTATTCACTCAACTACTTTATTCCCATTGATTTTATCCTTATGTTTGACGTGAGAATTTTCTTTATTTCATTTTATTTATTGCATTTTTACTTTAATTTGTTTATTAGTTTTATTAGTTGTTTTATTTTCATTTAAAACAAAACTGCACAGTTAAGATTGCTATAGCAAGTCTGATAATATAAATCCCTATAGAGACATTTTGAATACTCATCAATATATTACTTGTTGTGTACGCTTACACATTGACACCCATAGCATTAGAGATTGCCACACGCCAAGTTTTTGATACCGTTGCCGGGGATTAATTGTGATTTGTGATTTGTGAAATTAAACTTAAACGGTGCTAAATTTTGATTTTATTTTAATTTGTTTATTTTGTTGATACGTAAACCTTGCATGCACAAATATAAACCTGTTGATTTCCAATTTGATCTAGAAATTGAAAGAACTGCAATGAGATTTAGAGAAGAGCAAAGGGATTCGAAAGCTGTTGTAGCAATGGATGATTTACAAGATATAGGGAATTTGAACCCCCAAGGAGAAATACAACCAGTGAATGCACAAAGAGGTCAAGAAGGTTAGAATGAGCAGATTTCGGCAACCAAGGAATAATAACGTTATCTATATGGAGGATGATAGAGACTGAGCCATTAGAGATTATGGAGTGTTGACCCCTCAAGCCATAAACTCCGAAATAGTTAGACTCGAAGTGCAAGCTGATAATTTTAAGCTCAAACTAATGATGTTTCAGATGTTGTAAATAGTTGGGCAATTTGATGGGTTGCCATCCGAAGATGCTCATCTACACTTTAAGTTGTTTTTGGAAGTAAGTGATGCTTTCAAGATTGCTGGAGCATCATAGGAAGCATTGAGGCTCAGACGTTTCCCGTTTTCTTTAAGAGATCGTGCAAGGGCATGGTTGAACTCTTTACCGCATAACTCCATTACCACATGGAACGACTTGGTTGACAAATTTTTGATGAAATACTTTCCACTAACCAAGAATGCAAAATTAAGGAACGAGATCACATCTTTTCATCAACTTGAAGATGAGAGCTTATATGATACATGGGAAAGATTTAAGGAATTTCTCAAGAGATGTCCACATTACAGTATTCCTTATTGCATACAGTTGGAAACATTCTATAATGGTCTCAACCTAAGCACTAGATTAATAGTGCCTTGTTAACTAAGTCTTACAATGAGGCTTATGAAATTTTGGAGAGGATAGCCAATAATAACTATCAGTGGCCATCAACTAGGCAACTGTAGTAAGAGGAACAACATGAGTCCATTACGTAGATGCCTTGATAGCATTGTCAGTCCAAGTAACTATATTAACAAATATGGTGAAAGCTATGACCACTTCTTCAGCAACTGTTAACCAAGTTACTAAAGTATCCTGTGTTTATTGTAGAGAAGGGCACTTATTTGACAATTGCCCTAGAAATCCAGCCTCAGTTAATTATGTAGGTAACTTTAATAGACAGAACTAGAACAAACCATATTCAAACACTTGTAATCCTACATGGAGACAAAACCCAAACTCTTCATGGAGCAATCAGAATTAGCATGTTGCAATAACTAGTGGACAAAACAGGCCTGCTCCACTACCTGGATTTGATCAGCAAAATCAAGAATAAAAAAACACCAACAATGACAACCTCACTTCTCTGAATGATTTACTTAAAGGAATACATTGTGAAACATAAAGCGGTTGTCCAAAACCAAGTGGCATCCTTAAAGAAATTTAAAAAATCAGGTTAGACAGCTCACTACATCAATGAGTAAAA
>NW_006262201.1:7453304-7483592 GCF_000493195.1 Citrus x clementina
TCATATTCCCATTAGTGTACCAAAAAAAAAAGAGTGGAACCCGTTTTAACCCACGAGGAAACTCAATTAAGGAGGAGCCAGAACAGCCAATTTTTTAGCCCAATGAAGTAAATAGCCAAGGTACAACATCAGTAGAAGATAATGATATAAACAATGTAAATAAAGATGTTATAGTGCCAACTGTATCAGTACAGAACAAAACAAAAGAGAAGCAGCCTGTACAACCTGCTGCAGCACAGCAGTTTAAAACACCACCACCCTTTCTTCAAAGATTTCAAAAGTAAAAGTAAGACAAGCAATTCAGCAAGTTTTTAAAAGTGTTGAAGCAGCTGCATATCAACATTCCTTTTATAAAAGATCTTGAACGATATTTTGGCAAGGAAAAGAGGGCTTGGAGAGTTTGAAAGATTTAGGGAGCTTCACAATTCCATGCTCAATTGGAAATAAATACAGTGATAAAGCACTTTGTGATCTGGGGGCTAGGATCAATCTTATACCTTTATCAGTATTCAAGCAATTAGGAGTTGAAGAAGTTAGGCCAACAACAGTGACTTTACAACTTGCTGACCTATCTCATGCCTATCTAGAAGGGAAGATTGAAAATGTGTTGGTGAAGGTGGATAAATTTATTTTTCCAGTGGATTTCATAGTGCTGGACTTTAAGGTAGATAAAGAAGTACCAATTGTACTAGGAAGATTTTTCTTAGCTATGGGGAAGACTCTAATTGATGTACAAAAAGGAGAGTTAATTATACGGGTGAATGACCAGCAAGTTACATTCAATGTGCTGGGTGCTATTAAGAGTTCTGATGAGGTTGAAGACTGTAATTTTATTAGAGTTATGGATTTTGCTGTTATAGAAAGGTTAAACATTTGCTACAGTATGAAGGAAATCAATGTTGTAACATTTAAAGAACTTGAAGATGAAGATCCTAAAGCAATTAACATAGCATAGTTAAAAGAGAAGCAACCCGTGAGGGCTGACAGACATCTTTAGACCTCTCAAATAGGGAAGTAAAACCATTTGTTTTATTTATTGAGTCACCTCCTACTTTAAAATTAAAACTTTTACCTTCACATTTAAAATATATTTATCTTGGTGACAATGACACACTCTCTGAAATCATTTAATGTTCTTTGAATGCAAATCATGAGAATAGCTTTGTGGATATGTTAGGGAGATACAAGAAGGCTATTGTATGGACCATAGCAGATATCAAAGGAATTAGCCCATCCTTATGCATGCACAAGATTCTGCTGGAAGACTGCTACAGCAACTCTGGAGAGCAACAAAGACGATTGAATCACATCATGAAGGAAGTTATGAAAAAGGAGATCATTAAGTGGCTTGATGCTGGAATTATTTACCCAATATCAAATAGCTAATGGGTAAGTCCAATACAAAGAAGGTTGGAGTGACATTTGTAGCAAATGAGAAGAATGAGCTTATTCCCACAAGAACAGTGACCGTATAGAGAGTTTGCATGGATTATAGAAAGCCAAATAAAGCCATAGGGAAGGACAACTTCTTATTGTCTTTCATAGACCATATGTTGGATAGACTTGCTGGAAAAGAACGATATTGTTTCTTGGATAGATATTCAGGTTAAAACCAGATTGCTATAGCACCAGAGGATCAGGAGAAGACAACATTCACTTTTCTTTATGGAGCCTTTGCCTTTAGAAGGATGCCATTTCGTTTGTGCAATGCTATAGTAACTTTCCAGAGATGTATAATGTCCATTTTTTAAGATATAGTGGAGCACACACTAAAGGTATTCAAGGATGATTTTTCAATTTTTAAGGAATTATATGATAATTGTTTGCACAACCTAGAAATGTGCTTAAGAGATGTGAGGATACTAATTTGGTGCTAAATTAAGAAAAGTGTCATTTTATGGTACAATAAGGGATAGTCCTAGGCCATAGAGTTTTTAGAAAGAGAATAGAAGTGGACAAGACAGAAATAAAGGTGATTGATAAACTTCCACCATTCCCACCTTCTTTCGGTAACCAATACATCTTAGTGGCTGTGGATTATGTCTCCAAATAGGTGGAAGTTGTAGCATTACCAACTAATGATGTTAAGGTAGCAGTGAAGTTCCTTCAAAAGACCATATTCTCAAGATTTGGCACTCCAAAAGCCATTAATAGTGATGAAGGAACACATTTTTGCAACAAAACATTTCCTGCAGCACTGGCTAAGTATGGGATCAAGCACAAGGTTACTACAATATATCATCCACAAACAAGTGGACAAGCAGAGGTATCGAACATGGAGATACAGAAGATTTTAGAAAACGTTGTGAGTCCCAACAGAAAGGATTGGTCACTTAGATTAAATGACTCTTTATGTGCCTATAGAATAGCCTACAAAACTCCACTTGGCATGTTACCGTACAAAATTGTTTATGGAAAAGCATATCACTTGCCATTAGAGCTTGAGCACAAAGCATATTGGGCAGTCAAGTAACTAAATATGGATATGCTGCAGCAGAGCAAAGAAAACTGCAACTTTGTGAGCTAGAGGAGTTCATGTTATTTTCCTATGAAAATGTAAAAAATTATAAGGAGAAGACCAAGCAGTGGCATGATCAAAGAATCCAGAAGAGGGAACCCATTTTAGGCACTCAAGTCATGCTCTACAATTTAAGTTTAAAGCTCTTTTTTGGGAAATTAAAATCTAGATAGTCACGACCTTTCAAGCTTATCAAAGTATATCCTCATAGGGCTGTTGAACTTCTAAATGAAAGAACTGGCCAAGAATTTAAAGTTAATGGGCATAGAGTGAAGCATTACATAGGAGTTGCTATGAATCACCCAAAGAATGACCTGTTGCTAGGGGATCCCACATGAGCAAGCAAGGATGGTCAGGCTGAAGGACTTAAAATCAAGAGCTAATTGGAAGGCAACCCAATGATTAGGTAAGTTATTTTAATTTTTTCCTTCAACATTAAGTTTAATTTTGTATGTTTTTCCTTACGATTTTTTTCATTTTAAATTGCATATTTAGTTTCTTTTCTTTCTTTCATTGCATTATTTTATTTAAAAAAATTGGCAAATAAACTGACAGAAGTTGCTACAAAATTATAGGCAACATGGCAGATGGGCAATGGTTTTCATTTAGCAGGGCAATTTATCATTGTTGATGTAGCACCAAATTTATTACTGCAGTAGCGATTTTTACCGTTGCATAGATAAAACTGAGGAAATTCTTTTTACTGTTGGGAGTAATTATGCCAGCTAGCGTCAACACATCAAAGTTATAGATAAGGAAGGATTGTACAATCCCTAAATTCCCAAGACCAATATCCTTTCCTTTTTTAAATTTGGATTTGTTTCAAATTTTAAATATTATTTCCAAACTTATCCTATTAATTACTTTCCTCTTTTTCTATCTTATCGCAAGCTATAAATTAGGGATTTACTGTAGCAATTTTTCACTCTCATCACAATTCTTTCCCCTTCTGTTGATCACTCTTATTGTTAAGTACAATTCTTCTTACGATTTATTTTTCTTTTTAGGCACCATATAGCTCTACTCCGTTTTCTTTAGCAATGACAAGGTACAAGAAGACAGCTGCTCGATTAAAGAATCCTTCATGCTTCCATAGGTACAAAATTGAGGATAAATTTAAAGAATTTATAGAGCCAAGGAAGATTTTGAAGGAAAAAGGGTTCGTATTCCCCAAGCAACCCACAAGTGTAATGAGCAGCATTCAAAACGTTGTAGAAGGACGAGGATAGGTTAAATTTTGCTCTCACCCTCGACACCTAACTATTCCAGTTGTCAAAGAATTCTATTCTAATATGCTGTAATAGGACCAGTGAAATATTTTCATAAGGCAAGTCTAAGTCCCTTTAAACTGTAGGGTTATTAATGCCTTTTATGATTTACCCATTGCTATTGAATATGAATATATATAATTTGCTGCGAATATGACCGTTAAGAAATGGGGGGAAGTTTTCAAAACATAAACCATCCCGGGTAGTGAGTGGATGAATGAAAAGGGATAGGTAGTTAACAGAATCGATTTAAAACCCATAGCCAAGGTTTGGGTCAAATTCTTAAAATCTAGGTTGATGTCTACCATAGACACTACTATGATTTCACAGGACCAAATAATACTCCTTTATGCCATAGTAAAAGGGTTAACCATAGATGTAAGCAAAATCTTAGAAAAAGAAGTTTGAGACAGGTGATGAAAGGGTAAAAAATGAAAGGGCCATTACAACCTTAACAGTAGAGAGAATTACTGGAGAGACTACAACTGCAGCAACTCCAAAACACCCTACTGCAGCAACTCTAGAGCTTCCTGCTCAGGAAAAAGCAAAACAGGCTTCCGGGCTCGATGAGTTGGTTCAAGAACTTAGTAAGGTAGTGCAAGCATGTGTCCAAGCCTAAATGGAAGAACATGAAAGGTTTTGGACTTATTTACAACATTTAGAAGCCCCAAAGCACTAATTGGCTCTGTACATGAAGAGTAAAGATGCAGAATTTCCAGATTCACTGTTGCAGAACTTCAATTTTGGCAACACAGAAGAAGCAGTTGTAGTAGAAGAAAGTGAAGGTGCTACAGTAGGAAAGAAGAGGGAATGAGAGTTTAAGGAAGATGATGCGTAAATTAGCAAGTATACTAGTCGGTACAAGTAATATAATGAAGAGTAGAGTATCGTCCCACAAAGATTTTATATCTTATTAGCTACCAAAATTATTCTAACTCTAATTTATTTGAACAATCGAATAAGAGAATTTAGATTAAAAATTAAAATAAAATAAAATAACTAAAAATTAAATAAATATGCAGGCAGTAATAGAAATCATCAAGAGATTAAAACACTAGGACATCTGATTTCACCATAACCAATCCAATTCAATCCTCTATCTATACTATTAAAGTTTATTACCCATGTTAAGAGTAAATTTCTCTAGTCTATTCAATATCCTCTCTCGAGTAATATCAAAAATACCTTCACATATCAACCCACTATATCTCTATGTAAATTTAAATATGCAAAGATTCATTAAGCTCCATAGAAATTTTTAGAAAAACTGCATGCACATCTCTGTCTTTCATTTAATTAATGGCATCCATTACAGAGAATAAAATTACATAAATCTCCTCTCAGTTTCATTATGTACCCTCAAATTATTTAAATATCGGCCAGATATTTAAAAGCATTAAACACAATAATGAACACTCAACCATTGAATAATAAACTAAAACTAATATAGATTTATGGAATTAAATCTTCATAGTTAGGCTACATCATAGCCCTAGTAAAATAAATTAGTTTATGGGAATATAAAGAGAATCCATGAATTTAATTGGGAACATCAAGTAAAAAAATTGAGAAGAGAGAAAGAAAAACTTAAGAATTAATCTCGGCTCTTGCTCTAGATCTCTTGCGGCTGTTGCTTCTTTTAATTCGATCCTCTCTTCATTTTTTTTTCTTTTCTTCTTGCTCTCGGTTTTTCTCCCACATTGGCGGCTGCCTTCCTCTTGGTTTTCCTTCTCCTGCTTTTTATATTATTGCTCAGCCCCCGAATCCTTAAATCAAAAGGATTTAAAATGAAACAAACCTAGCCCACTTTCCAAGCCCATGCACATGAATCAAATGCCAATGCTTTATGTAATCTT
Organism: Citrus x clementina; assembly: GCF_000493195.1. Taxonomy (NCBI): domain Eukaryota; kingdom Viridiplantae; phylum Streptophyta; class Magnoliopsida; order Sapindales; family Rutaceae; genus Citrus; species Citrus x clementina. The sequence goes on from NW_006262201.1 coordinate 7,458,947, forward strand.
TCACGTGACTTGTACAAATAGCCAATAAATGTATAACATTATTTACAAATGAATCTAATAATTCTACTTTAAGCATTATTCTTTCCATTAAGCTCCGATGTGTTTCCTCTTTTCGCTTCCTTCACTTGAATATTCCCAATATTCCTACAATAACAAAATATAAAAATTAAGATAAAAATTAATATAATAAAATATAATTTCACATAAAATAAGTTACGAAAGCATTAAAATAATATGAAAATTATTAGCACATCATAAGATTATCATCTAGAGCAAAAAAAAAAAAGCAAAGGATGCTAAAGCATAAATAGAAGACTCAAAAGAGGAAGAAGATGAAGATACAGAAGAAGAGGAAAGAGAGGCAGAACTCCCAAAGGTAACTCATTCACGCAAAAGAAAGAAGAAAATTTTGGAAGAAATGAAGTCAGAATCAGATTGGGAAGATGATGTGGATGTAGCTACAGAGCAAGCTATTAGCAAAGTTGTTAGAACAGAAGAAGCAAGAAGCAGCTTGAGAGACCTTATTGCCAGCATCACTCCTAAGGAACCTACTATAGCAAAACCTGCTCAATTGCTGCACAACAAACTCTAACCAAATCTCCTGGCACAACTCTCTTAATATCCAGTAAGCGTAAAATGGGTACAAACCTTTAGAGGTGCTACAACACCAGAAAAGCCAAAGCACAAACGAACAAGACCAACTCAGCCCAAAGCTACTGAACCTGGTGGAACCCCACCAAGCAGTCTAACTCCGCGCTAGAAAAAGAAGCAGCTAGCTACCATACACAAGGTCCACCCAAGGAACACTTGAGGAGTGCAACTAAAAAGAAGTAAACCTTTTCCAACAACAGTTATAACAAAATCTCCAACGACAAGGGAGTATCCCATGCCAGCCCAATTTAATTTTTATTTTTAATTGTTTATTTTTCATTTCTTTCTTGTTGGTGTATGTATGTGTCATTTATTTTGTTTTGTGTGCTTATGAGGACACAATACTTCTCAAGTTTGGGGGGCTGTATTATGGTGTAATGTGTTTGTGATTGCGTGTGTTTATGTTGTGTGTTATGTGAAACTCTGTTATCTAATATTTGTGTATGGATTGGCAAACCTAATGAATATAAATTGAGTGTCATTCAATATTCGTGAACTGCCAAGTAGGGATAGTTTATAGATGGAGGTTGAAATTATGTCCCAACACTTAGGCTTTGGTTGAGCTTTATGAGAATGCTGTAGTAGAGCTTGGAATGCCAAAAAGGGTAGAAAATGTCTCAAGTTTATGGGGGAAATTTTTTGTTGAACTGTGCTTGTTATGAAATAAATTCTGCTCTAGCGGCTTAAGTTGCCGAGTAACCAGGGCTGAGTATGCACCTCATATGCAGACTTGAGTCAAAAGGCAACAAGAGCTATGAGCATTGTTGTAGCAACATATTTATAAAAAAAAAAATCCTCTATCTAGGATATTGAACAATCAAGTTTGTTCTTGAGCCCTATGTTCAACCTTAAATTAATGGTGTCTTTAGATAAGATTATGTTATAGCTTTTTACGTGTTAATGTTGCAGTAACTCTGATATGTGTATTGGTTGAGTAATTGGGTGTCATCATTACAAGTGATAGACATTCACAAGAAAAATCAATGACACATTGAAGAGAGTTTGACTGATAGAAAAAAAAATTATGTTGTAGCACAATTTGAGCTTATTTGTGACTTCTGCTCCCCAAATGTGAATGTACTTATGTTTTGCCTCTGAGTTATATATAATGTATGTGCAATACTGCAGTTACTTTGAAATTTTATCAAAGTAGCACATGCACACTTTGGATAGAATAAGGCCTAAGTCTAGAACTGAACTGCTACGACAATTTTGCATAGTTAAGAGTGATGATCTGAGGGTTGAAAAATCCTTGCAAGCTTGATGATAGAGCTAAGTTATTTGTTACATGATTGTGTGATTGAAGTGTTAGTGTTGCTGTCATTACTTGAGGACAAGTAATGATTTAAGTTTGGGGATGTGATAACTCTATGAAATGGGAGTTACCAAGGCACTCTTAGACTTAAATTAGTAATACTTAGAGAGTAAATGATGTGTTTTCTTTCATTTTAGTTATATTTTGCATGAATATCTATTTTAGTTTATTTCTGATAAATTTACTTTGTTTTAGAATAATTTATGTGCTTAGATCATATGCATAATTGTAGGTGAATGGAAGCTCAAAATTCAAGGACGGAATGCTATTGCAATAGGCTGGCAAAAATAAGGAAAGAACTTGACTATAGAAGAATTGAAACAAGTCTGGAACAGTGCAGTTATTGAAGCCATTGCTATAGCACCATTGCTGTAGTAATCTATTAGAGTGCAATTTATGCACTAGTTTTGCATTGTTTACTTCTCTTAATATCGATGTTTTGCACTTAATAATAGTGATTTACTTGTGTTTTACTTTTGTAGGTGCAATTCTATTAATTAGTGATAAAATTGAGCTACAAGATGATGTTTAAGGATGATTGTTCTCTTGGAGAAATTATGAGCGGCAGAAGAACTTTTCTTATAAGGTGTGGGCGCGTGCTGTCAACTGCGAACCTACAGTTTTTAGTTTAACGTGTTTTGTATTTTTGGTTATTTTTGTAATTACAAATTTAATATTTCATATATTAGTATTTTATTTTAAATAGAATTCTAGAGGAGAAGAGAGAGAAAGTATTTAAGGGAGGAATCTATTGTGAAAAAGGGGGATTTTTGGATTAGAGAAAAAGAAAAGAAACCCTAGATCTAAACTTTTCTCTTCTCTTTATGAAGAACTAAACCTATTTTTCTGGTTGAAGGTTAATGAAGCTTTGATTCATCACTACTGTGAGATCTTTCTTATGCTTTAATTGTTTTATTACTTTTTGGGTCTTTGTTTATTCTCTGAATTAGTTTCATGATTATGTTTGTTAATTAGGTAATTGGCCATTATTTAATTATCAACTTAATCTATTGTCAATTAAAGGATTTATCGTATGAGGATTTTAATGTTTGTGACAAATAACATAGCAATGAGTTGTGTTATGAGAATAAACAATCTAATTTAAATGAATCATCATATGTGTTCATTAGGATTTGGGTCTCTCTAGTTTTTTAGGCTGTCAATTGATTAAATCTTATGATCGTATCTAGGGTTGTCTATTGATTAGGGAAATAACCAACAGTCGTACCTTGGTTATCGACTAGTTAAGGAGAGATTGGCTATTAGAGGGTCTCAATAGCTATAACCGGTCTATTCATAAGTAATAATAATCTATATTTGAATCAATGATCAGTAGTCGAATCAAGCTGAGTTAATTCCTTCAACCAGAGCTTTCTCTAATTTGAATCACAACTTTAATTTACATTCTCGTTATTTAATTTGATTTTTATTATTGTCTACAATTCCCCCATTTTACGTTTTACGTTTCAAAAGGATTTAAATAATTACCGATCTCTGTGGACACAACCCTGCTCAATCACTATTACACAATTTATTTAGAGTAGGTATTTATTTTTGTTGGCTTCGACAACCATCAAATTTTGGCGCCGTTGCCGGGGATTGGTGTCATTTATTTAATCCTTTTACGTTTTACACTGTGTATGGTTCGTTCTTCTCATACAGGTACACTTTCGTTTGATCCTGAAATTGAGAAGACAGCTCGCCAGTTAAGACAACAGACGAAGCGAGCTAAGCAACGATCCTCGTCGCCTTTGCTTTCTGAAACAGATACAGTGCCTGATTTAGTTGAATCATCTAGCGATTCAGAAGAACAAGTGATGGATAGACCTGCACCTGTAGAAAGAACTCTTAGAGAGTTAGCTGAACAAGACTTGAATGAACAACCACTCTGCATTCAATATGTAGACTTGGAGGTAAATTTTGAATTAAAGTCTGGTCTTATTCATTTATTACCCAAGTTTCATGGTTTTGCAGGTGAAGATCCTCATAAACATCTCAAGGAGTTTTATGTTGTATGTTCAAGTATGAGGCCACAAGGCGTGACTGAAGAGCAGATTAAGCTGCGTGCTTTTCCGTTCTCTGTAGATGGGCTAGCTAAAGATTGGTTGTACTACTTGCCTCCTGGATCAATTACAACGTGGAATGGATTGAAGAAGCAGTTCCTCGAGAAGTACTTTCCTGCTTCAAGAGCTGCCAACATCAGAAAAGATATTTGTGGGATCAGACAACTTCCTGGGGAGACTTTGTATGAGTATTAGGAGTGATTCAAACAATTGTGTGCCAGCTGTCCTCAGCATCAGATTTCTGATCAACTTCTTATTCAATATTTTTACGAAGGACTGTCATTGATGGATAAGAGTATGATAGATGCTGCTAGTGGAGGCGTGTTGGTGAACAAGACCCCTACTCAAGCAAGGGAGTTGATCTCAAATATGGCTGCCAATGCACAACAATTTAGCAGCAGGCAAGATGCCACTTTAACGGTGAATGAGGTAAATATTTCTTCTGTTGAACAACGATTAGATAAACTTACTTCTCTTGTGGAAAAGTTTGTTGTAGGTAATGTGCAACAGGTAAAGACTTGTGGCATTTGTTACAATATGGGTCATTCAACTGATATGTGTCCTACACTTCAAGAAGAACCCGTTGAACAAGCCAATGCAGTTGCAGGATTTCCAGGCATGCCTCAGAGGAGGTATGATCTTTATGCACAAACATACAATCCGGGATGGAAGGATCATCCGAACTTCAGCTATGGAGTTAGGCAATCAGGATTCCCACAACAGTATCCACCAAGACAACCAGCACCTCCACAGTCAAACTCCAAGTCAGGTATATCTCTTGAAGAAATTGTTAAATCACTTGCAACTAACACTCAATAATTTCAGCAGGCAACTACAACAAGCATTCAGAACTTGGAGAACCAAATGAGTCAATTGGCGACTACAGTGAGCCGTCTGGAGTCTCAAGTATTAAGGAGATTGCCTTCACAATCTGAGGTGAATCCAAAGCAAAACGTTAGTGCTGTCATCCTTAGAAGTAGGAAGGAGTTGCAAGAGCCTAGTAAGAAAGTGACAAAGCATGTAGAAGATGAGCTTTAGAAGAATGAATTGATGCCTAAATCTCAAGATGCGCAACCCACCAAAGCGAAACCCCTACCTATTGTGATACCTCCTCCTTTTCCAAGCCGGTTTGTAAAATCCAAGAAGGAGGAACAAGAGAAAGACATACTTGAGACATTTCGCAAGGTTGAGGTAAATATTCCTTTATTAGATGCTATAAAACAAATACCTCAATATGCTAAAGTCCTCAAGGAACTGTGCACCTCTAAGAGAAAATTAAGAGGAGATGAAAAAGTTCACATGGGGGAGAATGTTTCAACAGTTCTTCAAAAGAAACTACCTCCTAAGTGCAAGGATCCAGGTATGTTTACTATCCCTTGTAAAATTGGTAGTGTTAGAATTGAAAAGGCTTTGTTAGATCTAGGAGCTTCTATTAATGTCATGCCTCGTTCCATTTATTCATCTTTGAATGTTGGTCCATTAAAAGAAACTGGCGTGATAATTCAACTCGCTGATAGGTCTAATGCATATCCTGATGGGGTATTAGAAGATGTCTTAATACAAGTTAATGAGTTGGTTTTTCCTACTAATTTTTATGTACTTGATATGGAAGATGATAACTCCTCTAATTCTGTCCCAATTTTGCTAGGAAGACCTTTTCTTAAGACTGCTAGGACTAAAATGGATGTACATAAAGGGACTCTCACTATGGAGTTTGACGGAGAGGTTATAGAATTCAATATGAATGATGCCATGAAATATCCTAGTGAGGAACATTCAGTATTTTCTGTGGATGTTATTAACCCTATAGTGCAGGAAGTTTTTTACAAGAAAAAGACGAAGACATTTCATGATAGAATGATTTTGAGAAATGAGTTCTCTGTTGGTCAAAAAGTTCTTCGTTTTCATTCTAAGCTTAAACTTTTTCCGGGTAAATTACATTCTTGTAGGGTTGGACCTTTTATTGTTACTAATGTTTTTCCTCATGGTGCAGTTGAGATTCGAAGTCCGACCTCTGACAAAGTTTTTAAGGTTAACGGTCATCGCTTAAAACCTTTTTATGAAGGTTTTTCGGTAAATATTGTGGAGGATGTGGCTCTCGAGAGTCCCAATTATGGAGATTGATGCATAAATGTGTCTAGCCAAAGACATAAAACAAAGGCGCTTTTTGGGAGGCAACCCAAATGATTTGTTTATTTTGGTTTTTGTTTTATATTCTTTTAGTTTTGATTCAGATTTTTTTTTAAATAATGTGTTTGCTTATTTTGGCCAGAAGAGAATTTTTGATAAGGCGTGCCCACGTTTTAACTAATAAGTACTTCTGTAATTTTTAAAGTAAAATAGTTTTAAGGTGTACCCACGTACTTATTAGAAAAGTACTTCTGAAATTTTTAGTGTCTCAAAGAAAAAAAAATTTTAATGTGTTTGCTTATTTTGGTCAGAAGAAAATTTTTGATAAGGCGTGCCCACGTGCTTATTAGAAAAGTACTTCTGTAATTTTTGGAGTCCAAAGTGATTCATAAAAAATTAAAATAAAAATTTTTTAAAAAATTTTTTTTTTAAATTTTTTTATTTAATTTTATTTTAAAAAAAGAGATTTTTTGTTGTTCTTCTTTTATATATTTATTTATAAAAAAATCATCATTGTTAAAAAAAAATTTTTTTTTTTACTGTTCACAAAATCCCTAATTTTCCAGATCTTGTTTTCTTCTCCAGCGCGCAGAACCAGCAGCAACCGCAGCATTCCCACCTGCAACGCAACCAGCCCGCGCGCAGAAAGCTCCAGCCATCACCATCGCGCAGCGCATCATTCCCGCGCGCGCAACGCAGCCGAGCAGCAATTATGTGTGCCAGCTAACGAAGCATGGAAAAGGCATGAGTGTTTTGCCACTTGCGGAATCCAATCTCGGAGGGTGCCTCGCATTCGCGACTCAACAAGAGAAAGAGAGGTACAAAGATATTTTCACGCGCAAAATACTTCCAGCTAAGTATATTCATTACCCGACTCTTAAAAAATTGAATGTTAAGGATAATTTTGATTCTTTGATAGATAAGATTGGGTTGCGTAAATTTATTGATGTTGATTGTTTGGGTTATGTTGAGTTGATTAGGGAGTTTTATGCTACTTTTCAATTTACTATGCCGAATGATTTTACTTTGCATACCCCGGATGTCATTAAGTTTAGGTTAATGGGGCGAAATTTTTCACACTCTATCACAGATTTTAACCTAGCTTTAGGATTCATTGATGATGATTATTCTACTAGTGATGAATATTTAGGAACAACTTGTGACTTTAGAGAAAATTTTGAGCCTTATGGTCTTTGGCGTAATTTATTTGTTGATCACAATGCCTATGACCCGAGTAAATCAGAGAGTTCTTTCTTACGTGATCCTGTTTTAAAATGTGTGCATCAATTCTTAGCATATAATTTTTTAGGCAAGAAAGATCACTCAGGAATTTTCTCTAAAACTGAATTTTATTTTATTTGGTGCATGTTAAATGATGTGAGGCCTAATTTAGGTTTTTGGTTAGCGGATCAATTTCAAAGTGTGCTTAAACGGTATAGGACTTTATTTCTTGGTCCATACATTACTCTGTTAGCTATAAACCTATGTGTGCTTGATCCCGACAATAATGATTTGCATCCTGCTTGCAAAAAGGAATTTTTGGATATGTCTGTGTTTGAAAGAACAGGTGTGGTCGAATTCAAGGAGGGGAGATTTCAGTTTACTAAACCAGGACCCACTCAACTTCCGAAGAAGCTTTATGCTAGGAGTGGTGCTACCTCTGATGACGAGTTTGACGACGACACTGCTGCCCCGCCAACTATTCCTTCTACATCCGCACCACCTTTGAGCATTCAGTTAGAGAAAATGGAGCACAAGCTTAACAAGATGGAGCAGAATTTGGCCGCATACTTCGAGAGTGTGGGATTTACCCCACCATTTCCGCCAAGCCCATAGACGTTATGTGGATCAAAGCTCACAATTCAGAGAAGTTTCTTTTTGCCCTTAATCTTTTATCCTTACGCTTTAATTTTTATGTGAGCTTTGATTATCTTACATTGGGGACAATGTCAGTTCTTGGTGTGGGGGAGGGATTTTTGCATTATTGATGTCTGGAATTATTATTTTCACTCTATTCATCTATTTTCACTCTACTCATCCTTAAATGATTTTGGAGTTAGTATGCTTCATATATTATTACTTTTCTTTTCTTTTCTTTTCTTTCTTTTCTTTTCTTTCTCACTACTCTTTTCCCATCTATCTCAAATTATTTACATCTATTTTTATTCTATCATACTCTTTCATCACTCATATTTTATCTTTCACTTTTCATATTACTACATACATCTTTCTCACTTCTTATCATTTTTACCTTTTCTTTAATATATCACTCATACCTTCTTCTCATTCTACACCACTATTGATGGTTGATTCATTTGAAGAGTGTACATGATTTGATGGCAAATTTACCAACTTTGTGAGGATTTGAGCCTATGAGCAACCACTTTGCTCTAATATTTTTGTTGTGTGAATATCAATCTTAGTTTGTTTATTCTAGAACTTGCTTTGTTATGCATGTTGAAGCCGCATTACGGGATTTTATGCATTAAAATGATAAGGGCAAACCCTTTTCTATTTTTCTATTCTCGCATTTTTTTTTCTCTACCCGAAGACCTTTATTTGCTATCTTGGTTTGAGCCTTAACCATTACCCATCTAATTTTCTCCGTCTACTTAACCATTTTTCTTCTTTTTGAGCCTCAATTTAAGGAGATTTTTGAACTCATTGTGTGGATATATTTTGTTATTTTTTCTACCTTGTAATAAAGTTTCTCAATTAGATCAACAAGCATTATGCTTGAATTAAATTGTGCAAGGTTCGTTTCTTTTGTTTGATTCAAAAACAAAAACAAAAAAAAAAAGAAAAAAAACAACAAAAAAAAAGAAAAAAAAAGAAAAAGAAAAATCGAAAAAAAAAAGAAAAAAAATGTTTACATTCTTGGTGACATGAGTAGAAATAAGCATTTTGATATCATAAGTTCATTCAATGAGTTCATTCTTCTCATTTTGATCTCTTTTTCTTTCGTAAACCTTTCTTTTTCATTCAACCTATTTAAACCCATTACAACCCTTTTAAGACCCTTAGATTTTTGCATTTTATTCATGTTTTGTGGATTGAGATGTGATATATGAGCAAGCTTATGGTAATAGCATTCTTTGATTTGATTTGAGTGAATAAATGACACCCTAAACACTTTGAGTGCATGGAGTGAAGTTATTGAGAGGGCTATTAAATCTTGTTGCACTTGAATTTTGAATGGATCTTCTTGGTAGTTGAATGTTCTTATTCTATCTTATGAAATTCTATGCTTTAAAATCCTTGTCTCTCGAATGTTGATCGACTTTATTTCTTGAGGTATGCTTGCTTAAAATTATTTTTGGATGAGTTGAGATGAGAATTGAGTGGAGATTTGAGATCAATCTTGAGTTATATGCTTGAGGACAAGCATCATCTTGGTGTGGGGGAATTTGTTAGAGTGCAATTTATGCACTAGTTTTGCATTGTTTACTTCTCTTAATATCGATGTTTTGCACTTAATAATAGTGATTTACTTGTGTTTTACTTTTGTAGGTGCAATTCTATTAATTAGTGATAAAATTGAGCTACAAGATGATGTTTAAGGATGATTGTTCTCTTGGAGAAATTATGAGCAGCAGAAGAACTTTTCTTATAAGGCGTGGGCGCGTGCTGTCAACTGCGAACCTACAGTTTTTAGTTTAACGTGTTTTGTATTTTTGGTTATTTTTGTAATTACAAATTTAATATTTCATATATTAGTATTTTATTTTAAATAGAATTCTAGAGGAGAAGAGAGAGAAAGTATTTAAGGGAGGAATCTATTGTGAAAAAGGGGGATTTTTGGATTAGAGAAAAAGAAAAGAAACCCTAGATCTAAACTTTTCTCTTCTCTTTATGAAGAACTAAACCTATTTTTCTGGTTGAAGGTTAATGAAGCTTTGATTCATCACTACTGTGAGATCTTTCTTATGCTTTAATTGTTTTATTACTTTTTGGGTATTTGTTTATTCTCTGAATTAGTTTCATGATTATATTTGTTAATTAGGTAATTGGCCATTATTTAATTATCAACTTAATCTATTGTCAATTAAAGGATTTATCGTATGAGGATTTTAATGTTTGTGACAAATAACATAGCAATGAGTTGTGTTATGAGAATAAACAATCTAATTTAAATGAATCATCATATGTGTTCATTAGGATTTGGGTCTCTCTAGTTTTTTAGGCTGTCAATTGATTAAATCCTATGATCGTATCTAGGGTTGTCTATTGATTAGGGAAATAACCAACGGTCGTACCTTGGTTATCGACTAGTTAAGGAGAGATTGGCTATTAGAGGGTCTCAATAGCTATAACCGGTCTATTCATAAGTAATAATAATCTATATTTGAATCAATGATCAGTAGTCGAATCAAGCTGAGTTAATTCCTTCAACCAGAGCTTTCTCCAATTTGAATCACAACTTTAATTTACATTCTCGTTATTTAATTTGATTTTTATTATTGTCTACAATTCCCCCATTTTACGTTTTACGTTTCAAAAGGATTTAAATAATTACCAATCTCTGTGGACACAACCCTGCTCAATCACTATACATAATTTATTTAGAGTAGGTAGTTATTTTTGTTGGCTTCGACAACCATCATAATCCTAGAGTATTGACAAAGAAGATTGTGCATGAGATATTTAGAAGATTGCAATCTGGAGTTTCCAAAAATGGAAGATATGAGCCCTACTTTCTGTTGCCATAATTCTAAGTTATAAAAGGAGCACACAAACAAAGAAAAAAAAGAGTTGTCACCTAAAGGAGAAACCGTAGAGAAAAACACAAGAAGAACATAAATCAAAAGAGAGATTGAAGGCTAATAGAGGAGAAATCACAGAGATCAAATGGAAATCAGTTCTTCTTATTCTTTTCTTATTTTCTATTTACTCATTGGGATGTATTTGACGGCTGAAACTCTTGTTTTTTTTATATCGCAAATCATTAACTAAATTTTATTATTGTTGAGTAATTAACAAACTTAATGGATGTTTGATTTATATACGCTCGTTGCTCTGTGTTTTCTGTAGCATTTTGTCTTAACTGTATTTATTTAATTCTCTATTTCAGCTGACCACCTATTTATGGATACTAGCTACGAAAGAACCTCAAAAAGGTCTAACTTAGTGGATCTTATCAAGACAATACTTGGTTTTAGATTGGGTTTTCCAAGTTAAGTTAATCTCAATAATAATATGCCCATTCTTGATCTAAAAATAGTGATGAACTAGAAATATGGATTCACCTTGTAGGATAAATGGAACCTAGATCGATTAATGCTATGTTTAATGTTGGCGTAGCAGTTGATCACTTTTAGGTTGCATTAGATATAAGATATACAACAGGTGACAACTGAGGATGCATGCGGGATTATGTCCAGTGCTATAGTAGATGTTGTAGCAACATTACTGTAATTGAAAAAATAGTCAATGCCATTAAGTGAGTTTATTCACTCAACTGCTCTATTCCCATTAGTTTTATCCTTTTGTTTGATGTGAGAATTTTCTTTATTCCATTTTATTTATTGCATTTTACTTTAATTCGTTTATTAGCTTAATTAATTACTTTATTTTCATTTAAAATAAAACTACACAATTAATATTATTGTAGCAAGTCTGATAACATCAATCCCTGTGGAGACGATCTGAATACTCATCAGTATATTACTTGTTGTGTACACTTGCACATTGATACCCATAGCATTAGAGATTGCACACACCAGAGTGGATACCGATGGATTTCATAACTTGTCTTCCAAAGTCTGAGGGTTGTGCGATGATTGTTGTGGTGGCAGATTGAGTCTCCAAGCATGCCACCTTCGTTCCCACTCTTAACGAGTGCACAGCGGAGGACACAACCAAGTTTTTCTTTAAGCATGTGGTGCAATATTGGGGACTTCTAAATCCATCATTAATAACCGTGACAGTAAGTTTACGGGGAGTTTTTCGACTGAGTTGTTCAAGCTTATGGGGTTGGCACTGCTCTTCTCTACAAGCTTTCACCCATATACAAATGGGCAAACAGAGTGAGTGAACGCTTTGCTTAAGCTGTACTTGTGGCATTTCGTGAGCGCCAACCAACATGATTGGGCAAAGTTACTGGATGTGGTTGGGTGGCCCAATTTTCCTACAACTTGTAGGGGAGCGAGGCTACTTCAAGGAGCCCTTTCGAGGTGATCATGGGGCAGCAGTCGCTAACACCACACACGCTCGTCACAAGCTATTCCGGGAGGTGTCTTGCAGCATACAAAGTGGCCAAGTCATGGCATGAGCAAGCAGATATAGCACAGGCGCACTTGGACAAGGCGACCAAGCGAATGAAGAAATAGACAGACAGTAAGCGTAGACACTTGGAGTTTAATGTGCTAGTTAAGATTCTACCGTCCCAACACAAGTCTACCCGTTCACTACACAAGGGCCTTATCCGAAAATACGAGGGGCCATTTCCTATCATCAAGAGGGTCGACAATATGTCGTACAAGCTAGAGTTGCCCTCTTGGCTCAAACTACACCTGGTCTTCCACGTCAGTTGCTTGAAGCCATATTATAGGTACACAAAAGATTCGATGTGGGAGGAACCACTCGGCAGCACAAGGTTGTATAACAAAGAAGTGAAGACCATTTTGCCTGATCACATTGTTCAGAAAAAGAGTTTTCCGCCATGCCAAGAGTACTTCGTCAAGTGGAAGGGTCTACCCGAGAGCAAAGCTAGTTGGGAGCTTGGAAACAATTTGTCGCAATTTCAAGACAAGATCAAGGACTTCCACATCGAGTCAATGAGGACGTCTCTGAATTAGGTGGGGGAGAATGTCATGGCCTAAGCCTCCAAGCAAGTCATGGCCCATGGATGATTCTAGACTCATATAGTGCTTGTAGATATTTTTCATGTATTTATTGTGGGTAGGTGGTAGTTGAGCATTTACACCACTCCCTTGTACTCTATGTATAGGAGGAGCCTCATTTGGCCAAGACACACAAAAAAACAACAGCTAGAGACTCACGACGCATTGTAAGCTTTCTTCGAGTGATACAAGTTCTTTCCTCCCATCTTGAGCGAGTTTAAGTGAATACACTTTCTGTCTTTCGAATCCAACAACGGATTTGAGTGTGCAAGGTTTACTTAGGGCCAAGAGAGGGAGATTTGCTGCCTAAGGCTACAAGGTACAGTGTGGGAAACAAGAGGGCCCTGACACATATTTATTTTAGTGTCAGTCTTTAAAAGTAGTAGCACAGAAAAGGTCTTGACAGAGTTTGAAGAAGGAGACTTTAAGTGGCCTTGCAATTTATCTTGTACTTAAGAAATAACTATTTTGTACTTGTTAGTTGGGTTGAGAATTTTTTCTAATGGGAAGGGATCCTGCGAGGATAAGATTGGGACATACTTTTGTCCAAAAAAAAAAAAGGGACGGGAACGAGACATTTTATTTTCCTATTTGCATATACATGATAGGATTGAGATTGACAAATCTTGTCTCATTCCATCTCATTGCCAACCCTAGTTGTTGGTAGGGATGGCATTTTTTTTTTTGTTGGGATGGGATCCATTTTGGACGAGATTATGATATTTTTTTGTCCCAACAAAATAAAAGGATAGAAATTAGACTTTTTTTTTATCTCATTTGCATATGCAGGGCATGACTAGAATTGACAAATCCCGTGCCGTCTCATCCCATTGCCAACCCTACTTGTCAGTTGAGTTATTTACTATTTTTCAACAGAAGACATGGTATAGTTCTACTTGTTCTGACCTGCTGTTAAGTATAATTTTCTTTTTTAATTTTCTATTTAATTTGTTAGAATGGTAGACAAAACAAGTGTGATAAAATCTTTCATTCTCAAATATTTCCTTAATTTCCAACATGTTTTAATGATATAAGAAAATATTTAAATTCTAATTCACTAGTTTCTATGTCTAGTTTTATTTGGTTCCATTTACCATGTTCGCGGAAGATATGATCTGACTGAAAAAAATATATATATGAAAAAAAAAAAACAAGCAAACATAGTTTGATCTTAGGATGCCTTGGTGCTTCGTCTTTGGTCGGTTATGTTTCTGGTCAACCCAGACAGTGACCGGTCCCAAGTGGTCTCTCGTTTATGGATTTTGAATTTTATGCAAAGCGTAATACATATAATTAGGGTTATGCTAAGTTACAGTCTCAGTAACTTACAGGCGGGCATTTTGTGCAAATATAGGTAATAAGAGTGGGGTCAACACCTTCTAAATAGTTGGGCTGAAATTTACTCATGCTGTAACTTAGTAAAAGCCTTATAATTAATGCATGTTAGAATCGTATGTTGTTAAATTTAATATAATCACCACTTTATCCAGTATTTTACTCCTTACGGGCCGACCAAGTGCAAACGGAGATTAGTTTGGGTTGTAGTACGGGTTTAAAGGTACCTCCCACAGTTGAAGCCCACTCAGGACCACCTCGTGGTAATCACCATTTGTATATTGATTTTTCAAAATAAATACATGCATATTATAACATTATTTATTTATTAGACGGTTGGCATACTACATAGAATGTATTCTAAAATTTGTTTTAGGAGATATTAGAAACCCTTTGGCATTTATCCCAAACTACATTATAACTTACGTATTTGTAGTCCTTTTTAACAATTTAATTGGCATTATTTTTTCATTCTAAAGGATAATCGAGTTGGTTGACCCTCTTTGTCATGTTAGCGAGAGGTTAAATATAGGTGATAAGTCATATTTAATTTTGATTGATGACAGATCTACGAACTATTTGTAGAACACGCCACAAAAAGATCAATCATCTTAAATAAATAATACATTGAAAATATTAGAGGAAGCACAAGTGACACAAAGACTTAGATGATTACTCTCACCTTAATTTATTTCTAATCAGGCGTTGCCCGATGAACACACTTTTTAACAAAGCACATAATTTAGAAACAAAACAAAACAACAGAAGCAAATGGAAGCTTGCATATTCCAGTAATACAAGCTTTTTATTCGAAATCATCAACAAGTACTCAATAAAAGCATCAACAGATTGGAAGTTGACGGAGAAAGGACGATAAATTTCAGCTCTGAACCCTGCTGGAAGTCTGATGAACAACCATGCATGATGATGATACATGAATTAATTGGCATTAATCATTGAAACGACCAGAAACTGGACTTCAACGATTAGAGTTTCACTACTTGGAAGGTATCCCTTGGTGGTGTCATACAGATCATTCCTCGACAAAAGGTTTGAGGACTCTTTCTCCGCAGCCGAGTTAAAAAAATGCTTAACTGCAAGAAAGTTTTGTTTGATCAAAAATATATTTATGTTAGCTCTTGTTAATGTAATATGCTGGGCTCAAAACATTAATTGTAATTGGAATATACGTAAAGCTAGTGAAGAGTTGATGCTGATAAGGGGCGGCTACGGACCTGTTTGTTCAGCGCCAGCTCTGTTCCTGCTGTATTGGTTGGGTATTTTGAACTTAAATTCTGCATAAACTGGTTTCTTGCGTGAAACCGTTTGATAATCAGCTAGCTTTAATGAAACAGTTAGAAAGTTGCCTCTATCAGCTCCAGATCCTGCTGGATAAACCACTAGTTGCCTATATTTTACGAAATAAAATTAATTAAAAAAATGGACAAGGGCACCGTGTAGTTTGACGAAATGATCATAGAAGATCCAATACTTTCAGAAATAGTCACACAGATCATTTTCTGGGACACAAAGACTCCAAAATTTGTCGAAGTAGTGGGCGAGTTTGTGCAACTATTTTTTAAATAACCTTTCATACTTACCAATTTCTTTCTCCAACAGTGAACTCACTCGAGCGCTGAACCGTATCACCCACAGAACCGAAAGCTGGGATGTTAAAACGATAATTTCCGTCAGCAGGATCACTGACCAAGGAAAGAATTTCCTCGCTGTCAGTTGGTTTAACAACGTAGACCTCAGCACCAAATGCACATGTATCGTCAACAAGGTACCCATTTGAAGGTTCATTAAAAGTTGCAAGGTCAAGAAACTTGCCGAAACCCCAGTCAGTCTTCCGCCTATCGAAACGCCTCATTGGGGCTTTGGCATCTTGAACTACCAAGTACTGGTTCGATACCTGATCATACACGAACAATTTGTAGTACACATTAACATTCCAAGTACCATCGGGATGTGGATTGCTGTCATCTATTTTCAGGTAAAGCGAAAGATGGTCCTTGCCACCATCATTCTTTTTTCCATTGGGATAGAAAACCAATTTCCTGCCAGTTGCAAAAATAATTAAGAATCAAACTTGTAAATATTACTTAACAAATGCAGTATGATATATCCATTTTTAATTCTATAAGTAATACAAAGATTGGATGCATGCATGCGTGCATGAATGGACACGTACCAATTGTAGCCTCCAGATTTGAAAACACCAGATTCAAAACTTTCAACCGTTGATTTCGACAGCAGCTTGAATGACTCTATTTTCAGTGAGTAATCAGCTGGAGGAAGACTCCTTTTTTCCCTCAAAATTGCTGAAATTTCACATGAAGAAATAATTATGCATAAGAACGTTATAATATCATTGACTGTAATTAATAATTTAAATAAATAATAGAAGCAACCAAGATTAACTTGTAAAATATTGATTAGCACAAAACGCACCGTTATCGCCCATTGAAGAATTTTCTGGGAAGATGGAAGGATTCGATGAATTTAATATTAACGCAGGCTGGCAAATTGAAGAAATTAGCTTTTGATGGATATTGCAGGATTAGCTACTACAAGCTATATATTGGCAGATTTTAAGGTAGGGTGGGCCAAAGTGGGGATATTCATCCTCAAGCAATTTTGATGTAAGGTGGCTGTGTAGGATAAGTAAGGCACTTGGCCGGAGTCTGTTTGGAGTGTATAAGGTACCTTTTCGAAGCTTGCGACGAGAGAAGTCTAATGCAATACTGCTATTCCATATTGATCCTTGGTTTGGAGGGAAATTCAATATTGGTCATTTTGCAAGTTTAAGATATATTTCTATTTTGCTTATCACGTACTTTGAAGATCTTTATCTAAATTGTTTTTTAGATATCGGATTTAAGTGCCGTTTATTTTGTTTTATTTGATTGAGTTACAACAATTTTATTATCTAGTAATATTTTGAGGTCTACCTATTTGGTAAATTCACAATAATTAGGATTTGTATAAAAGAGTCGCAAAATCTTAGTTTTGTCATTTGGATTTTCATTAATAAATTTCACTTTTTAGAAGCTCGTATTTCTCCATCTTTTCAACATTTCTGTTTCATCAAAAGTGGGATATTCTCCTTAATAATAAAAGTTTCTAAATCTAATTAAAATGACAAATTACTCTTTAAATATTGAATTTTCAGTGGTTCCAAACACAAGAGAAGCTAACCTATTAATTATTTTAATAGAGATTCTTTTTTTAGGCGAACCTGGTAAGAGCAAGGGCTTTTATGGAAATGAGAATTGTCAATTAGAAGGATGTAATGAGCCTTACCCTTTGAAATGCAAAAAAAATCAAACAAACTGATAAAAAAAAAGAAACTATCAAACAAAGGAAGGCCTACCTCCAATATTCTTATGTTAAAACTCTATTTTTATGTAAAAAAGGGAAAAGGACAGCTACAACTTAAGGATTGGAGAAATAGTTATGTAGACCCTAAGTTTTCAATAAAAGAAACCAAAACTTCTTCTTGGCTAATCTACTCTTTGACTCTATTAATCCCCCCAAAAACAAAAACTCCAATATCTTATAATAATAGTAATATAATATTAAAATAAATGTAATAAAATACAGATTTTAAAATTTCAATATTTAAAAAATGTTTTAGTATTAAAAAGGAAAATATTTAAATTCTTTATAAACAATACAAATATATTATTCAAATTAATGTGATCATTGCATTTTTAATTATTTTAAATATTAAAAATATTTTAAAAGAAAGTTTATTGAAAATGTGGAAGTCTACATGATAAGTTTTACAATAAATTAAGGGTATTATTTTTAAACTGGGATATTAGTGTCTTTCATTGAAAATACAGGAGTTTATATGATTATTTTCCCAAACCATAGAAGTATAGCTATCTTTTTACCTCAACAATATTATTTTATAGATTTTTCACTGTTTTTAATGGAGACGGACATTTTTAAAAATTTAAATTTAGGATTTACCCATTATTTTGAAAGAAAAGAAAATGACATTCACTGAGTGCAATATTTAAGGCGTCCAAGTTTGTGGGGTCCCCTTTCAAAAAACCAAAAAAAAGTTAGTGGGGTCCTAGTTAACGGCATTAAGTTCTAAGTGTGAATTTGAGGAAAAAAAAAACTGTCGTTTAATTGCACTGGCGTGTTTCACGAAATTGAAAGTAGTATTTGGATTATGTACTGGAAAATGATTGCCATTGGCTTTAATTTCTATTTGTCCATTCTGATTAATTAGTCATTTGGACGATCATTGAGTTTCTTTTAATTTCTTTCTCTTCTTTTTAGCAAAAAAAGTCACATCGATTCATTCATTGAAAGTAACATTTGGAGCATCTTAGCAAGTGAGGCCTTAATTATTGGTATTAAGATCGACCAGAGCTTTATCGTTGGACTTGATTGAGAGGAATTGTTAACCAGTCACTAGAGTTAAAATCCTGAGCGAATTTGAGGCTAAAATTTTAATTTGGACGTTATCTACCTCTACCTTTGAGATAAATTAAAAACATTACCGTAAGAATTTGATTTATTTTGTGGGCTTTGCTTAGTCTACTAACCTCAGTTTTTGTTGTTAAAAATTATATTCCATCAGAAAAATGATAACTTCGTGATGCCCGCTAATACAACACAGCACTGTTACAAGGTTTTAAAGAAATAAAAATTAATTTCGAAACAAGTAGTTAAATCTTATACATACAATAACATTGGCATAAGATTTTCACGGCAACTTGATTTAAAATGACCTTAACTTGTGTGTTTTTGTTGATAAAGAGTGAGCTAAACGTCAGATAGTCGTTTTCTGCCTTCTGAAATAGTTTTTGCCTCACTGTAAAGAATTTTGCCATCATTCGAGGTACTTGCTACAATCCCCTGAGCATTTGATAACTCAGGTTCTTTGCCCTCTCTTCTTTTCTGGTTGTTCCAACACTATTTCTTGACATGTCCTTTCTTACCACAACTGTAGCATTTAATATTCTTCTTACTTCTGGATTTTGATCTACCATGATTGTGACTCCCACTGGGGCCACATTCTGTTGATCTCCATCTTGTCACCGATAGTGCTTTAATGTGTTGCGTAAAGGACAGCTACAACCTAAGGATTGGAGAAATACTTATGTAGACCTCAAGTTTTCAATAAAAGACACCAATACTTCTTCTCCGCTAATCTACTCTTTGACTCTATTAATCCCCAAAAGAAAAAAAAAAACTCCAATATCTTATAAGAATGGTCATATAATATTAAAATGAAGTAATAAAATATAGATTTTAAAATTTCAATATTTAAAAAAGTTTTAGTATTAAAAAGTAAAATATTTAAATTCTTTATAAACAATACAAATATATTATTAAAATAAATGTAATTATTGCATTTTTAATTATTTTAAATATTAAAAATATTTAAAAGAATGTTTATTGAAAATGTGGAAGTCTACATTATAATTTTTACAATAAATTAAGGGTATTATTCTTCAAATGGGATTTTGGTATCTTTCATTGAAAATACAGGAGTTTATATGATCATTTTCCCAAACCTTCGAAGTATATCTATCTTTTCCCTTCAACAATATTATTTTATAGAGTTTTCACTGTTTTTTAATGGAGATGGACATTTTTAAAAATTTAAATTTAGGATTTACCCTTTTGTTTAAAGAAAAGAAAATCACATTCATTGAGAGTAATATTTAAAGCGTCTAAGTTAGTGGGGTCCTAGTTAACGGCATTAAGTTGTGTGAATTTGAGGGAAAAAAAACCTGTCGTTTGATTGTACTGGCATGTTTCACGAAATTGAAAGTAGTATTTAGATTATGTACTGGAAAATGATTGCCATTGGCTTTAATTTCAATTTGTCCATTCTGATTAATTAGTCATTTGGACGATCCTTGAGTTTCTTTTACTTTCTTTCCTTTCATTTTAGCAAAGAAAGTCACATTGGTTCATTCATTGAAAGTAACATTTAGAGCATCTTAGCAAGTGAGCCTTAATTATTGGTATTAAGATCGACCAGAGCTTTATCGTAGGACTTGATTGAGAGGTATTGTTAACCAGTCACTAGAGTTAAAATCCTGACCAAATTTGAGGCTAAAATTTTAATTTGGACGTTATCTATCCTTACCTTTTAAAAAAATTAAAAAACTTACTGTAAGAATTTGATTTATTTTGTGGGCTTTGCTTAGTCTACTAACCTCAGTTTGTGTTGTTAAAAATTATATTCTATCAGAAAAAATGATAACTTCGTGATGACCACTAAGACAACACAGCACTGTTACAAGATTTAAAAAAAATAAAAATTAATTTAGAAACAAGTAGTTAAATCTTATACATACGACAACATTGGCATAAGATTTCACGGCAACTTGTTTTACTTGATTTAAAATGACCTTAACTTGTGTGTGTGTTTTTTTTTTGTGAAGAATGAGGCAAACGTCAGATAATTGTTTCTGCCTTCTGAAACAATTGTTTCTTCACTGTAAAGAATTTTGCCATCATTCGAAATATTTGCTACACACTCCTGAGCATTGATTACTCATATTCTTCTCTCTCTCGTCTCTTATGGTTGTCCAATACTTATTCTTAACGTGTCATTTCTTGCCGCAGTTGTAGCATTTAACATTCTTCTTACTTCTGGATTTTGATCTACCATGATATTGACTCCCATTGAGGCCATGTTCCGTTGATCTCCTTCTCGTCACTGATAGTGCTTTTTCTTGTCACAAAAAGGACAGCTACAACCTAAGGATTGACGAAATAGTTATGTAGACCCCAAATTTTCAATAAAAGACACTAAAACTTCTTCTCGGCTAATCTACTCTTTGACTCTATTAATCCCAAAAGAAAAAAAAATCCAATATCTTATAATAATGGTAATATAATATTAAAATAAAGGAAATAAAATATAGATTTTAAAATTTCAATATTTAAAAATGTTTTAGTATTAAAAGTAAAAATTTAAATTCTTTATAAACAATACAAATATATTATTCAAATAAATGTAATCATTGCATTTTTTATTATTTTAAATATGAAAAATATTTTAAAAGAATGTTTATTGAAAATGTGGAAGTCTACATGATAATTTTTACAATAAATTAAGGGTATTACTTTTAAAATGGGATCTTAGTCTCTTTCATTGAAAATACGGGAGTTTATATGATCATTTTCCCAAACCATAGAAGTATAGCTATCTTTTTATCTCAACCATATTATTTTGTAGATTTTTCACTGTTTTTAATGGAGACGGTCATTTTTAAAAATTTAAATTTAGGATTTACCCTTTTTTTTTGAAAGAAAAGAAAATGACATTCATTGAGAGTAATATTTAAAGCGTCTAAGTTTGTGGGGTCCCCTTTCAAAAAACCAAAAAAAAGTTAGTGGGGTCCTAGTTAAGTTCTAAGTGTGAATTTGAGGGAAAAAAAAAACCTGTCGTTTAATTGCACTGGCATGTTTCACGAAATTGAAAGTAGTATTTAGATTATGTACTGGAAAATGATTGCCATTGGCTTTAATTTCAATTTGTC
This sequence comes from Citrus x clementina, assembly GCF_000493195.1. Taxonomy (NCBI): domain Eukaryota; kingdom Viridiplantae; phylum Streptophyta; class Magnoliopsida; order Sapindales; family Rutaceae; genus Citrus; species Citrus x clementina. The sequence continues at coordinate 7,480,809 of NW_006262201.1, forward strand.
CATTCTGATTAATTAGTCATTTGGACGATCCTTGAGTTTCTTTTCCTTTCTTTCTTTTCTTTTTAGCATAAAAAGTCACATTGATTCATTCATTGAAAGTAACATTTAGAGCATCTTAGCAAGTGAGGCCTTAATTATTGTATTAAGATCGACCAGAGCTTTATCGATGGACTTGATTGAGAGGAATTGTTAACCAGTTACTAGAGTTAAAATCCTGAGCGAATTTGAGGCTAAAATTTTAATTTGGACGTTATCTATCTCTACCTTTTAAATAAATTAAAAAAAAGTACTTTAAGAATTTGATTTATTTTGTGGGCTTTGCTTAGTCTATGAACCTCAGTTTTTGTTGTTAAAAATTATATTCTATCAGAAAAATGATAACTTCGTGATGCCCGCTAATACAGCACAGCACTGTTACAAGATTTTAAAGAAATAAAAATTAATTTAGAAACAAGTAGTTAAATCTTATACATACAACAACATTGGCATAAGATTTTCACGGCAACTTGATTTACTTGATTTAAAATGATTTTAACTTGTGTTTTTTTGTTGATAAAGAATGAGCTGAACGACAGATAGTCATTTTCTGCCTTCTGAAATAATTGTTGCCTCACTGTAGAGAATTTTGCCATCATTTGAGGTACTTGCTCCACAACCCTGAGTATTTAATGACTTAGATTTTTTGCCCTCTCTTCTCTTCTAGTTGTTCCAACAGTATTTATTGACGTGCCCTTTCTTGCCACAATTGTAACATTTAACATTCTTCTTACTTCTGAATTTTGATCTACCATGATTGTTACTCCCACTGGGGCCACGTTCTGTTGATCTCCCTCTCGTCACCGATAGAGCTTTTGCTTGTTGCGAAAAGGACAACTACAACCTAAAGATTGGAGAAATAGTTATGTTGACCCCAAGTTTTCAATAAAAGACACCAAAACTTCTTCTCGGCTAATCTACTCTTTGACTATATTAATCCCCAAAGAAAAAAAAAAACTCCAATATCTTATAATAATGGTAATATAATATTAAAATAAAGGTTATAATATTAAAATAAAGGTAATAAAATATAGATTTTGAAATTTCAATTTTTAAAAAATGTTTTAGTATTAAAAAAAAATATTTAAATTCTTTATAAACAATACAAATATATTGTTAAAATAAATGTAATCTTTGCATTTTTAATTATTTTAAATATTAAAAATATTTTAAAAGAATGTTTATTGAAAATGTGGAAGTGCACATGATAATTTTTACAATAAATTAAGGGTATTATTTTTAAAATGCGATCTTGGTATCTTCCATAAAAAATACGGGAGTTTATATGATCATTTTCCCAAACCATCGAAGTATAGTTATCTTTTTCCCTCAATAATGTTATTTTATAGAGTTTTCACTGTTTTTTACTGGAGACGGACATTTTTAAAAATTTAAAATTAGGATTTACCCTTTTTTTTTGTTTTGAAAGAAAAGAAAATCACATTCATTGAGAGTAATATTTGAAGCGTCTAAGTTAGTGGGGTCCTGAAGCGTCTAAGTTAGTGGGGTCCTGGTTAACGGCATTAAGTTCTAAGTGTGAATTTGAGGAAAAAAAAAACCCGTCGTTTAATTGCACTGGCATGTTTCACGAAATTGAAAGTAGTATTTAGATTATGTACTGGAAAATGATTACCATTGGCTTTAATTTCAATTTGTCAATTCTGATTAATTAGTCATTTGGACACGATCCTTGAGTTTCTTTTACTTTCTTTCTTTTCTTTTTAGCAAAAAAAGTCACATTGATTCATTCATTGAAAGTAACATTTAGAGCATCTTAGCAAGTGAGGCCTTAATTATTGGTATTAAGATCGAGCAGAGCTTTATCGTAGGACTTGATTGAGAGGAATTGTTAACCAGTCACTAGAGTTAAAATCCTCACCAAATTTGAGGCTAAAATTTAATTTGGACGTTATCTATCTCTACCTTTTAAATAAATTAAAAAAATTACTGTAAGAATTTGATTTATTTTGTGGGCTTTGCTTAGTCTACTAACCTCAGTTTTCGTTGTGAAAAACTAAGATAACTTTCAGTTATGCCTCTCACATGAATAGTGTGTGGGTCCCACATATGCACTATTCATGTGAGAGGCATGTATCTTACATGCATGTAAGATAGAGTTTGCCTTGTTAAAATAGGTAAATTTGAAATATTATTTTATAATAAAATTATCCTAATCTAAATAAGAAAAATAAAAAAATGTAGTTAAATCTAATATCTAAAAAAAATAAAAATCCTAAAATTAATAAGAAAAATATAAAAATAATTTATATGCAGTCAAATTGAGAAAACAAGAAAGAAGTGGAACTTTCATTCTGACCATGAGCAGAGCAGTATGAACCTTTTGGTTATCGTCAGAAGCTTCACAACAGTACATTATACGCTCAAAAGGAACTCCCATAGCCAAAATTGAGAAAACAAGAAAGAAGTGGAACTTTCATTCTGACCATGAGCAGAGCAGTATGAACCTTTTGGTTATCGTCAGAAGCTTCACAACAGTACATTATACGCTCAAAAGGAACTCCCATAGCCAAGTCCTAATAATCTCAAGCAACCATCCTACATCAGCCTTCTTTTTTATTTTGTTGATCATTAACAACCTTTTTTCAAGTAGATGCATTTAACTGCCACCCGAATTCAAAATTTAGGACAGGTGGGAGCTAAATAATTTATTAGACTTTATCCTACTGCAAACCAAAAAAAAAAAAAAAGTCATTCTTTATCAACAAAAAGCCCCAAGTTAAGGTCATT
>NW_006262201.1:7483692-7587254 GCF_000493195.1 Citrus x clementina
ATTGTGGGCCTCACAAAGTTATCATTTTTCTTTCCTGTTTTAAAAAATTTAAATTTTAAAAATTTTAACCAATTCACGATATTTAGAATTAGCATAAAAGAACCCAATCCCTAATTTTATTCATTCAGAATTTTGTAATAAACTTTCGTTATTCAAAAACCTAATTTCTCTAATCTATCAATCTTTCATGTTTTTGCATGGTAAAGGGTTACTTCGTTTTAACTATTAAATATGAGTAATGATACAGCCACAAACTCTTGTACAAACTTATTTTGTACAAACTGATGTGGCATGATAAGATTGGTTGAATTAAATATCACTTGGCCCACATGATTTGTTTTTATTAATTTATATTTTCATTCAACCAATGAATTAATGCCACGTCAGTTTGTACAAAATAAGTTTGTACAAGAGTTTGTGGCTGTATCATTACTCATTAAATATATTCTTATTTTCAAAACATCCAAAATATTGTGAACATGTACCGGAAAATGTTTAGTATAGCTAGGCATTGACAAAATTAAGATGACCGAAATATTCTAAACAGTAATTACCAAAAGGAAATTCTACTCCAACATTTAAAGTGTATCACCATAGAGAACCGCTAGTGTCGCAAACTAAATGGAACCAAGAATATTTATTTTTCTTTAAGTTAAAATAAGAAAATCTTAAAAAACTAACTAGGCAACCCAATAGGGGGGTGAATTGGGATTTTATAAATTAAGCTAAGTAAACCACACAACAATTTAATATAATACCTTAATGGAATAAAAAATAATAAATTCAATAAAGCACAATAATAAGATAGTAAAGGGAGAGAAAACAAACACAATGATTGCTACAGTGACTGCTACAGTGAACTATTTTTTAAAATTATAATTTTACTTCAAAACTTTTTATAACTACATTATGGCCCAAAAAATGAAACTTTTCAAATAATTCCTTCTCCAGAATTCCAAACAATACTTGTTAATTTTAAAGTTTTCAAAACTCTTTCAATTAAACCATAAACTTGAAAAACAACCAATTTCATAAAATCATTTTTCAATTAACTATAAAACCTTTATAATGTGAAAATAATGATTTATTTAAAATGCATAAAAAAATAATTTGAGCTTTTAAAAAACTTAATCATTCTTAATTTTGTTTGTTATCGTCAAAATCAACATTATAAAAACATATATATTAACAAATCTCACCAAACCAGAGCTTGACTGGGGTATTTTCAAGTAGATTTCTTTTACTTGTAATTGCACTTTAAATTTTGGACAAGGGAGATTGTTAAAAAATAGATTTGGGTCGTATGTCTATGTCTGCTCCATTTTTTTTTTTTTTTTTGGTTTCCTCTTGTAGAAATAAAATAAATTATTTGAACAAAAAACATACACTTGAAAGTTTTAACCAGTAATAAAAGATTGAAAGAATGAGATTTAACGGGATCAATTTTTTTCTTTTGAAGATTTATTTTTCTCAATAATGGAGGTGCTAATGAATTTACAATTGTTTATGCAAATTTTTGGAAGAACTTTAAGAGGTTTGTAGAGGGGTACCATAGTCTACTTTAGATTTCAAATATGCGTTAAGACTACAATGCTTCAGATGCATCGTTACATCTTGCTTCAAATTTATCATTACATAGCCCGACCTTGCCCCAAAAAGAACATAATAATAATAAATAAATAAATCATTAAAATCCTTAAAAGTTCTATGATTTTTTGTAGGGACTAAGAAAAACTTATTTTAATGAAATCATTTATTTACCAATAAAATGAATAATTTATTAATTTACCAGTAAATTGATATTTATCAATTTAAGAACAATTTATATTTCAATTACTTATGTTACCTTGGTGCATGTACTTTTTTTTTAACTTAAATTCATTTATGAATTTAAAAAAGTTATCATGTATTTACAAAAAAAAAAAATCTTAATATATGTTATGTACGTGTATGTAGAAGTTCAAAAATTATCGTAAGTACACTGTACATGGTAATCTTAAATAATTACTTTCTACAAAAAGAAAAAAATATGTAGAATTTGTTAAAGTCATGGCTAGATGGGCGGTGCCATGCCATTCAACACGGCCCGCCATTCTTGGTCGTGTCCGGTTGACTTATTATAAAAAAAATAAAGAAGCCAAAATTTTGGCTACATAAAGAGAGATTCCCACCCTCATTTAGGCATCCAAAATTCGTGAGAGAGAAAGAAAGGAGCTTGAGTAATTTTAAAGGCTTAAAATTATAAAGTTCTTATGAGTCTAATGAGTGAGAGATTGGGTGTATTAGGGTTCTAAGTAGTGAGCTAAAATATTACAATACTTGTAATTCTCATATCACTAGTAAAATATTTTCCTTCTGTCTTCGCCCGTGAACGTAGACTAAAAGCCGAACCACATAATTTTTTGGTGTCCTCTTTCTTCTTATTCTTTATTTTCTTCCAATTTCATTTTAGTTGCGGCCCTGCTTCACCCATCAACTTCCTAACAGTGGTATCAGAGCTATTGGTTGTATTTTTTGGAGTCAGGTACTGTTCATGTAAAAGTACTATTCACACATACGACATTGTTAACGTATACGGTACTATTAACGTATATGATTACTATTCACATGAAACAGTGGGAGCTGATCCTACCAAAGTTAGTTTGTGGTGAAAAGCGATGGCAGCAAAATATGAAATTGAGAAGTTCAACGGAAAAAATTTTTCGTTGTGGAAAATGGAGATAAAAGTTGTATTGAGAAAAAATAATTGTTTTGCAGCAGTTGAAGAAAAGCCCACAGAGATAATTGATGACAAGTGGAACGAGATAGACGGCAAAACCATTGCTGGTCTACACTTGACATTTACGGATGAAGTATTATCTAGTGTGGCAAAGAAAAGGACAGCAAAGTAAATATGTGACACTCTCAAAAAATTGTACGAGGCCAAGTCATTACACAATAAGATCTTCTTAAAGAGGAGACTCTATACTCTTCGAATAGCGGAATCTACATCGGTGACCGACCACGTCAACACCTTGAAGAATCTATTTTCACAACTCACAACATTGGGTCATAATATAGAGAAAAATGAACGTGCGAAGCTTCTACTTCAAAGTCTATCAGATTCGTATAATCAACTCATCGTCAACCTGACGAACAACAATCCAGCAGACAGTCTAGTCTTCGATGATGTTACAGCCTCTGTATTAAATGAGGAGAGCATGCGGAAAAATAAGAAAAACAGACAAGTAAGCTCACAACAAGCATAACACTAACAGTGACAAGAGGGAGATCAATAGAACGTGGCCCCAGTGGGAGTCATAATCATGTAGATCAAATTTCAGAAATAAGAAGAATATTAAATGCCACAACTGTGGCAAGAAAGGGCACGTCAAGAAAGAGTGTTGGAACAACCAAAATAGAAGAGTGGGCAAAGAACCTGAGTCATCAAATGCTCAGGGTGTGTAGCAAGTACCTCGACTGATGGCAAAATTCTCTACAGCGAGGCAACAATTGTTTCAAAAGGCAGAAAACGATTATCTGACGTCTGGCTCATAGACTCAGGAGCTATTTAGCACATGATCTCTCAGAGAAAATAGTTCCACACATATAAACCTATCTCAGGAGGATCTGTATATATGGGTGATGATCATGCCTTGGAGATCGCTGGTATTGAAACTATCAAAATAAATATGTTTGATGGTAAATTAGCATAATTGAGGAGGTACTACATGTCAAAGGCCTGAAGAAAAATCTATTGTCTTTGGGACAAATAGATAGTCATGGGTGCAAAACTCATGTTGAAAATGAGATTATGAAGATTACCAGAGGCGCTAATGCGTGTGTTGATAAAGGCAGAAAAGATCGGTGCTAATCTATTTATGCTTAAAGGGGAAACACTACAGGAAGCTGATGCGTGTGTTGCATCAAATGGAGAAGAGTCAATTGGCCACATGTTAGAACAAGGTTTGAAGATTCTCTCTGAGCAAAAATTGCTTCGAGGGCTCAAATCGTAAGCTTACCATTTTGCAAGCATTGTGTTACAAGTAAGCAGCATAGATTAAAGTTTAGTAGATCTATTGCTAGAAGTAAATGCATTATAGACTTGGTTCACTCTGATATTTGGGAATCACCAGACATATCCATAGGAGGTGCAAAGTACATAGTGACTTTCATTGATGATTATTCCAAGAGATGTTGGGTGCATCCAATCAAGAAAAACTCAAATGTGTTTCCAGTGTTCAAGGAATACAAAGTACGGGTAGAACTTGAATCCGGTGAAAAGATCAAGTGCTTAATGATAGATAATAGTGAAGAGTATACAGATAGCAAGTTTTTCACTTTTTGTAAGCAAGAAGGTATTTAGAGGCAATTCACGGTGGCATATACTCCTCAACAAAATAGAGTAGTAGAAAAGATGAACAGAACTCTTACAGAAAGGATAAAAGCTATGTTGAGAACTGCTGGTCTACCTAATTCATTCTGAGCAGAAGCAGCCAAAAATGTCTGTTATATAATAAATCGGTCGCCATCCACAACAATTGGGCTGAAGACAGCGATGGAGATGTGGATTGGAAAGTCAGCTGATTACTCCTACTTACATGCATTTTGATGTCATGTGTAAGTGATGTACAATGCCCAAGAAAGAACAAGTTAGATCCAAAATCTAGGAGGTGTATCTTCTTAGGGTATGATAATGGAGTAAAGGGCCATCGTTTATGGGACCCCACTGCCCACAAGATTGTCATCAATAGAGATATTATTTTTGTAGAAGATCAATTGCAAAGGAGAAATGAGGATGATGGCACTGTAAAAGAAAAGTCAGAGACTGCACCGATATATGTGAAAAATAATATAGAAAAAGAAGATTCGGATTCTTCTGAAGCAGCACTAGAGCACAAGGAACAAAAACCAGTCGAGTCCGAGGCTCCAGAAGTTCGTCGGTCAACTCGTGAGAGACGACCACCAGCGTGGCACTCCAAGTATGTCACAGAGATCAATGTTGCATATTGTCTTGTAACAGAGGATGGAGAGCCATTCTATGAAGTTTTAAACAGCTCAGATGTTACTTTGTGGAAGACAACAATGCAGGAAGAAATTGAAGCTCTACACAAGAACAAAACATGAAAACTTGTACAACTACCACATGGAAGAAAAGCCATTAGTAACAAATGGGTCTACAAGATCAAACGTAATGGCAATGACCAAGTGGAGTGGTATCGTACAAGATTGGTGGTGAAAGGATATGCTTAGAGAGAAGGTATTGACTTCAATGAGATATTTTCTCCAGTGGTTCGACTTACAACAGTCAGAGTAGTCTTATTCGACTTACAACAGTCAGAGTAGTCTTAGCGATGTGTGCTACATTTGACTTACATTTTGAGCAGTTAGATGTGAAAACTGTAATTTTTCATGGAGAACTTGAAGAAGAAATTTATATGCTCCAACAAAAAAGTTTTGCTAAAACATGCAAGGAGAACTTGGTTTGCAAGTTGAACAAATCTCCATACGGTCTCAAACAGGCACCGAGGTGTTGGTATAAGAGATTTAATTCGTTCATCATGAGCCTTGAATACAACAAACTTAGTTCAGACCATTGTGCATATTACAAGAGGTTTGAAGATAATGATTTCATCATTTTACTATTATACGTGGATGACATGTTGATAGCAGGCCCCAACAAAGATCGAGTTTAAGAATTGAAGGCACAATTGGCTAGGGAGTTTAAAATGAAGGACTTGGGACCAGCAAATAAGATTCTAGGGATGCAAATTCACCAAGACAGAAATAACAGGAAGATTTGTCTTTATCAAAAGAATTACTTGAAGAAAATCTTGCGACGCTTCAACATGCATGTTTGTAAGCCAATAATTTCAAGTTATCCTTAAGTATGTGTCCTAGCAATGAAGTAGAGAGAAATGAGATGTCTCGAGTACCGTATACATCAGCAGTGAGAAGTTTGATGTTCGCTATGATATATACTAGATTAGACATTGTACAAGCAGTGGGAGCAGTCAGTCAATACATGACGAATCCTGGTAGAAAGCATTGGATAGTTGTGAAGAGGATTCTGAGATACATCAGAGGAACCTCTGATATTGCATTATGTTATGGACGATCAGAGTTTACTGTCAGGGGCTATGTGGATTCAGATTTTGCAGGAGACCTTGATAAAAGGAAATCCACTACTGGCTATATGTTTACACTTGTGGAAGTAGCTGTAAGCTGGATTTCAAAACTGCAGACCATTGTAGCTTTATCTACAAAAGAAGCAGAATACATGGCAGCCATACAAGCTTGCAAGGAAGCTATTTGGATACAAAGGTTATTGGAGGAGCTCAGACACAAACAAGAGAAACTTTCTGTGTATTGTGACAGTCATAGTGCCTTGCACATTGTAAGCAATCCAGCCTTTCATTCTAGGAAAAAGCACATAGGGTTTCAGTGCCATTTCGTTCGAGAAATAATGGAAGACAGAAATGTGGGTTTGTAGAAAATCCATACAAAGGAGAACCTAGCAGATGTTTTGACTAAGCCGATAAATACTGATAAGTTTGTATGGAGTAGATCCTCTTGTGGCCTAGCAGAGACGTAAGCAACATGGCAATGGCGAAGAAGAATGGATGGTGTGGAGATTGATTGATTCTTAATCAAATCTCCAAGTGGGAGAATGTTAACTAGTCCAAATGACCGTTTAGCTGAAATTTAAAATAATCGGTTAATCGTTTAAAATTATTGGTTAGTCGTTAATTTCCAGAAGCTTGAAAAATAAATTTGGATTGACCGTTCTTGCTAAACGGATCACAGTTAGAATGTAATTCCTTTCTAGAAATTATCGTTTAGTCATTTGACATTATCGATTAGTCGTTTATTTTCAGAAACCTGCATAACAAATTTATAGCTCTCTAGAATTTATCGATTAACCGTTTTCAGAAAAGAATGCTCTTTGGGCATTGCTTGTGTTGACCAGCCAAGCAGATGAGATTCTGTCTCTTCCTTTACTTTACTATTGTCACTGACATTAATGTTGACTCTCTCCTTGCTCGTTTCACTCCTTTCCGTGAAAAACGGTTCACTGTTATTTTCTAGAATCAGTATTTTAATAGTCTTTAGCAGAGAATGATTTTCTAATTAAAGTTAACACTTATCCAAATTCATAAACATGTCTAGAAATATTATACGGCTTTTAAGAATTTATCTATTAATGAAAACTCTAACATTTTTAATCAAAAGAATTAAAGTTTGTTATCATCGAAATCAATTTTATAGACATCTATATGTTAACATCCTCCTCATTTTTTATGATGACAAACCTTACAAGACAAATAGAAAGGAATATGTAGATACTCCTTAAATATTTTTGCAATTTTACTCCCCCGAAATATGTGCTCCTCCTAAGTATATGGCCAATCAAAAATATGTTTATCCAATAATATCATATATGTTATATCTCCCCCTTCATCATTAAAAAGAAAAAAAAATGAAAAAGACGAAAGAGATAAGTTCAGATATTACCCATTTTGGGCAAGCAAAAATTTCGGTAAAATCTCCCCATAAAAATGAGCATATCCTCAATTACAAAGTGTTTAAAACACTTCCATATATTCTCAAACAAAATCAACTCCAGTAATAAAATCAAAGTAGCCCAGCTTCATCAATCCAACAACTCAAAACAATATTCAATGCAACAACCAACATGCATATAACCATCAATCATTAAAATCATCAAGTTAAGTTAGAAATATCCATGCAATCCAAATACCATTATAAGAAAAAATAAACATGTCATAATAATATCATCTAAAATACGACATGAGAAGAGTAATGGATGTACGAAAAACATATGCAGAAACTAAGACGGGGGCTGCGAAGAGAAACCACCAGGATGGGAACCAAGGATAGAAAGAATACGTCACTGAGCATCATGAAGTTATTGTTGCTGATCAAGAAGCTATTGTTGCTGAATTTGAAACACAACAAATTCATATTGAAGCTGCTACAGCTGCTCAGAAAGACTCTGAACATTACCAACTAATTTCTGCATGGGGTCATCTGAAGCTGGTGGATGCTCTGGAGCTGAGGGCTGATCAATATCCATCTCATGCTTCTCAGAATTAGAATCTGCTGGAGGCTATGATACGAATCCATGATGAGGCAATGGAGGTCGAGCTCCTAGCCTAAAATCGGGTAACTGATCAGAAGGGTAAGCATAATTAATCATGCGATTGTCTTTCGGAGCAACAAATGTGTCTTGGTTCTTAGAAGTAGATGTCTTGATCCAATCCCCGTTCATTTGAGAAAATCTTATACTTGTCATACCTTCCTTACCAATTCTCTTAGTCTCCACATAAACTGAGTCTCATATAAGTACTCGAAAGTGTCGCAGTATCTTAGAAATAAGACTACCATATGGAAGCAACAGATGGTTATCCCTAGGAGTACTCAGCATATGTCGCAAAATAACATATCCTAGGTTAATAGGTCGCCTCTTAAGAAGATTGTCTAATAACCTAACATCTATCCTCGTCACCGCATTTAAATGTCTCTTCCTAAGAGTAACAAATGTTGTAATATGGTGTGAAGGATCCTAACTTATAAAAGTAATAGCTGTGATAAAAAAGGAAGAGCACAAATATCATTTGTTAGGTCTTGATGTCTACAAATATTTCTAACACCATAATGATGAACAAAATCAGCAAATGAGAGAGCTTTCCTAGATGTATAAACCTTGTGACCGGCATATGGAATTCCTAGGATGTTGTTTAAATCCTCAAAATCAAATTCTATGGGGACACCTCGGACATGGGTAATTATCTGATCTAGCCTTTCTGTAGCAATTTCTATATTCGAGTAAAAGACACGGACTAGATTCGAATAAACCCATTCATCAAGATCTAAAGCTGACTCCTAAGGCAATAACATATCTCTCACACTTCTACCACACACAATCAACTCATTTAAGTCCTTCAAATCTACATAATAAAAGTCAATTACCTTGCATTCCATAAAGTGGGATTCGAAGCGTTTGGCCAAAAGAGCTGTGGGAAAGTGGATCCTCTCGAATTCTAAAGTTTCCTATAGTGGTATTTGATTCCTACTGGGGACAACTTTTCTCTTGCGAGCAGCCCTTAAAGATTCAATCATTGATGCAACTGTGAAAATTTGAGGGTGTTGGGAAGTGATGAAAATGAAAGAAATTAAACTGAACTAATTAAAAGGATAATGGAAGATAGAAGAAGTGATTATTATGCTCAATTTGGCTAAAAGGTGACAAAAATCCGGCCAAAATTGAAGAAAACAGTTTGGTTGACTCTAAGGTTTTGATTTGAGAAATTTTTATTTGAGTCTTGATTTGGTGTTTTGAGTTAAGAAAACTAGTCTAAAGATTGTGAGAAAGGTTTCTATAGGATAAATTTTGCAAGAAATAACAAGAAAAATGAAGGATTTGAGAGAGAGAGAGAGCTTTTGTATCGTGGCTTAGAGAGAAAACAGTAAAAGGGTAAGCGAAAATGGAGAAGATACCCTAAGAACAACTTTATCGCATGAAAACGGTGAGCCGTTTACTACTATCAGTACAACGATAATTTCCAGAGAGCTCCAAATGAAAAACATTTATTAGATTTTCCCAAATGGTGACAGATTAATAAAAGCTAGCTCTCTATTTTTAATCGGATAACCGTTTTTGACAAACGGTTTGCCAATAATTTTCAGCTATCATTTTCTAGTTTCTGTATTTAAATGATAAATCATTTATTACCAAACGGTTATCCGTTTATTTTAACTATGATTTCGCATATTTGTTTTAATTTTTGGCCTACAATTAATCCATTCCAAAACCATTTCATTGATATGAAATGTTTTAAGGACCAATTTAATGCATGATTCATGAATTCACATAATTCGAACAACCAATTCAAGCAAGTAATCACATCATGAAAATAAAGTACACTTGATATCATAGAAAGCTGTGCTATTGTGCAATATTAATCAATCCAAGCTCATGCCTAATTTTAGTAAATTGTTCTTCATTAAAGGGTTTTAATATTAACAAGTTGTTTTTCGGTTGAAACAAAATTTAATGAAATATCCCCTTTTTGAGCATGATCTCTCAATAAATGATGTCTAATCTTTATATGCTTGGTTCTTGAGTGTTGGATAGGATTTTTTGACATGTTTATGGCACTAGTATTATCACACATGATAGGTATTTTATCAAGGTAAATGTCATAGTCTCTAAGATTTTGTTTCATCCATAAGGCTTGAGCACAACAACTTTCGAATGCAATATACTCAGCCTAAGTAGTTGATCGTACAACCGAATTTTGTTTCTTGCTAAACCAAGAGACTGGAGAGTGATCTAAAAAGTGATATGTTCCACTAGTGCTTTTCCCATGAACCTTATATCCGGCAAAATCGGCATCCAAATAACATGTTAAGTCCATATGTGTATCCCTAGGATACCAAAGGCCAAGATCTATAATTCCACTCAAATAACGAAAAATCTTTTTTACCGCAAGCAAATGAGAATCTTTAGGATATGATTGAAATCTTGCACACAAGCATACACTAAATTTAATATCAGGCCTATTAGTAGTCAAGTAAAGTAAGGATTTGATCATACCTCGATAAGTTTTGATATCAACTTCTTTGCCTTTTTTCATCCTTATCAAGCTTGATTGTTGAGCTCATTAGAGTATATTTAATCTTTCATTCTTTAAGTCCATACCTCTTGAGTAAGTCCCTTAAATTTTTGGCTTGATTGATGAAAATTCCTTCTTCAGTTTGTTTTATTTGAAGTCTAGGAAAGTACTTTAATTCTCCCATCATGCTTATCTCAAATTCCTTACTCATACTAGATGAAAATTCCTTGCACAAAAACTCATAAGGAGATCAAAATATAATATCATCAACATAAATTTGAACAATGAGAATCTATTCATTCTTATGCTTAATGAAGAGAGTAGTATCAATCTTATCCATTGAAAAACCATTATCTAGCAAGAAATGTTTTAGTCTATCATACAAAGCTCTAGGTGCTTGTTTTAAACCATACAATGCTTTAGTTAACTTATAAATATGATTTGAAAATTTCTCATTTTCAAAACCAGGGGTTGTTTTGCATAAACTTCCTCCATAATGTAACCATTTAAAAATGCATTTTTAACATTCAGTTGATATAAAATAAAATTTTCATAACATGCAAATGCTAATAACATCTTAATAGATTCTAATCTAGCTACTAGTGCAAAAGTTTCATCAAAATCAATTCATTCTTCTTGGTTGTAACCTCGATCCACTCATTTAACTTTATTCCTTACAATCATATCGTATTCATCCATTTTATTTCTAATACCCATTTAGTGCCAATGATAGATTGATATTCAAGTTTAGGAACTAATTCCCACACATCACTTCTCTCAAATTGATTCAACTCCTCTTGCATTGCCATAATCCAATATTCATCATTTTCCGCATCCGCAAAGGATTTTGGTTCAATTTGAGATATGAATGCAACATGCTCACAAGTATTTCTAAATGATGATATAGTGGTTACACCTCGTGAGGAATCTCCTAAAATTAAGTCTTTAAGCTGAAAAGAAACATACCTCCACTCTTTAGGGAGTGTTTAAGAAGTAAGTTCATCTTGCTTCAAATTAGTTTCTTTTTGTTGCTCCTCTTGATTTTCACGTGATGTATCATCTTATTTGTCTTTTAAAGATTCTTGTTATAACTCTTCATCTGCATCATCATTAACAACTTTCTCCATAGATGAAGGGTTAGACTCATCAAATGTAACATACATGATTCTTCCACAATCAAAATTATTTTATTATATACTCGATAAGCATTGCTTGTGTTTGAATAACCAAGAAAAATACCAACATTAGATTTTGGATCAAATTTACCAAGATTATCTTTTGTATTCAAAATACAACATTTACATCCAAAAACTTTGAAATAACCAATGTTGGGTTTCTTATGTTTCTAAAGCTCATAGAGAGTTTTATTGAGATGAGATCTAATCAACACACGATTTAAAACATAACAAGCTGTGTTGATGGCTCTGGCCCAAAAATATTTTGGTAATGCATTCTCATTTTCATGGTTCTAGCCATTTCTTGAATAGACATGTTCTTTCTTTCAACAACTCCATTTTGCTATGGAGTTCTTGATGAGGAGAATTGATACACAATGCCAAAATTATTGCAAAATTTTTCAAATGCATGATTTTGAAATTCTCCTCCATGATCACTCCTAATACATGCAATACCATAACCCTTTTCATTTTGAATCTTTTTACAAAACACGTTAAAAGCATCAAGAGCATCATCCTTGTTGGCTAAGAATAATACCCATGTGTATTTAGAAAAATCATCAAAAATTACAAAAGCATAATACTTGCCACTCAAGCTAGCATATCTAGATGGTCCAAATAAATCTATATGAAGTAGTTAAAGTGGCTTTGAAGTGGAACATGATTTTTGCTTTTAAAAGAGGTTTTGATTTGTTTACCAAACTGGCATGCTTCACAAATTCTATCATTTTGAAATTTGATTTTTGGAAGATCTTTAACAAAATAATTTTTGAAAATCTTTGAAATCAAATCCATACTTGCATGTCCTAGTCTTCTATGGCATAATCAACCATCATCATGCAATTCGGAAAAACATTTATAATGGATTAATGCACATTATATGTCAATGGTATAAATATTACCTCATCTATTTCCAATAAATAAAACTTTGTTATCACATGCATTCTCAATAACACACCTAAATTTATCAAAAACAACTTTACAACCCTTGTTACACAATTGACTAATACTAATCAAGTTGTGTTTCAAATGTTCAACCAAACATACATTTTCAATTAAAGTTAAGGAAAAACTTTATCGACATTACCAATTCTGAGAATCTTTCCCTTTGAATTGTCTCCAAAGGAAACATCTCCATCATTTTTTATTTTGGTAAAACTTGAAAATCATGTATAGTTTTCAGTTAATGCCTTGAACAACCATTTGTTGTGCAAATTTTATTGAACTCGCAAGTGCACGAATCTATTGTAATATAGATCAATGGTGACGAGTGTCGATCCCACGAGGAGGTGGATTTTAATTGTGTGTAGAATTAATTTTGTAAATGAGTGATTGGATTTGTAGTGGAAATGATTTGGAATATGCTAAAACTTAAATTAAAATGGCGAGAATAAATTCTAAAATTGGAATTGAAATGGCGAGAATAAATTGAAGAGAATTCTGTTGAAATGACGTACTTGGGTATCTGGATCCGTATTAACATGCATCATGGGCTAAATAATCCTTATTAATGTCAATTAAATCATGAGGGGGGAGTCCACACCTCATGAATCACGCTCTAATCAATATGGTGCTAAGGGCTTATCGTGCCAAATAATAATAACCTTGTACTAGGGAGCCAGTGTAACCAGGGCGGTATCTAGACAAGCTTATTATTATTTGTCGAAGAGAAGTCAAAACATCCACAAAAATTAGAGGGGAAGAGAAAATAAATTTACCAAATAAAGCCCATGACACATGTTGAGACTTCACCTTCAACCCAAGCTTGAAAGAAAATTAGCTACTCATAATTGAACTAGGGGCAAAATGAGAATTTATTAAAATACGTAGAAAATACAAGATGGAGAAGGAATTACAGAAAATAGAGTCAAAAAATGGATTCAGAGATATCAAATTAGGGGGGGAGGCCCCCTTTTTATAGATACATGGAGTAAATCATGGCCATCGGATTAAAAACAGTTTGGATGCTCAGGATTGCGCCACATCATCAGTCAACAGTACGCGGTTTGACCACGTGGATGAACAGTAACACGGTTTGACCCAGGTTGAACAGTGATGCGGTTTGGTTGAAAAATAATCATGTATGATGCATGTACCGTACGTGAGATTTTTGGTCCACTGATATGCTGCCACGTCACTATCAACAGTACATAAGAATTTTAGTCCAAAAGGATCGTGACACCTCATCAGTCAATGCCACATCATCGGTCAATGCCACGTCATCGATCCGTCTATGTGAACAGTGTCGTGAACAGTAACGTAGACAGTACCGTACACGTGAATAGTACCGTACATGTGAACAGTGCCATTTTTCCTTTTATGCTCCTCCTAAGGTTTTCGACCGTCCTGAGTTCAAAAGTGATGTCCGTTTTGCCGTCTGATCTCTCGTTTATTATGAAATGACCATGATGCCCCTAAAATACATAAAATACTTAATTAAAATCAAACACACATAATTAAATTGCAAGAAGCTTAAATACATAAAAGTAAGGGTTGTTAGTAAAACTTGAAATGTAAAATGATGATTTTCTCCTTCATAAATATACATTTACTAACACTCAACACCATTGTCCAAGTACCATTTATTCTTCTTCTTCTTCAAGCCCTGCAGAGAAAATCTCAAGTCTTAGGTATCTAAACCTTTTTGGGTCCTTAAGTGTTAGCAATGGTTCCTTTTGGGACCCAAACACATTTCACTCTATAATATGTTTTCCTTGAGTGTTAGCAATGTAGTTCTTATAATAGTTTTGTTTCAAACACACATTTTTGTGAGTTAAGCAAGTTATCCAACACCTTTTGCCCATTTGTGAATTTTAAGACAACATCACTAAGTTCAATGTTCTTTTTCTTGAGCATTTCATTTTCCTTTTTCAAATCATCTACATGTGACTCTAGATGTTCATGTGAAGCGCTTGGTTTCTCATTTGATAATGCAACTCTATTATGCAATGTTTTATTCTCTAATTCTAGGCATCCAATCTTTGCACTTAGAAATTCATTTTTATTTGTGGGTCTACCATTTTCTTTTTAAGACATGCATTCTCGTTACCAATTTTTATCTAATCATCATGCAATTCCTTAAAAGCATAATATAATTCATCATAGGTAAAATCACTTACTTCATCGAGTTCGTTAAACGATTTTTCTCTATTTGCCATGAGAGCAAGATTTGACATCTCTTGTTTCTCTTCATCATCACTTGTTTCTTCATCATTGTCATCCCATGTGCCTACTGATAACTCTAGGAAATAAGAGTTATTACATTAATTCTAGACTTGAATCAGATCACTTAGAGAACAAATAAGGTGTTTTTATTACATTTTGGTTACATTTTGCATAAACATTCACTTTAGTTGAGTCTTAATAAGTTTTACTATCAAAGTAATTTATGCTAAAAACAGGTGCATAATTGTAGGTTTCAGAAAGTCTTAATTCATGAGGGGATGTTGAGACATTAGATGAGCAAGAAAAGGAAAGAAGATGGCCACAAAAGAAGTAAAGCACAATCGGGAATAATGCAGTGTTGTTGCAGATGTTAGAGCAACCAGTGTTGTAGCAATCTGGGAGCAATGCGGGAGGAAACTTAGGTGCGGTTCAGCCACAGAATCACAATCCTCATGTTTCCTAATTTAACGCATGCACACTCATGGGCTTTGTTTACCCTAATTTGTAATATAAACGGGAGGCGTGCACCACATAGAAAGGCGTCAAGGGAACCATCATCAGAATAATTACAAAGAGAAGAAGAAGAAGATCAGAATTAAAGCGTGTTGTTCGGTAACATTGAAGAACCGTGCAGAATTACTTGGATTTATCTTTCACCGTGCTCAACTTATATTTCTCTTCTTCCTTTAATTGTTTTGATGTATCTTGTGATCAATATTTTTATGTTTATTTTTCTCATTCAGAATATGAACTAAATTTACTTGTAGTTGAGTGACAAACAATCCAATGGGTTTTTTACTGTTCTTATATGTTGTTATGGCATTGTTGTAGCATTTTACTCTAGTAGTTTTTATGAATATAACTGTTATTTCGGTTGACCACTCATTTAATAGCTTCGGTTAAGATAGAGCAGTAAAATGGCATGTCTTAGCGGATGCTATTATAGTATTACTTAATCTTAAGTTGAGTTTCCTGGATTAAGTTATCTTGAATCCCAAAAGGGTAATACTTGAAGTTAAGATTTGTGACACACTAGACATAGGTGTTCACCTTGTAGGGTGGAGAGACTAAAGGTTATAATGCCATACCATAAGCATATTATCAACTGGTCATTGTTAATAAATTTAAGGGTATGAGACTTTCAATATGCGATAACTAAAGATGCAGATTTATTCTCCCCAGTACTGCAGCACTTACTGTAACAACTGGTGCTAACTTGCTAAAAAAACAGTCACCCCATAAGGAGAGTTTGATCATTCAATTACTATAATCTCAATTGAATCTTAGACACATTTAACATAGTTTATTTCATTACGGTATTGTTTTATTTAATTCTCTCACAATTAGATAATTAAAGAAAGCTCTGATCACTGCTCTAGTAGTTATATCTCCAGACTGGACTTTACCATTTGAACTGATGTGTGATGCTAGTGATCATTCTGTGGGAGCAGTATTAGGGTAAAGAAAAGATAAGGTTTTTTATTCCATATACTATGCAAGCAAAACTTTTACTCAAACTCGGACTAATTACACCACTACAGAGAAAGAGTTGCTAGCAGTAGTATTTGCTTTTGACAAATTCAGAGCTTACTTGGTGGGTACTAAAGTGACTGTTTACACAGACCCTACAACCATCAACTACTTAATTTCAAAGAAGGATACCAAACTAAGGTTAATAAGATGGATCTTATTGCTTCAAGAATTTGATCTGGAAATTAAAGATAGAAAAGGGACTGAGAATCAAGGGACAGACCACTTGTCACGGCTGGAAGCAGACACTAGTACATTGACAAGGAGGGGCATCACTGAAACATTTCCTGATGAATAGATGTTGGCAATATAGCAAGCACAAATGTTGCAGCTGTCAGAACCCCTATGGTATGCAAATTTTGCTAAACTTCTTAGTAAATGGGATGCTACCACCTGAGCTAAAGTTTCAGGAGAAAAAGAAATTTTTTCATGATGTTAGAAGTTATCAGTGGGATGATCCACATTTATATAAGTTATGCTCAAATCAAGTAATACAAAGACGTGCTTCCGAAGGAGAAATACACCACATACTAGAGTCATACCATGCTGCAGCATATGGAGGACATTTTGGTGGTCATAAAACAGCTGCTAAAGTTCTGCAATCAAGTTATTACTGGCCTACTATTTTTAAAGATGCTTATGAATTTGTTAAATGTTATGACAGGTGCCAAAGGACAGGGAACATAACTAAAAGACATGAAATGCCATTGACTAACATTCTAGAAGTGGAAGTTTTTTATGTTTGGGGAATAGATTTTATGGGACATTTTCCACCATCCTTTGGGAACTTATATATCCTTGTTGCTGTGGATTATGTCTGCAAGTGGGTAGAAGCTGCAGCATTACCTACCAATGATGCTAAAATAATAGTGGCTTTTCTTCAGAAAAATATTTTTTTCAAGTTTGGCACTCCTCGAGCAATTATTAGTGATGACGGTACACATTTTTGCAACAAAGTCTTTGCTGCAGCGATGGTAAAATATGGAGTCAGACACAAGGTAGCAACAGCATATCACCCACAATCCAATGGTCAGGCTGAAGTGTCCAACAGAGAAATTAAAAAGATCTTAGAAAAAGTGGTAAACCCAACGAGGATGGATTGGTCTTCACACTTGCATGACTCTCTATGGGCCTACAGAACAGCAAACAAAACTCCACTCGGCATGTCTTCTTACGGAATTATTTATGGAAAGGCTTGTCATTTGCCACTAGAGCTAGAGCATAAAGTACACTGGGCACTGAAGAAATTAAATTGGGGTATTTATGCTGCAGCAGAGCAAAGGAAGCTTTAACTTTGTGAGCTTGATGAATTACGACTATTTTCATATGAAAATGCAAGAATCTATAAAGAGAGGAAAAAACACTAGCATGACAAGCATATTCAACACAGGCAATTCAACCCTGGTCAATTAGTGTTGCTCCACAATACAAGACTAAGATTATTTCTGAGAAAGCTCAAGTCACGATGGTTTGGCCCGTTTAAGCTGTTAAAACTTTAACCTCATGGAGCTGTTGATCTTCTAGATGAACAAACAAGTCAAGAATTTAAAGTTAATGGACATAGGGTTAAGCATTACATACATTCAGTGGTAGATTGTTCAAATGAGGTGTTACTCGTTAAAGAACCTAGCTATTAAGCAATGAAAGAAGATAAGGCTGAAGGACCTTAAATTAAGCGCTCCATGGGAGGCAAGCCATTGTGGAGACAACCACTTCAAACCAACTTTGATCTCCTTTGGTTTTGTTGACAGCTTATAACTCTATGAAATGAGAGTTATCATGGCACTTTTAGACTTACATCAATATTACTTAGAGAGTAAATGATGTGTTTCTATTGTATTTTTGTTTCATTTTGCATAAACATTCATTTTAGTTTAGTCTTAATAAGTTTTGCTCGATTTAAAGTAATTTGTGCTCAAATTGTGTGCAAAATTGTAGGTTTCTAGAAGCTTATAATTCATGGAAGGAATGTTATGCAATAGGCTTGCAAAAAAAAGGAAATAACATGGCTACAAAAGAGTTGAAACAAATCTGGAATAGTGTAGCTGCTGTGGATATTGCTATAGCAGCCATTGCTGTAGCAATCCTGGAACAACGACGGAGAAAATTCTGCACGGGATACCTGCAGAATTACGATCTGTAGTTTTCTAAGCTGACTTATGCGTGCCCTAGGGTTTCGTTTACCCTAATTTTCAACTATAAAATAAGCACACATCATAAGGAAAAGAGAGGGTCGTCACCCAAGGAGAAAAATAGAAAGAAAAACAAGATTCAAGAGAGAGATTAAGGGCTGCACAAAAGGAGAATTTGCAGAAATCAATTGGGAGCTCAATCTTTCTTATGCTTCTCTTGTTTTCATGTTTTCTATTTATTCATGGGGATGTGTTTCATGGCTGAAACTTTGTTCTTTATTTTTCTTTTGCAAACCATGAACTAAATTTATTTGTGATCGAAAGATAAACAATCTTGATGGTTTATTGACTGGAAATATATGTTGCTGAATGTTTGCTGTAGCAGTTTGTTTGGATAGTATTTATTTTTATTCATTATTTCAGTTGATCACCCAGTTAATGATACAAGTTAGGAGAGAGCCGCAAAAGGGCCTATCTTAGTGGAACATATCAGAGCAATACTTGGTTTTAGATTGAGTTTCCTGAATTGAGTTTAACTTATTCCAAAAGGGCCATGCTTAATCTAAAATTAGTGATTAACTAGGCATAGGGATTCACCTTATAAGGTAAATAGAACCTAAGCGTGTAATGTTATATCTTATGTTGGCATAACAACTTATCACTGTTAGGTTACATACAGATATAAGATATCCAACATGCGACGGCTGAGGATACATAAGGATTCTGCCCAGTACTGTAACAAATACAGTAGAAACCGAGCCAACCATTAGAAAATAATCAAGACCATTACGAGAGTTTATTCACTCAACTACTATATATTCCCATTAGTTTTATCCTTGAGCTTGACGCGATAGTTTACTTTGTTGCATTTATTTATTGCGTTTTTATTTTAAATAGTACATTAGTTTCATTAATTGTTTATTTTATTTTATTTTAGCACAAAATTTGCACTGTTAAGATTGTTGTAGTAAATCTGATAACATCAATCCCTGTAGAGACGATCTTGAATACTCATAACTTTATTACTTATTGTGTACACTTACACATTGACACCAATAGCATTAGTATTTATACACCCACAACAACACTTCCTCTTTACTATCTTATTTAATTTTGTTTTTCCATTCTAGCCATTTAATTTTATCCTTTCACATTATTGCATTCTTTACTTTTGCTATCATTTGATCTATTTATTTTTAATTAATTTTAGAATTAAGTTTAGTTTGTGGGAAGTATGTGTGACAATTGAATTCCATATTGACAAGTGAGGTTGTATGGTAGCGGAATGCAGAGGTGAGCCACGTGTCAGAGGCTTTAGTGTGGAGCATGTAACCGTTGCTAGAGTAAGCGAATGGGTGCTGCAGCAACCAATTTTACCATTATAATAAATTAAAAGATGGAACCTCTCACTTATCGTTGGAGATAACTCATGACAGATGGAGGCATGAATGTGGATAAAAATTGCGAAAAAAATCTCTGAAATTCATGCCTTAATTTCACTGGTCGATGTTTTTGGGATATGCACATTAAATTCAAAATATTTTCTTCCCTCATTTATCTTTAGTTACCGTATTTATCTTCAATTAAAGTCCACTATAAAAAGGAGTCACTATGCTTAGTGCTCTACGACACTATTCCCTATCTCCTTCGCAAGTACAACTCTCATAATTCTTAACCTCTTCTTCTCATTTTACTCTTAGGAACATTAGCCTCAATTTGTTACTGCTACAGCAATGCCGAGGTATAAGAAAATAGCCAGCCACCTCAAAGATCCGTCACGCTTCCAAAGTTACCACGCTGAAGAAAAATATGAAGAATTCATAGAGCCGCATAAGATTCTGGAAGAAAAAAGGTTTCAATTTCCAAAACAACTCACTGGAATTGTGCAAACAATTCACAATGCTGCAGTAAAGCACGGATGGTTAGAGTTTTGCAACCACCCTCGAGATCCTGTGCTACTAGTAGTCACAGAATTTTACGCCAATTTGGTAAGCCCTGATCAGCACAACATTTGGGTAAGAAACACAATTGTTCCATTAGACTCCCGTATTACAAATGTTTTTTATAATTTACCTGTTGAAATTTTATTATGAGTATGCCAAGTTGCTTGATAAATTGACCCCGAAAAAGTGGAACAATGTTTTCACAACTCTTACAATCGAAGGAGCATCATGGGCTAACGAGGAAGGACATGTAGTTAATAGGATAGATTTGAAATCTATTGCTAAGGTATGGGTGAAATTTCTAAAATCTAGGCTTATGCCCACCACTCACACTACTACGGTTTCACAAAAGAGTTTGGTCTTGTTATATGCCATTGTCCGAGGGCATCCCATAGATGTGGGTAGCATCATCGCAAAAGAAATTTGGGATTGTGCAGTTAAGACTCATCGAACTGCTGCCTTGCTATTTTCTTCACTCATCACCAGCATTTGTGTAGTTTCCGGTGTTTGTCTTGACGCCATAGATAACCATGTCAAGAATGATGGTGCCTTTACAACATGTACCATTGAGAGAGTTGCTGGTGAGAGTGTTGGAACAACCACTGAACCAGCTGTTGTAACAGGAGCAAGACAAGTTATTGGCTTAGAACAGACTATCTAGGCACTCAACACCAGTATAACTCAATATGCAAAAGCTCAATAGAGGGAAAGCGATCGATTTTGGAGTTATCTATAGCACATTGACAACCAACTACACCAATTTGCTCTGTACATGAAACGCACTCACCGGAACTTCGCTGATTCATTGCTCTAGTAGTATAATTTTGACACCAACACCACAAGTGCTCCAGCAGAAGCCAGTGAAGAAGCCACTACCACAGATGAACCAGCAGAAGAAGCTGCAGTCGAACCATAAGTAGAGGTAGAATCAGAAGATGCTGAACCATCTAGCCCACCTGAGGAAGAAGGTGACAAGTCTGAGATTGATAGCTCACCCACAGAGGCAAAGGACAACTCAGAGAAAGAACGTGAGAAACCTTCCATCCCTACCCAATCCAAAACCAGGAAAAAGCACATTATTCAATAAGAAGAGGAGGAAGACCTTGAAGAGGAACCATCTATTCCGGTCCTTGCGGGCAAGGGAAAGGATAAGGGTAAAGCAAAAATGGCAACACCTCCAGCCTCTGAAGATGAAATGAAGCAAGTTGATGCCGAGTTGTCTGCTGCAGCAGCCAGAGTTACACCTATACCTGCATAAGCTAAGCAACTACTTGCTATCATTGTTGCCATCACAGCTGAGGGCCAGGCAGCTGATGCATCAACTCCAATTCTTCCACAGCAAACTCCCAGCCAGCCTGTTCGTAACAGTCCGTGACAATCCAGCAAAAGAAAAGGCAATACATCTAAAGGCACTGTTACAGCAACCCCAGCCACAACTCCTCTCACCAAACCCGTGAAGAAAAAGACAAAGACATTGTTAGCTACTTCCTCACAAGCTTCACCAAAGGATAAGCTGCGCAGTGCATCCAAAAAGCGCTGATAGCTTCCCGTCATGTGCCGCAGTCCCCACCACAGGGGAGTATTCCTTCCATGCTAGTTCATTTCCTTCTTAAAAAAAAAATTTTGCCCTTCTGTTTGTCAATTTATGTGGTATTTTCTTAGGTCTTCCATATTCTTGTCAACTCGTGTGCCTTTGTTATGTATGCTTGTGAGGACACAACAACTCTCAAGTTTGGGGGGGTTGTGTTTCCGAATGCATGTATTTATGTTTGTATTGTGTGAAGCTTTGTTATATAATATTTATGTATGGATTTGAAAACCAAATGAAGATCAATTGAGTGTTATTCAGTATTTATGAGAATGCCAAGTAGAGATAGTTATAGATGCAAGTGAAATTCTGTCCCGACATTTAGACTTTGGTTGAATTGTATGAGACTGCTAGAGCAGAGCCAAAAGAATAGAAAATATCTTAAGTTTGGAGGGAGAAGCAAGTTTGATTGACTGTGATATCTACGAAATAAACTCTGTTCCAATGGCTCAAGTTGCTGAGTAACCAGATCTAAGTATATACCCCATATGCAGAATTGTGTTCAAAGGAAGCGAGGGTTATGAGCAATGCTATAGCAAATATATCCAAAAAGAAAAAAAAAAAAAAGAAGTCCTCTGTTTAAGGCATTGAGTAGCCAGGTCTGTTCATGAGCCCTATATTCAGCTTTGAGTAAAAGATACCTCTAGATAAGATTATACTACCAATTATACTGTAGCAACTCTGATCTAGGCATGGTTTGAGTAATTGGGTATCATCATTACAAGTGATTGACATTCACATGAAAAATAAATGTTATATGGAGGAGGTTAAATACTCCCCAGTTTATCAATATTAAAATCATCACAGTTTGAGTATGTGAAATTTATACTACCCTATTTATGAATGAAGTGTTATCACTGCTAAAATTCATGCAGTCCCTTGGTGATGTTATAGCATGTCTGAAATTTAATCAAAGGAACATACACACACACTATGGACAGAAAGAAGCTTAAGTCTAGAACTGATTTACTATGGTCATTTTGCATGATTGAGATTGTGATCTGAAGGTGGAAGAATCCTTGCAAATTTGATAAAAGAGTTAAAGTTGTGTGCATGATTGTTTGCGGGAAGTGTTAGTATGTGTCATTACTTGAGGGCAAGTAATGGTTTAAGTTTGGGGGTGTGATAACTCTAGGAAATAAGAGTTATTACATCAATTCTAGACTTGAATCAAGATCACTTAGAGAACAAATAAGGTGTTTTTATTATATTTTGGTTACATTTTGTATAAACATTCATTTTAGTTGAGTCTTAATAAGTTTTACTTGAATCAAAGTAATTTGTGCTAAAAACAGGTGCATAATTGTAGGTTTTCAAAAAGTCTTAATTCATGAGGGGACGTTGAGACATTAGATGAGCAAGAGGAGGAAAGAAGATGGCCACAAAAGAAGTAAAGCACAATCGGGAATAATGCAGTGTTGTTGTAGATGTTACAGCAACCAGTGCTGCAGTAATCTGGGAGCAATGCGGAAGGAAACTTAGGCGCGGGTCAACTACAGAATCGCAATCTGCATGTTTCCTAATTTAACGCATGCACGCTCATGGGCTTTTGTTTACCCTAATTTGCAATATAAAAGGGAGGCGTGCACCACATAGAAAGGCGGTAAGGGAACTATCTTTAGAATAATTACAAAGAGAAGAAGAAAAAGATCAGAATTAAAGCATGTTGTTTCAACAACATTGAAGAACCGTGCAAAATTATTTGGATTTGTCTTTCACCATGCTCAACTTATATTTCTCTTCTTCCTTTAAATGTTTTGATGTATCCCGTGATTAATATTTTTATGTTTATTTTTCTCATTCAGAATATGAACTAAATTTACTTGTAGTTGAGTGACAAATAATCCAATAGGTTCTTGACTGTTCTTATATATTGTTATGGCATTGCTGTAGCATTTTACTCTAGTAGTTTTTATGAATATAACTGTTATTTCGGTTGACCACCCATTTAATAGCTTCGGTTAAGATAGAGCAGCAAAATGGCATGTCTTAGCGGATACTATTAGAGTATTACTTGATCTTAAGTTGAGTTTCCTAGATTAAGTTATCTTGAATCCCAAAAAGGTAATACTTGAAGTTAAGATTTGTGACACACTAGACATAGGTGTTCACCTTGTAGGGTGGAGAGACTAAAGGTTATAATGTCATACCATAAGTATATTATCAACTGGTCATTGTTAATAAATTTAAGGGTATAAAACTTTCAATATGCAATAGCTGAGGATGTAGATTTATTCTCCCCAGTACTGCAACACTTGTTGTAACAACTGGTGCTAACTTGATAAAAAAACAGTTACCCCATAAGGAGAGTTTGATCATTCAACTACTATAATCTCAATTGAATCTTAGACACATTTAACATAGTTTATTTCATTACGGTATTGTTTTATTTAATTCTCTCACAATCATTAATTACGATAGAAATTACTTGACAATTGTTTGCTTCGGTCTTAAGTTGATTTGCACTATTGTGATTGCTTTACCATTTCGAGTAACATCAATCCCTGTGGAGACGATCTTGAATACTCATCACTTTATTACTTGTTGTGTATACTTGCACATTGGCATTGGTAGTAATTGCCTATAAAAATAACCAACACCTACCATTACTTTTTTCTTAAGCTTGTTTAAGAGAGGAAATTTCAATCGTATGTGTCTGGGCTTCTTACACTCATAACAAGTGATTAGCTCATTCTTCTCCTTTTGATTCTTGCAGTTTCAGAATCTTTTTCGCTCACTGGTTTTCTTGAAAAATTTTCTAAACCTCCTAGCCATCATAGCCATGGTTTTATCATCAAGCTCACTTTCCTCATCACCCTCATGCTTAGATGCTTTGAGTGCAATACTTTTCTTCTTCTTTACCTTATTGCCTTTTTCTGCTACCAAATCTTCCTCAGAAGAAATAAGATAACCAATTAAATCATCAATAGGCAAAGTGTTTAAATCTTTAGCTTCCTCTATGGCAGTTCTCTTAGGTCTCCATTCCATTGGTAAAGAACTAATAATTTTCTTAATTTGTTTGCTATTCAAAACGTTTTTCCTAGTGCTCGTAATGTGTTCACAATATCTGTAAACCTAGTATACATAGAATACACACTCTCATTTTGTTGCACTTGGACCAATTAATATTGTCGAGTATATCTAATAATCTTAGATTCTTTAACTTCATTTGTCCCTTCATAGACAACTTCAAGTTTGTTCCATATTTCATGAGCATTCTTAACACTAGACACTCTATGAAATTCTTTCTTATCAAGAACAAAAAACAAAACATTCATTGCCTTAGAGTTTAAATATATCTTTTTCTTCTCTAACTCACTCCATTGACTTGAAGGTTTTGGAATATCATCTCCTACTTCATTTTTAGTCATAGGCATGAATGGACCATCACAAACAGCTTCCCAAATTTCATAATCTAAAGCTTGCAAATAAATTCTCATCATAGTTTCCCAATAAGGATAGTCATTTACATAAAAAAATGGTGGTTTAATGGTTGATTGACCTTCCCTAAATGTAAAATCATTTTGAGTTGCCATTGATCTTTAACTCTAGACGGTTAAGCCTAAACAAGAACATCTTAATCTGATACCAAATGAAATATTAACTAGGCAACTTAAGAGGGGGGTGAATTGGGTTTCTAAAAATTAGGCAATTAAAACTAAATACAAATTAAACAAACTAATCAAATTTGAAATAAAAAACTAATATGCAATAAAAAATAAGGAGATAGAGTAAGAGAGAGCAAACGTGTGATTTTTATGTGGTTCGGCCAATCGTGCCTACGTCCATGACTCCAAGCTCATCGGGCTTGAGGATTCCACTAATCGAGCCTCCAAGGCTTCAACAATTCTTACAATTGACTTCCTAAGTGTCCATAGACCTTTACAAGAAGAGATTATCTCTAATCTCTTAACCCAAGTGTATCCCAACACTTACAATCATCACTCAAAAAATAAAGATTACAAATAAATTTTCTCTCACACAATGTATATGGTTACAAATGAAAGCTCAAAGTGTGAATAAATAAAATAAGTACAAATTAAAGCTCAATGAAGGTTGTATTATCAATAGTAAGCTCAATAATAACTCTTGGATCATTTCTTATTTGAATTTGATTAAGTCATTTTATAGTTGGAGCTGA
Source organism: Citrus x clementina (assembly GCF_000493195.1). Classification (NCBI taxonomy): domain Eukaryota; kingdom Viridiplantae; phylum Streptophyta; class Magnoliopsida; order Sapindales; family Rutaceae; genus Citrus; species Citrus x clementina. Next base: position 7,509,986 of record NW_006262201.1, read on the forward strand.
AAACTAGCCGTTGTTGACTTTCTGAACAAAATCGGATCGCTGTTAACTGCTATCAGTTACCGTTTTGACTAGTCTGAATGACCGTTGAGTTAAAATTTCAAATAATCGGTTAATTGTTTGGAATTATCGGTTAGCCGTTAATTTCCAAAAACGTGCAAAACAAATTTGGCTTGACCGTTCTTGCTAAATGGTTCATGGTTAAAATGTAATTCCTTTCTAGAAATTATCGATTAGCTGTTTAACATTATCAGTTAGCCGTTTATTTTCAAAAACCTGCATAACAAATTTATAGCTCTCTGGAATTTATCGATTAATCATTTTTAGTAAACGGTTCACCATTATTTTCCAGAATCAGCATTTTAATGGTCCCTTTCAGAGAATGATTTTCTGATTAAAGTTAACAATTATCCAAATTCATAAACATGTCGAGAAATATTATACGGCTTTTAAGAATTTATCTATTAAGGAATACTCCAACATTTTTAATAAAAAACATTAAAGTTTGTTATCATCAAAATCAATTTTATAGACATATACATGTTAACAGTAATGCTATGTATCTCAACAGTTGACTCCCAACTGCTATGATATTTCTTATATCAGTTACGAAATTTACTATCCAATTGATAAATGAATCATAACTATTGGGGCTCTTTCATTAGGATGCATAACGTTATTGTTATTGATATTTACAATTAGAAATCAACAAGAATCAATATATTTTTTAGTATAAAAAGGACTTATAATAGATAAATGCTAGAATTACAAACACTTGTCTAAATTATTTTTTAAAAAATAATTTGCAGACAAATTTCATTTTTTAATTACAATAATAGAATGACGGGTTTAAATAGCACTACCTATTGCAATTTTAATAATCCAATTAAAAAATAAAAGTTAGTTCGCCGGCTTGAATTGGACAAATCAAGATGAATGAATTGTGCTTGCAACCTTCACTTCTTTCAATTTAATGATCAAATCCTTCTTTTACCCTGTTGAAGTCGAGGCTTCTTGTAATTGGCAACAAAATATACATGTAGTTCTGTAGGAATATGACACAACATTTTGCTAGATTTCGCTTTAACTTGCATTCTCACGAAGAGAAGACTGTATAACAAATTTGGAAATAGAATTTAAAACAAGAAAACTCAAATTTTGATTAAAGATAGATTGATTATTATAAAGAGTTTAGTACATATTTATGGTATTTGAACCTTCTGCACTTATTAGCAATGGCCTTGTATTGTGCGGTAAATTCTTACAACTTCTTTTTGACCTCTTCATTTATGTCGATCAAATTTTCAATTTGATGATCAGCAATGATACTCATTCCAGAAAGTTTTTCCAAAGGAATTAAATCTAAAGTGTGCAATGGTGGACGAATATAAACAACTTTAAATGGAGATTTACTACTAGAACGATTAGGCACATTGTTGTATGCAAATTTAGCTTGTAGTAAAATATTCTCCTATTGTCTTGGGTTTTCTTTAATGGGCAGGCTTATAGATGCCTTCAAAAGTGTTCTTCTTTTTCTTAGCTGAAGCTTTAGAATGAAAGAACTTTGTGTTCTTATCCCCTTCTTGCAGCTAGACCGCCCTTGACCTTTGCCTCCAATATATCTCTTCCTCTAACAGCAACTCATCTATTTGCCTTTTAATCTTCTTTATTTCCTCCCCACCAACATACTACTCACCACTTTCTTTGATGTTCCGGAGTTGCTAAAACAACCTATCTAGCTTCTTTTTACTACTTTCAAATTCAGTCATGCTCCATATTTTTAGCTCGGCCATCGATCTCTTTGCCGATTCTTTTAACAAAAGCATTGGATTATCACAATTCCACTTGCTACCCTCCTTCCATTCGCTCCTCACAATCTCTTTGCACTTCTCATAAGGGCTTCACATGTCTTTATAGTGGATCCTCGTGAAATGTCTCATGATGTATTTGCTTCCTCTAGCCTTCTCTACAACTTCTATCATTATCGGATTGTGATCCGATGTCCAAGTTAGCAGAGTTGTAGCTGAATTATCCTGGAAAACCCTTCTCCAATTCTCACAACTTAAGAATCTATCCAATCTTTCCTCCACCAAATGAGATCCAAACCACTTATTCAACCATGTAAATAGATATCCTTTACAGCCCAGGTCACTCAAGCCACAGAATCTAATAGCTTCTCTAAAATCATTTACTGTTGATACACATATTTCTTTCCAGTCTTTTCACTTAGATGCAGTATTTCGTTAAAATCCCTGAAGCAAAGCCAAGGCAGCGATGAAAGACTCATTAACCTTCGCAACAGCTTCCATGTGTGATGCTTTTGTTCCTCTTCAGGGTGTCCATAAACACCCGTACACCTCTAATAACATCCATTATTCATGTGAACTACAACATCAATGTGGTGCATACTATACGATTTGATATCCATAACAATTTCATCATTCCACAATAACGCCAAGCCACCTCCCAAACCATTTCTTTCAACAGTAAAGTAGTTGTTGAAATTTAAATTCTTACCTTTTTCCATCATTTGTTTAGACCTCAGCTTTGTCTCGCAAAGAAATATCAGATGTGGTCTGTGCATGTGGAGAATTGTTTAGGCTTCTGTTGGTTCATAAATATTAATGCTATTGGTGTCAATGTGCAAGTGTACATAACAAGTAATAAAGTGTTGAGTATTCAAGATCGTCTCCACAGGGATTGATGTTATCAGATTTGCTACAACAATCTTAACCGTGCAGATTTTGTGCTAAAATAAAATAAAAATTAATGAAACTAATGTACTAATTAAAATAAAAAAGCAATAAATAAATGCAACAAAGTAAACTATCACGTCAAGCTCAAGGATAAAACTAATGGGAATATATAGTAGTTGAGTGAATAAACTCTCCTTATGGTCTTGACTATTTTCTAATGTGATCTCGTTCCTTAACTTTACATTCTTGGTTGGCGGGAAGTATTTCAACAAAAAATTGTCAGCCAAGTCACTTCATGTAGTGATAGAATCTGGTGGTAGAGAATTCAATTATACTTTTGCTCGATCTCTCAAAGAAAAGGGGAAAAGTCTGAGTCTCAATGCTTCCTGCGATGCTCCAGCAATCTTGAAAGCATCACTTACTTCCAAAAATAACTTAAGGTGTAGATGAGGATCTTCGAATGGCAAACCATTAAATTGCCCCACTGTTTGAAGCATCTAAAACATCACGGGTTTAAGTTTAAAATTGTCAGCTTGAACATCGGGTCTAACTATTCCCGGATGTATGGCTTGAGAAGTCAACACTGCGTAGTCTCGAATGACTCTATCTCTATCGTTCGCCATGTGAATAATGTTGTTGTTTCCTGGTTTCCTTTGAGCACATTGTCCATTCAGACCTTCATGTACATTGACTGGTTGTATCCCCTCTCTACGGTTCAAGTTTCTCAAATCTTGCAAATCATCCATTGCTACAATAGCTTGTAATTCCCGATGCTCTCTTCTCAATCTCCTTGCAGTTTTTTCAATTTCTGGATCAAACTGGAAGTCAACATATTTATATTTGTGCATGCAAGGGTTGCTAGATCACCTATGTCAACAAAATAAATAAATTAAAATAAAATAAAAAATTAGCACCGTTAAAACTAATTTCACAAATCACAATTAACAATCAATCCCTAGCAACGACACCAAAAACTTGTTGGTTCATAAATATTAATGTTATTGGTGTCAATGTGCAAGTGTACACAACAAGTAATAAAGTGATGAGTATTCAAGATCGTCTCCACAGGGATTGATGTTATCAGATTTACTACAACAATTTTAACAGTGCAAATTTTGTGCTAAAATAAAATAAAAATTAATGAAACTAATGTACTAATTAAAATAAAAACGCAATAAATAAATGCAACAAATTAAACTATCACGTCCAGCTCAAGGACAAAACTAATGGGAATATATAGTAGTTGAGTGAATAAACTCTTCTAATGGTCTTGACTATTTTTTAATGGTTGGCTCGGTTGCTGTAGTATTTACTACAGCACTGGGCAGAATCCTTATCTATCCTCAACCATCGCATGTTGGATATCTTATATCTATATGCAACCTAACAGTGATTAGTTGTTATGCCAACATAAGATATAGCATTACACGCTTAGATTTTATTTACCCTACAAGGTGAATCCTTATGTCTAGTTCATCACTAATTTTAGATTAAGCATGGCCCTTTTGGAATTAGTTAAACTCAACCCAGGAAACTCAATCTAAAACCAAGTATTGCTCTGATATGTTCCACTAAGATAGGTCATTTTGCATCTCTCTCCTAACTTATATCATTAAATGGGTGATCAACCTAAATAATGAATAAAAATAAATACTATCAAAACAAACTACTACAACAAATATGTAGCAACACATATATTCAGTCAATAAATCATCAAGATTGTTAATCACTCAACCACAAATAAATTTAGTTCATGGTTTGCAAAAGAAAAATAAAGAACAACGTTTCAGCCATGAAACACATCCCCATGAATAAATAGAAAACACGAAAACAAGAGAAGAATAAGAAGGATTGAGCTCCCAATTGATTTCTGCAAATTCTCCTCGTGTGCAGCCCTTAATCTCTCTCTTGAATCTTGTTAATCACTCAACTACAAATAAATTTAGTTCATGGTTTGCAAAAGAAAAATAAAGAACAACGTTTCAGCCATGAAACACATCCCCATGAATAAATAGAAAACACGAAAACAAGAGAAGAATAAGAAGGATTGAGCTCCCAATTGATTTCTGCAAATTCTCCTCGTGTGCAGCCCTTAATCTCTCTCTTGAATCTTGTTTTTCTTTTGTTTCTTTGTGTTTTTCTCCTTGGATGACGGCTCCCCCCATTCCTTATGATGTGTGCTTCTTTTATAATTGAAAATTAGGATAAACGGAAGCCTAGAGCGCACATAAGTCATATTAGGAAACTGCAGATCGCAATTCTGCAAGTATCCCGCGCGGAATTATTCCAGGATTGCTACAGCAACGGCTACAACAACTGCACTGTTCCAAATTTGTTTTAATTCTTTTGTAGTCATGTTCTTTCCTTATTTTTGCAAGCCTGTTACATCAGCATTCCTTCCATTAATTCTAAACTTCTGGAAACCTATAATTATACATACAATTTAAGCACGAATTACTTTAAATTAAACAAAACTTATTAAGACTAAACTAAAATGAATATTTATGCAAAATGTAACAAAAATGTAATGAAAACACATCATTTATTCTCTAAGTAATATTGATTTAAGTCTAAAAGTGCCATGATAACTCTCATTTCATAAAGTTATCAACTTCTCAGAACACTCAGTCATTCCCCAACCCCAAACGTTCCAGCTGATGATCCTCATTGATTTTAGCGGGGCTAGTAACCAGCCACTGCCATTGATTCTTCCGTAATTATTGCTTCACCTTTATTACCTCTATTGTTCTGTATTTCCAACTCTAACTTGCCCTTGGCTTTTGGAGATGACAATGTTTCTTCTTGGTTCGGGCTTCTCATTTTTCTCTTTTTCGTTAAGGGGCTATCCCAAAAACATTCGTCACTGGATCTTTTCATTGCTTTTGGTCCATCTTTGTGTTTAATGGACTTTTCAGCATTTCTGGCTTGTAGTTTCCACCTGCATCTCTTGGGCTTTCCTTTTGTTGTTTCTAGCCCACTCCTTTCTATCACATTTCCGACTTACTGGTCTGTTTTTGGGCTCATCGCTCCCCAGGCTCTTGGTTTTGGGTTGCTCGCTACCAACATTTTTTCCTTTTCATCTTGGTTCTTCATTAAAATTTCCTCTTACACTTTTATTTTCCCTTTCATTCTATTTTTCACTTCTTGCCTCCAACTGCTTCTCTCCCCACGTCAATTCATCTCCTGTTGCCACCGATAAGTTTTTGCTACTCTGATTGGACATCTATGAGGAATCCCTATCCCTAGGTGGTCTTTTACCCATACTCCTTTTTTTCTGGCTTCCGGGTTGATCCATTGTTTGTTTCTGATTTCCCTTGTTTGTCTTGAACCTCCATCGTTGAGTAGCTTTGACTTCTCTGTCTCTGCTTTGTTCTAACATTTTCCTTCCTCTTCTTTTGCTTTAGTTGTTCTGTCATTGTAAGAGCCTTCATCCATGGCCATATGCCATCTCCTCTCTCAGCTGATTTTTATAGCTAGCACATTCTCTATATTGATGGCCAATCTGAGCACACACATAACAAAAGTCTGGCAGTCTTTCATATCTTACTGGCATAGGGATTTCTTTCGCTTCTTCTTCCCCGTTTGCTCTCTCCATTCCTTTTTGTTCGTCCCTATCCATCTCGTTTTCATCTTCATCCTGCTTCAGGTACAAAACTTTGATCAATGGCTTAGTAATATCCACCGAAATGAGTAATCTGATGTGTTTACCAAAGGATGCCCCTATAATATCTGTGGCCACCTCTTCCACTCTTCCAATGGCTTCCCCAAGCTCTTTTATTGTCTCTGTGTTCATGCACATAATAGATACATTGAGAATTTGTTCCCAGAATGAGACATGAGTGAAATCTTGTTTTTTTATTTCCCCTATTCCTACTGGTTCTGTCAACACAATTAATGCTTTGTCAAAATGCCACGACCCTCCTGCAAAAACTTTCCTCTTATCAGCTTCACTCACAAACTGAAAAATAAAGATGTTTTCCCCTAACTCCTCGATTTTAACTTCCTTCATTGTTTTCCACACAGGAAGTAAAGCTTCTTTGAAACCTTCCTTTTTTACTTCTCTGTTCAGTAACACTTTTCCCACTAAGCATCTTACACGTATCTTCTCTCTTGTTTCCTTCATTTTGCCTTACTTTCCCTCTTGTTTCTCCGTTCAGGGAGATTTCTTTGCATTTTTTGATTAGCTCCTCTGTGTCCATCCTTTGGTTGATACTGAATGCACAACTACCGAGGTGTTCACTCCCTATCCTGTTCTAGTGGCACAAACCCTATCCTTACTACCCCCTTCGATGAAGAAAAGATTGAAAAAAGAGACCAAATTCTATGGTTTAACTCTAAAACCCCCACAAACACCCAACACTCAATGGGTGAATTAACAGAGTCATCGCGACTCACTCCCAAACTCCATTCTGTTTTCAAAGAAAACTAGAAGAGAAGCCATTACAACTTAAGACAATATAACATAACACAAGCCATTACAGTACAGTATAATGTAGCATACGACCAAAAATTATATAACCTTAATTATAATACATAAAAATTTTAATTATTTAAGAATTAAAAAATAGTAGTTAATGTGACTATTCCTGATAAGGAAAAGGATGATAAGGAAAGAACTCAATCATTGAAAAATCATGGAGATTAATTTGTGGAATGCAGAGCACTATCAAAGGGATTTTAAACGTCTAGATTATCTCTATAGAATATCTTCAATGATTTAATTCTTTTATAAATATTCCTTTTATGCTAGCTGTACATAAATGTCATGCATTAGTGGCTGTGATTTGGCCATTAGTTAGGACAGCAATAGCTTAAGTTTAGGCCACTTGCTTCTTTAATCTCACGTACTGTCTTGTATAAATTTATGGTTTCAGTTTCAATAAAGGTCAACCAATTCTCTCACGCTTCAATTTCTTCACCACTGGAATTCTAATTTAAATAACTTCTTGATATTGCTGCATCGTTTTTATGGATGCAAAGTTACTTTCAGGTCGTCTCTAATTTCTTTATTAAATCTAAGCTCAAATTCATAGTCTTCTAAGAATGTTAACATGGCATCGGTTTTCTTTGTTTGCCTTTTTTATTCTTAAAAAAATTTATATTATGTTAATGTAACTTGATTTACATTGACCTAACTACTATCTTTTTGTAATCATTCATTGACCTTAGAGATATGGCCTTAACTACAATCTTTCTGCAACCATTGTCCATCTGAAAATATCTAATTAATTAGGAAATTTCTATTTGTATTCCTTATTTAATTTTCTTTTATTTCTTTATGTTAAAGTTTGCATTATTTTCTAAATTAAATCTTTTCTTTATAGTCTTTTGTAGACTTAGGATGCAGATGGAACCCTCACCGCTGTGCAAGCCACATTCTTAGTCAATCTAGCTACCTTAAGTCGGCCCTAATCCAATATTTAAATCTAGCTCTATAGTGCTTAGATTAAATTTCTTTGTCCTTGTCTAATTAGGACATTTCTTTCTGTAGCAGACAAATGCCACTTTTCTTGTGGTGGGTAACAAATCTTGCTTGCATTTAAATTAGGAAAAAAATATTTAATCTGTCCATTCAATAAGAATTTGTCATTTTAATAGGTCTGGGTCCTACTATGTCATCCACTAACTTTTTGCCTTTAAATCGGTGGATCGCATACATTGAAGCAGATGTTCCCACTTGAAAATTGAGTAAATCTGATTATTGACAAATTTTAAAATATCTCTAACATATCATTTCAATTATACTACATATATATATATATATAGTTTAAAAAAATTAATTATTAATAAATTAATTATACATGATATATATACATTAATTAATTATATTACCTCTAATGTATTTTATAATTCCTTCTATATAAAAATAGTAGGCTGGTATTGGAAAGGCGCACCACCGTAACATTTTAAGGTGTGAAGCTTGACCTAGATATTTCTCTTAAAACAGGAAGAAAGAATTCATAAAAAGCGATTGGGTCAACGCTTCAACCAGAATTTTTGCCTGTCGATCTACGATGGCTAACCAAATTTTTGAACTCAATGAGCAGAAATTGCAGGCACTGGGGTTAGAAGGTACCAAAACCCATTTTGGCCACACACATAAGCTGAGTCTATGCAGTTTCAATGATGGTTACAGAGTATCTTGCAACTATTGCAACCAGATCATCAGGGATCCTGTTCCTGCATATTGTTGCATTAGCTGTGAATTCTTCGTTCATATATGCTGTGAGGAGATTCCAGAAAAAGTCGATCAAATTGAACACCCATTTCACAGGCAAGTGACGAAGCTAGCAGAGGGATAACCACTAGATCCCTCTATTTTAAGTGTATGAAAATATAATTATATATATTTTTAAACTTCCATCTAATTTTTGCTCGATATCTTCATATATTTATATTTCTCATCGGTCCTTCCCCCAAGTATTATGATATCTAATCCTGGCTTTGCCGCTGCAGGCAACACTGTCTTCATATTACCCCTTTGAGTAAGGGTAAATCCAGGGATTGCAAAGCGTGTACGAAATCAATCCGAGGAGTTAGTTTAAGCTGTTCCAGCTGTAGTTTTGACCTTCATGTTTCATGTATTAGGTCGATAGTTGTATATAATATTAAGCAAAGAGATTCGGATGAAATAGTTACTACGGGATATCGATATTCCTCCCAACGAGCCTTAAAACACAAGGGTCATAAGCACGGCCTGTTTTATTTTAGTGACAAATCATTATCGAGTTTTATGCAATGTGAATTCTGCTGCAAGCAATTCGAGGGCTCTAATTTTTACCGCTGTGTGGACTGTGATGTGAACTTTCATGTTGAATGCATACCGCTACCACGTGTTGTGAAGAATGATAAAGCTCACCAGCATCCTCTCTTGCTCCTTAGTTCACTCCAACTCGTATATGATAGTGAGAAGTATTGTTGTGATATTTGTCGGGAACGAGGGATTGCAAGGCATCATGTTTATTACTGTGACGACTGCAAGTTTATAGCTCATGTGGAGTGTGTACTAAATGAGGTATGTAACTTTTTTTTCCCCCACATCCATTAGCAATATTCAAAGTCTTATTGCTTTAGTTATTTTGTAATTTTATATGTGTAGGAGATATAATTAGTATTCATTGTCTGCGCAACTCGTTTGTTAAATATGTGTGCCTCTTAATCAGAACCGGTCATTGTTATCTTCGACAAAATACAAAACATTGAGTTTGTGGGTGTCAATTGTTAACCTTTTTTTTCATTATTTTAGAATTTCTTTTCTAATGGGCCTAAACTGAGTCTCCCTATGAATTTTGGGCCCTGCTTACTTAGTAGAGCAGGAAATTTTATTATCAATAGTGCTATGTTTTGAAGTAATACGAGCGTACATAGATGCATGCATAATAATTAGTGTTTGTTTTGTTAGGGTACTTTGGAGATTGAAAAATATGATTTAGAATACAAGAGTGATGGAGAGGAGGAAATTAATAGATTCATGGAAAATCAACTGAGCAAAGAACATTCGGAAGTCGAACACAAATTTCATCCGCAACATCGGCTGTTGGCTGCTAAATGTGTGAGCAAACAAGAATCAGTTACATGTAATGCCTGTACGAAGGAGATTACTGGCATCAAGTACAACTGTTCGAGTTGCAGCTTTAGCCTTCATGTGTCATGTGCTCATAAGCCACTGAAACGGGTTCTAAAACGTGAATGTCACACACACAATCTGTTCTATTTTGTAGAAGATGAGCACAACTTCAGCTGCCAAAAGTGTTCTGAAAAATGTAAAGGGGGTTTTTACCGATGTCCCGAGTGTTGTATAAACTTCCACATTGATTGCATTCCTCTACCACGAGTTGTGGTCCTTATGAAACAGACTATCCACCGCATTACTCTCATCCTCTTAGATCTAGTCGTGGAGTATGACTCGGATGACCAGCACTGTGAGATTTGCAAGGAGCCAAGAAATTCTGAAGATCATGTTTATTACTGCCAGGAACGGAACTTTTTTTCTCATGTTGAATGTTTACTTGCAACGGTAAGTTTACAATTATGTTTGTTTTTACAACTTTAGTCCCTCCTAGATTTTTTAATACTTCATTTCATCCTGAGTGTTAAAAAGTAGTAGAAAAAATACACTGATGAATGATAAACATGACATTTTTATATACTATAATTGATTATACGAAACTAATATATAACTTATATGTACTAAAATAGTTGAAAAAATACACTGATGAATGATAAACATGACATTTTTATATACTATAATTGATTATACGAAACTAATATATAACTTATATGTACTAAAATAGTTTATTTATTAAAAGTTAACAGCGAGTTTTTTCTATGATTCGAACACCTGGGATGAAATTGAATATTAAAAATGGATTGCTTATTTGGTATAAGGGATGGGTGTAGATCAGTTTTAATTATTTACTTTATGCAGGATAATATCATTACTTCATCATCAAATGAACTATTATGCTTGGACCCGGAGTATAAGAAGAATAATACCGTACAAGAGGCTGATACAAAGGAAGTGAAGAAAAATAATGATGCAGATTGTAGCAGGATTAAACCAATCATGGTCACTATGCTTCTATCAATCTTTTCTTTATGGCACCATTTCAGTAGACGTACCAAACCTTGTAAAATCTTTGATTATCTCAAATGTAGAGTTCAAATTATAAAACGTTCTATGTTTGATCTATCAGGATAACACTTCATTTGGGAAACCGCCACACTTGGATTCCCACCATGGGGATGAAATACAACAGCAGCTGAATGCGGCAGATATAGCTGATAAAAGGAAGAAGCAGGAAGGGAAAATGGAAGATGGTCGCAACCGACAAGTCGATTACTTCATGATCAAGGTACCAATACTAGTTTTTGACGTGCTTCAGGAATGTGTCTTGGTGGGTTTGATTTTCCTCTTTGTATTAATACTAGTTTATTTACTGAGGTTATGGTCATAATCTTGGTTGTTGAAGTAGCTTCGTCGAAAGATTGTAATAATTTATTTTTCGAATGTCATTCAACGACGTTGGTTTGTTCCCAAGTTTAATAATCATGATTTGTTGCTATCCCGAATCCTTCAGAATCATAGATATGTTCAAACTCCATATGATTTCAAAAATATCTTACATGCTTGTGAATAATAAATAGGTTAGGTAACGAGCTAACTTTTAAGTATGAGTTAGATTCATGAACTTCTATATGGTATCAAAATTAAACTCATACACGAGTAGTCCCACATTACTTTACAACTTGACAAACATTAGTAAAAGACCAACCTACACGGAATAGGGAGAGACAGCGAAGATACTATATTGGTTGAGAATTGCTATCAAGCTAATGATATAATTTTAGGACAAGCCTCAACCCTCGGAGTGTGATTGTTGGCACCCCTCCAAAATTTTCTTAAAACCCCATTTTCTCAATTATTCTCCACATGGTGCCAAAAGTACCCTTTTCGCTAATAAACTTTTTTTATTTATAAATCTTTGAATTTCTAGAAATTTTCTCACTCTTAAATGTTTTTTGCAATTTTGATATCTCCATTCTTCTCTTCTCTACAAAGCTAAAAACAGTGGCTTCCAAATATACAAATAAGCAACATGAAAAAGAAAAAAATTATTTCTTTATGTTTGTGCAAAGCAATATATTGTATAGATGTGAGACAGAGAGTATAAATGTAGTTAATTCTACTTGTATTTGGCCCTAAATATAGTTGTAATAGACAAGGGGTTATATGAGATTCATAAAGGGGTGCTAATAGTCTACCTCCAACTCTTGAGCAAGGTTTTTAGGACGAATTATGCTCATGAACTTCTATACCATCGTAGGAAACAAATTAATAGGTTTCCATATTATTATCATATCAACTAATTTTATTCTTCTTATATGTCCATTTTTTTACATGAAAAGTTGTAGCTTTTGAATTAGCACTAATTTAGAACTTGATCTAAATGGAAAGAGTTGTTATTGCACATTACTTTTAATATTTTATTGATGTGTGAATTAATCATAAATTTTTATCATATTTTATATGGATAATAGAGTTAGTTTCATAGGCTAAAAAGTGAAGCTTCTAAATGTAGAATGTCATTTTCCTATTGTTGCGACCAATATATATTACTTATCCCATATTATTTTAAAAATATCCATTAACCTCCTTATCATATTAAAGGGAAAAAGGGTAAAATAGTCATTTACTTGATAATTAATCTTAGAAATATAAAGTATATATTTATTTTAACCAAAAAATAAAAATAATTATAGAAAAACAAGAAAATATCTTGCTTTTAAGGTCTTTTTTTCACACTGAAAATTATTTTTATTTTTAGTATTTTAAATTTTTATTTTTTTCATAATAAATATGAATAAAAACTTATTTAAAAATAAGGGTAATACTATGAGATCATGGTGTTAGTAGAGTTATTAAGCATTACAAAAATATTAGGGGGTAAGTGAAATATATTTATTTCAATTGGGAGAAACTAACAATCTAATAACCTAGGATAATATAACGTTTTATTTAAACTTTTGTCATGAATGACGTACTTGTTTTAACAATGAGCCTGTATTAATTTGTCCGAGTAAATATAATTTTTTTATAACGATTTTATTAATCGCTAATCAAGCCGTTATAAAAAAATTATTTCTTGTTGTAAAATATAATTCATATTTCCAGATTATTTTATTTTTATTTTTTAATTTTGTACCATAATCGATTAGTTGGCTAAATGAAAGTCAGCCAAACACTTGACACAAAAAGTTTTTTCAAATTGAAATTAATTGACTCCCATTTGGAGACAATTCTGTACTAAAATATTAAAATTATTTTAAATATTTAAAATAAATATTTATAATCTGTCTAGTAGAAATATCAAAATGTTTAAATATTAAAATTATTATATTTAATTTAATAATATATTTGTATTTATTGTAGAGATTTTAAATAAATATTTGGGTTAAGTACATTATAAAATTAAAAAAAAACTCACATACTAATAATGTTAAAATTATTATTTTACATAATATTCAAAAGACTTTATATTTTAATACATTTATTTTAATATTATATTTTCATTTATTATAGAATTTACTTTAACATAATAAAATATGTCTAATAGATTGTAAAATACAAAATATTTTATAATTACCTCCTTAATTATCGAACATAACCGTTATTTAAAACCCTTTAAAATGACTTTAGAGATATCTTTGACTAACGGCTAAATGTAAATTTGGTATATTATTATGTTTTTAGTCTTCTTTTGGATTTTGCGAAGGGCTGGGCAGCATACCTATGAAACATTTATTAAATCTATAATTCTTACAGTAAAGAAATATTTATAGATGAGACATCAATGTTATTTATTTATTTATTGGATAATATCCAGACAATAACAAAATAATTAGGGATGGCGAATGGAGTAGGTTGGGTTTGGCCAAGTTTTAGATAGTTTCAAGCTCAACCTTGCTTGCTTATTCCATATATTTTTTAAAGTTAGATTTTTTATGTTTTAAAAAATTAATTTTTGAATATTTAATAGTTAAAGAGAAAATTAAGGGAAATTATCAATGGTGTGGAAGTTTCATTTTTCCTTCTACTTAAATGCTAACATCCCTTAATTGTTTTTTATGTCATAAGATTAATATTATCATTTTATATATTGACAACACATTTGTTAAGAAGTATCAATATTTCATTAATGATTACGGAAAAAATAAAAAACATGATTATGCCCAACAAAAATATAAGATTAATGGGCAGGCTTGAGTCAGGCCCATGACTGAGCTCGTCCCATACCAGATCTAGATATTTGAAGTCCAAGCCCGGACTTTTTGGATTGGCCTGAGCTCATGTCGAGCAGGCCCAAACTTTTTACTATCCCAAACTGGAATCATGCAACTGTTTCGATCCAGATTAATGTCCACTACTACTTTTAAGCCACCATTATGATGAAGTTTATAGTCTGTTCCGAAAAATTAAAAGGTTGTAAATCCTAGATAGTGCAAAAGAGTTTGATAGCATTATGAACTGAGAGAGATACATCTTGAAATCGAATTAGGTTACGAGCTTTCCGAATCACATTAACAATGCTGCTGCCAGCCACCAACCACATGTTCCAGATTTTATATGGAAACATAGAGCCATCAGGAGATGAGTGTTAAACATATCAGCAAGCCATTTCCATAATACTTTAGCAAAGGTCCTTGATTTATCTCATATTTACCGCTAATTAGGTTATAATTTTAACGTTCGAACTTTATTATTGTATTAAAAAATCCTTTCTTTTTGACAAACACATAGACTAACATTAAAGGAAAATGATATGCTCACCCAACCAGTGCGAATTGTTTGGGTAATTCGTGATTAATTTAAAATTTGGGGCAATGTTAATTATTACTTTGATTTTTATTTATTTTTGTGTAGAGTTGAGGTGGGGTTTGAAGTGGGCTTTCTAATCTCTACCATTAGACATTAGTTCATTACTCAACATTAAAAGATATTTAATGGGAAGACATTGTTTTTAAGAGATAATAATTGAGATAAAGAAATATGCAAAATAAGGAATAACGATTTTTGAGATAATGTAGAAATATCAGAAAAGGAAATCCTAAATAATTTAGAAAATAGAATCCTAAACTTAATTAACGTCAAAGACTAAAGTAAAATAAGGAAAAGGAAGAATCATTGTTATAACAGGAAACTAATTGTGAGGAAGTGTAAATTACGATCGTTAGGACTTAATCTTGCCATTCAAAATTAAGTATGATGGGGTGATGGGGTGAGTGCGTGTGTACTAATTAAATCTCAGCTCGCAGCCACGAATCGATCTTTGGTTTCAAATGTCTTTTTATTTTTTCCAGGAAAAATTAAAATAAAGACTTACAGCAATATCATTCACAACAATAACTCTAGTATTATAAGTAATTCGTTTAGGTATATATGCTCATCTAAAGATCATCAGTATTTTGAAGTGTTTCATTTGGTTATTTGCCATATTTAGGCCTAAGCTCAATTCCTTGGATAATGATGCCACGCTTTTGCACAGATCCTGATTCACACAGCTTACAGACCGCTGTCCCATCATCTCCATTTTCATTAAAGAACTCACCCATCTCAATCTCCGTCCACCCATCTCCTCTGTCTTGAGATAGTTGAGGAGGCACCTTTGTCGGAGGATCTAACAACGCGCTACGCCTTTTGTGATTATTGCTTCCCTCAAAATAGACGTCAAACTCTATAGGTCTAGCATCAAATCCTTGTCTACTTTTGACAAACTTGAACACAAGGTAAGCTGCATAGTTCGTTTTGGACGATAAAATTCTTGTCTCAATTCTTGCTATGATTTCGAACCACCACACCTCCCTGAGTTTAGCCACTTCGGGAAACCTGCAAATGTAATGGCACATCATCTATGCATTGTAGCAAGAGAAGCAATTAACTCCCTTTAATTTGTTCTAATGAGTAGCCGATATTAAAAAAAATAATGGAAAGACGGATCCAACTAGCAAGATATTGTCCACTTTGTGCTTAAAATACGTTTCTTTTACGCTCATGGTTTTGATCTTTGTATGTCCAAGACCCACCCAAAAGGCCCCTTACTAGTCCAAGGATGGTCTTTCCTTATAAGCTCATCATTCACATCATTCTTAAGCAATGTGAGATGTTACGAACAATGGTTAAGTCTGGATGACCGAATTTTACGCAATCCAAATTTGAACTATTATCAGAGTTGTACAATGCTATATAATAACTCTAGTGTGTTGTACAACTCTGATCCTAGTTTAAATTAAGATTTAAAAAATTTAAATGTCTGGGCCTTTGTATGACTCTTGAAACAAATGCCAAGTTGGAGGAGAATAAAACAAACCTAGACTTTCGTAGAGAAAGCCAGTTCCAATATTGGGTGAATCTCCCCATGCTATGGAAAGTCCCCTTGCACCAACCATGTAACACTTCTTTCCAGTCTCTTGCACTAGCGAAAAGCTCGTCGTGTGATTGTTGATGAGGATGGGGTTGTGACAAAGATAAAAGTAAAGGTCCTTCTTAGACAACGAAGCGATCATCAAAGACGAAGCAGAGATATATTGATGACGAGTTGGAAATGATCTCCTTGTAATCGGACGGCAGAAACTTCTCCCAAACGGAATCCAAATCCGCAGCGGATTTGAAGGCAGGACAAGCCAATGATAATCTGCTTGCATCGCGGGGAGTTGTAAGAGAAATGATGTATGAAATGCATCGTGCAGGCAGAACAAATGTGATGTCCATTTTACTTCTTTCTGATGACAACTCCTTTTCAATGTTATCCTGAATCTTGAAAATTATTTGAAAATACATGAAGGAAAAAGCCAATCTCAGTGAATATGTGTAGAAACTAATTTAAAAGCGAACAAGAAAGATACAGTGTGTAAAACAAAGAACCAAATTGCAAAAATTTTATAATAACAAAAAATGTGCAATGTCACAGTTAAAAACTTTTCTACAAACTTATTGTTCACAATTGATTCAGCATAAATGCTTAAGTATATGTATTAGTTAGATGAGAACACAAATAATAAAAGTAAATAATGTAGGGTGTGAAGTGTTTTTAATTCAACAAATAGAGCTATATATTGCATATCTGTTTGAGTTTAATCAAGAGTTAATGGCTCTACGTATTCAGGATTCGAATAATGCTGAGTATAATCAAGAGTTTATGGCTCTACATATTCAGGATTCGAATAATGCGAATTGTTCAAAATTTTCAAGCAAAAGCCATAAGACAATCTATGTGACTACAAATGCGAAGAACTTGAAAAAAGAACATGTGATTATCAAACAAAGAGAATGCCACTACAAAATCTTTAATTACAAGTTCTATTAAACTTGAAAGTCGATTTTGTATTTAGCATATCATACAACAACTTTACTGATAAGTATAATAACGTAAGCCCCAACTAATAAAATGGTATTCTTAATAAATTTAAGTACCACCGATGGCCATGTGATTATTTTATGGTTATACTATACCAGCCGACTTATGCTAAATAGTAAAAGAACCTTTCCTCTTACTACATTTGTTCTATTTGCAATTATAATTAATTGCCAAAATGACTTTTTTATTTTATTTTTTTAAGGAAGAAATATGTAAGGTTGGGCAAACCCCAAAATGACTTTTTTTAAAAAAAAAAAATTTAAAGGAAGAAATATGTAAGGTTGGGCAAACCCCAAAGTCAATCCTTTTACTTCCTATTTTCTAATATTTGAACTTAGGTGGCCAGCAAAGCAAAACGGTTTGAAACTACTCGGTCAAGCTTCTAAAAGGATTTATTTTAGTGTCTAATCAGAAATCAAAAGATGAGAGACAAATGCATTCCCAGTGCCCCAAAAAAAAAAAAGTCCTAAATGTCATACGTGAGTCATAATATCTGATAAAAATAGCTGAACCATCTATGAGTTTGACCTCGCTAACCATAAGAACCGAATCATGAACTCCGTCATTCTTTACCTTATAACCTTCACTTGAAAAATTTGATGTTATGGGATGTATTATTTCCTACAACATAGAAATATCTATATGTAAGATAACAATGTTAGCGAGAACTAATTGTTTTTTTTTTCTAAGTCAGACAGTAATCAAATCATGGAGTACCTCTTGTTTATTTCGTTTCAAAATGATGGGAACGAGTAATTTTATACTAACCTTTTTGTCATCCACTGTTTTTGCCTTATCCTCAATATTGGATCCTGGGTTTGGAATGTCATCCTGGATGTTGTAAATAATTTAAAAACTTTTTAAGAAAAAACTATCAGCCAATCTCCATAAATATAACTATACAGATTTGATTTAAAAGCTATAAATACTCTTTTAGTCCTTAAAAAGTTTGAGTTAATTACCTAGTCTGTTCTTATATTTTAAAAAATTACCCAATAGATCCTTGTCATTTATGTTTTTGTTAAAATATATTTAGTCATCATTAGTTTTCTACTTATTAATCGAATATTAGATGAAGACTATCAATCATTTGATTCAACAGCTACAAATAGAAGTAATATTTTATTCTTGACAAATTAGATTCAATAGCTAAAAAAATTAACAAAGGTGTTTAATCTTAGTAATTTTAAAAAAATGCAAAGACTGTCTAGGTATTTGGTTTCTGTAAGGATTAAATGAGTACTTTTACCTCGAAAAGAAGGGTGCATCCTGAAGTGTATCAACTTAATTCTAGTAATAACAAGAAAACAATGATTGA
The DNA here is from genome assembly GCF_000493195.1 of Citrus x clementina. Taxonomy (NCBI): domain Eukaryota; kingdom Viridiplantae; phylum Streptophyta; class Magnoliopsida; order Sapindales; family Rutaceae; genus Citrus; species Citrus x clementina. The sequence goes on from NW_006262201.1 coordinate 7,528,912, forward strand.
GGAAGGTTCATGCACGAGGTGGGCTACAAGATTATGATATGATCGTACTACACTTATCGATTTTGCTCTATAATTAAGGAACCGTCTATCTTAGCAGTGAAGTATTTTAGTATCTACATACTCAGAAAAAAATAAAGAACTGAAAAATAAATCGAATCCTACTGCTAAAATTTGGCAAAAGACATGAGTCATAATATCAGATAAAAAGAGCTCAGGCCCTTACGTGTTTGTGTTTGACCTCAGTATCCATATGAATAGAGCCATGAACAGTACTACCAATCACCTTAGAACCTTCTCTTGAACCAATTGAGGTTTTTGAATTTAATGTTTCCTAACGATAGATTAGGAAAATATTGAGTCAATCAATCTTTGTGATGATTGATAACCAATTTTTCTTAATAAATAATTAAGATTGATATAATTAATAATTTGATTGATTATTATGTTTCCATCTTTGAAGCCTAAAAGATCTTTGATCCAGCACATGGAAGCTTCTTTGGGTAGTTAAGATTTGTGGTGTTAAATGTGGTAATGTGATATGTAGAATTTATGGCGTTGAGTATGGTTGTTAGGTTAGATGTGTGGTTATAATTTGTGTGGTAGTTAGGTTAATGTATGGTTGTGATTAAGTTGTAACAAGTATAAATACCTTCTCTTTTAGTTGGTTTAAGCAACAAGAAGTAGTAAAGGTTCTTGGTACTAAAAGAGTTGTAATTGAGGACTTGTATTAAGTTCATAAGAAATAAAGAGTGTTTTTGAGTGTTTAATCATTCAAATTCAACACAATATTGCTTGTGTGGAATTGTCTTAGTTGCAATGTCACTAATACGAATCACTTGAAATTGTCATTCTCACATGCACTATATTATAAGAACCACTGCCATGATTTAATGAACATATGGTAAGGAGAAAGACCACTATATCATGCAGATATGACAAGGATCATCATCATGACATACACAAATAATAATTATAAAGACAACTATGTAATGCATATATGGCAATAATCAAAACCATTACCATATACAAATAGAGTAAAAATCAAGGGGATCAGCGTATAATGAATCTTGAGTTATAGCTATAACGTTTGGGAACCCTTCAATTCTTGAGTAAGTTTTTGAGAATGAGTTTTACGCCCATGAGCTTTTATACGGAGCAGAGTCAAACAGACTAGTGGCCCTACATTACCTTAAAATGTGACAATGATTAGTTAAAAGAAGGAATTGCACGTACCAGGGGTGCTAGTCTGCTAGAAATTTTTTTCACATTGGGTGAGAATGAATCTTAGAGTATTTAATTAAGGTTTGAGTAATCTATTCTCCAAAAATAAATAAATTAATTAAAGGCTTGGACAACCATCAATTCTTGAGCTAATATTTGAGTATAAGTTAGGCTCATAAACTTATTATTTAAAGCAACAATGGAAACATGTATCTCTTATGCATGTATTTTGTTTTAGAATGATGTTGGCACGTAAGTTTACACTAACCTTATTGTCGTCCACAATTTCTTTTTGCTTTATCCTTACTTTCGGAATGTCATCCTCAATCTTGTATGTCATATAAAAGAATAAATTTTCTTATATGATGTGGGTCATAGTGTCTGATAAAAAGAGCTCAAGTGTCAATATATCCGAGTTTGATCTCACTAACCATAAGAACCGAACGGTGTGTTGCGGAAATGTGGGTTGAGTAATTACTAATATTGTAACTTTTGAAAAAATATAAATGTGGTGTTAAACAAATGTAAAGAAAATATAACACAATGATTTACGTGGTTCGGCATAATGCCTACATCCACGGGCAAAGACTGAAAGATAATTTTACTAACAATGGAAATTTACAAAAGTGGGAAAAACTCACAGAACCCGCAATCCCAATACACCCAAATGGAACCTCACTAGATCACTCAAGTGAAAGCTCTCTCAAATTCTCTCAAAGAACTCACTTGCAATTGCTCTCTACTTCTCTCAAATTGGGATGATTAACAAATGAGGAATTGCCTTCTATTTATAAGGAAAAATGGGGTGCACTATTGCACCAACCCCAATAAAATTGTCAACATAAATTAGGCACCTACCTTAAGAATTTGTCTGCATATTTGCTTCTCCAAAGTTGAATGCATGCATGACAACAACTTGTCAAATATTTGTGCCACCAACCTCCAATTGGTAGAGAAAAAAACATATGAAAATAAGCTTTGTGGCCTGACTTTTCAACAATTCTCCACCTCGGTGAAGATTTAGTAAATCTGAGCCGACCATCAACAAACTACCTTCCAGTTTCTGCCTTCTCTGGCTGCTTTTAAACTTGTAAGATGTTGATCAAGTTTAGACAATGCTCAAACTTGATCGCCGTCACTACCTTGGTTAACATATCTGGGGGATTATCTGCAGTTTTAATTTTCTGAAGAAGAATCTTCCCCTAATTAACAATTTCCCGCACAAAGTGAAATCGTACATCGATGTGCTTCGTACGCGCATGATAAATTTGGTTCTTCGTTAAGTGAATAGCACACTGACTATCGCAATACACATTAATGTGCTCCTGTGCCAATCCCAAGTTTTCAAGCAAACCTTGTAACCAAATAGCCTCTGTAACAGCCTCTGTAATTGCCATGTACTCGGCCTCTATGGTCGATAGTGCAACTATAGACTATAGTGTAGACTTCCAACTAATTTGCCCTCCAATAAAAGTAAATATATATCCGGTGGTTGACTGTCGTTTGTCCAAATCACCAGCATAATCAGAATCAACGTACCCGATCACACCTTGACCAAGTGTATCCTCTCTTTCAAACAGTAAACCAACATCCACAGTCTTCTGAATGTACTGTAGAATCCATTTCACAGCTTGCCAATGTCCTTTACCAGGATTATGCATATATCTGCTCACTATACCAACTGCATGTGAAATGTCAGGCCTTGTACACACCATTGCATACATCAAGCTACCCACTGCATTTGAATACGGAACTTGTAACATGTATTCTCATTCCGCATCTGTTGAAGGAGATAATTGTGCAGAAAGCTTGAAATGAGAAGCCAACGGGGTAGTCACAGGTTTTGTTTGCTCAGTCATGCCAAACTGCTGTAGTACCTTCTTCAAATATTGCTTCTGAGATAAGCTTACTTTGCCACGAGCTCTATCTCTGCATATCTCCATGCCAAGAATCTTCTTAGCTTCACCTAAATCTTTCATTTCAAATTCTTGATTGAGTTGAGTCTTCAACTTCTCAATCTCATCTTTGCTCTTCGATGCTATTAGCATATCATTGACATACAATAGCAAATAAATGAAAGATCCTTCTTGTAACTTGCGAAAATATACACAATGATCAAATTTATTTCTTGTGTACCTTTGCCTTTTCATAAATCGATCAAATCGCTTATACCACTGCCTTGGAAATTGTTTCAATCCATAAAGCGACTTTGTCAATTTGCAAACCCAATTTTCTTTTCCAGCAACCTTAAATCCATCTGGCTGAGTCATGTAGATTTCTTCTTCCAAATCACCATGTAAAAATGCAATTTTTACATCAAGTTGAACTAGTTCAAGATCAAATTGTGCAACTATTGCTAGCAAAATTCGAATAGACGAGTGTTTCACAACTAGAGAAAATACCTCATTGTAGTCTATTCCTTCCTTCTGAGCATAACCCTTCGCTACCAATCTAGCCTTATATCAAATTTCATTTTTACGAGAAAATCCTTCCTTTTTTGCATAAACCCATTTGCACCCAATTGCCTTCTTTTCCTTGGGCAGTGTAACTAACTCCCAAGTTTCATTTTTGTGAAGAGACTGCATTTCTTCGTTCATTGCTTTCTTCCATTGTATACTTTCTAGGTTACTTACTGCTTCTCTGTAAGTGGAAGGAACATCATCATCTACAATTGGAAGTGCATAGGCCACCATATTAACAAAGCGAGCTGGTTTGCGAATCTCTCTGCGTGGCCTTCTATATGCAATTGAATCTTGTTGCTGTGAAGGTTCCTGAGTCAAAACCTCTTAATCATTTTCGGTCGATGGAGAATCACTATCCATCTCATAGACACCAGCTGGATCAGCTTTAACTTTTTCAAACTCCACCTGCTACAAAATGCTACTGGTCTTGTCATCCTCTTGAGAATCTTTTTGTTTCAACATGGCTGATTCATCAAAAGTTACATCTCTGTTGAAAATAATCTTCTTCGTTACAGGACACCAGAGACGGTATCCTTTTACTCCACCAGTTATACCCATGAACAATGCTTTCTTTGCTCTTGGGTCTAACTTAGATTCTTTTACATGATAATAAGCAGTGGAACCAAAAACATGTAAAGAATTATAATTAGTAGCAGGTTCACCAGTTCACATCTCCATGGGTGTTCTGCCCTCAGTTGCAGTTGATGGCAAACGGTTGATCAGATGGCACGCATATACAACTGCCTCAGCCCAAAACTCTTTGCCTAATCCAGCATTGGACAACATACACCGAACTTTCTCTAGTATAGTCCGGTTCATGCATTATGCCACCCCATTCTGTTGTGGTGTATCTCGAACAGTGAATTGTTGCACAATACCCTTATCTTGGTATATTTGAAGAAATGGATCATTCTTGTACTAACCATCATTGTCTGAGCGAAATCTTTTGACCTTTCGACCAGTCTGAATTTCGACCATTTTCTTCCATTTTAGAAATATGCCTAAAAGTTCATTTTGTTCTTCATTAAATACACCCACACTTTTCTTGAATAATCATAAACAAAAGTAACAAAATAGTGCATACCTCCCAAATAAGCTATTTTGGTAGGTCCCTACATATCACTGTGAACATAGTCCAGAATTCCTTTTGTATCGTGAATTGCTGAACCAAACTTTACCCTTGTCTGCTTGCCCAGAACACAATGTTCACAAAATTCTAATTTGCAAGAATTTGTACCTTTCAATAAGCCTTGCTTCGCTAAAGTCTGCAAAACTTTTTCACCAGCATGTCCCAAATGCATATGCCACAACTTGGTTGCTTCTGAATCTGCATCTTTTCCATAAACTGTTAATGCTGATCCAATAATTGTACTTCCTTGGAAATAGTACAAGTTATTTCTTCTTGTGCCTTTCATCACCATCAGCACCCCAACTACTACCTTCAACAATCCATCTCTTAAAGTGATTGTGGGCCCTTTAGATTTTAGGACTCCTAATGAGATGATATTTTTCTTCAAGCTTGGTACATAGCAAACATCTGTTAAAACTTGGATTGAGCCATCATGATTCTTTAATTGGATTGGACCTATTCCTATGGTTTTACAAGCATTATCATTGCCCATAAAAACAACTCCACCGTCTATCTCCTTGAAGTTAGAGAACTAGCCCTTGTTAGGACACATATGATAAGTACAACCCGAATCCAAAATCCACTCATCTGAGTGACATATCAATGTCATGCCAACCAGAGTAAAGTCTGACTCCTCATCATGCTCTGCTACACATGCATCAGAAGTAGCCTTGCCCTTTTGTAACTTAGGACAATTCTTTTTCCAATGCCCTTTCTCGTGACAAAAAGCACATTCATCTTTGGCAGGTCTCCCTTTAGACTTGTTCCTTTTTCCATGTTTGCGGCTTTGCGAACGACCTCTCATTGTCAGTGCTTCTGCAACTGTATCTCTGTGATCCTTTCTATCTTTCTTTCTGGTCTTAGAGTTGTACAATGTATTGCATACAGTATCGAATGTGACATTGTCCTTCCCATGAAGCAAAGTAGTGGTGAGATGATCATATTCATCAGGAAGTGAATTCAACAACAACAGTGCCTTATCTTCATCTTCAAATCTCTCATCCAAATTTAACAAATCCGCTAATATCTTGTTGAATGAGTTCATGTTGTCATTCATTGACATGCCATGTGTATATGTAAATCGATAGAGTTTCTTTTTCATATAAAGCCTATTTTCAAGTTTTTTCTTCATATACTTTTCTTTTAGTGTCTCCCACAATTTCTTTGCCGATGTCTCCCTCATGACAGAGTATTTCTAATCTTTAGCCAGATATAGGCGAATAGTACCACATGCATGTCTATTGATTTTTATCTACTCCTTGTCATCCATCACGTCAGGCTTTTCTTCAAGAGCAACGCCCAACTCTTGTTGACATAAGACATCCAACACCTCACATTGCCACATACCAAAATTATTGGTACCATCGAATTTCTCCACTTCAAACTTTGCATTAGTCACAGTAGTTCTCGCTGATGAAGACGACGACGATGCCTCTGCCATCTTTTTTATCTCAAATGATCAGTTTCTTCAACAACTATTTACACTTAAAAAACAGCCTCTATGATGTTTATTTCGTGTGAATAAATGCACCAGGAAAGTTCCCATGAGACTGGACGGGAACTCGGTCCCAATTAAAAACTAGAATCCTTAGACTCTTATCGCCTTTGTTGATAGAACTTTCCTAGACATGCAAAAATATACACTACTTACAATAGACTGTCTCCCAAGTATAAATGATCGTCTCCACCGTATTTGTGAACAGTACAGTATATAAGAATAGTATCGTATGCGTGAACAGTACCGTATACGTGAATAGTACCATATCCCCCCAAGTATGAACCGTCGGCTCTGATATCACTTGTTGCGGAAACGTGGGTTGAGCAATTACTAATACTGCAACTTCTGAAGAAATATAAATGTGGTGTTAAACAAATGCAAAGAAAATATAACACAATGATTTACGTGGTTCGGCGTAATGCCTACATACACGGGCAAAGATTGAAAGATAATTTTACTAACAATGGAAATTTACAAAAGTGGGAAAAACGCACAAAACCCACAACCCCAATACACCCAAATGGAACCTCACTAGAACACTCAAGTGGAAACTCTCTCAAATTCTCTCAAAGAACTCACTTGCAATTGCTCTCTAATTCTCTCAAATTGGGATGATTAACAAATGAGGAATTGCCTTCTATTTATAAAGAAAAATGGGGTGCACTATTGCACCAACCCCAACAAAATTGTCAACATAAATTAGGCACCTACCTTAGGAATTTTTCTTCAAATTTGCTTCTCCAAAGTTGAATGCATGCATGGCAACAACTTTTCAAATATTTGTGCCACCAACCTCCAATTTGTAGAGAAAAAAAACGTGTGAAAATAAGCTTTGTGGGCTGACTTTTCAACACCGTGAACACCGTCACTAGCGACTTTAGATTCTTCACATGAAATAATTGGTGATTTCACATCTAATGTTTCCTACAATAAAGAAATATACATACAAAAGCCCAGTGTAAGATCGAATTGTCTTAATTGTAAAGTCACTCATAAGAATCACATAATGATTTCATTGTACATGTACATATTGGGGAATCAAAATTTGTGTGATGGACATACGGTAAGTATCAGGACTTTCGTGACGTACAAAAATGATAAGAATGAAGATCATGATAAATTTCAGAGAACAAGGTCACCGCGAAATACAAAAATTACAAGAATGAAGAGCATTGTTATTTAATGCATATATTACAATAACCAAAACGATTTTCAAATACAAATATAGAAAAAATCAAGACTATCGACTGAGAATGAATCTTAGGTTAAGCATATAAGACTTGGATATCTTTCAGTAAACTCTTGAGTATGAGTTAGGTGGACTTTTGTATGATATTAGATTCACATACACCAGTGCGGCACACTACTTTTCCACGTGTCAATGATTAGTTAAAAAAAAACGTTTTGCAGGTGATTGTGTAATAAGGAAATGTCCCACATTAGATAGGAATGAATTTTAGGTTTAATATGTAAGGCTCTCGTATTCTAATTTGAGTATGAATTAAGTTCCCAGGCTTCCAGATACTAACTAATGGAATCATATATATCTTGTATGCTTAATTTTAGATAAGTACCCTCAAATTATCCTTCCATGTGACAATTACTAGTAAAAAAAAAAAAAAGCATTTGCTTCGACGAGATGGTGATTAATGAATTTTAGTTGAAGTATATAAGTATTAGGCCAACTTTCAACTCCTGTGCTGTTTATACTAACCTTATTGATACCCATAATTTCATTTCAGTCAAAATTTTATTGTTCAAGCTATATTGTGTGATTCTTTTATATATAAAAAACTCCTTTTCGACAAACACATTACGTTGGACTAGCATTAAAGAAAAATTATATGCACCCCTATCCATGCAATTTTTTGGACAAGTTTGTGATTATTTGATTTTTATTTACTCCAATGTTATCTTGAATCTTGTAAATCATTTGAAAATACATTATGCAAAAAGCCAATCTCAGTGAATATAACTATATATGTGGAACCTGATTTAAAAAACGAACAGGAAAGATACAAAAGTGTTAAACAAAGAACTAAATTGCAAAATCTTTAAGGTAACGAAAAAGAACAGCGTCAAAGGTGCAGCAAAATTTTCTATGAACTCATTTGTACAAATTGGTGCAGCATATAAATGCTTAATGCTTCGGTACATACATTGGTAGGATGAAAACGTAAAATAATAAAAATAAATAATGTGGGGTGTGAGATTTTTTCATTCAATCATTACAGTTGTATATGTCATATCAGTTTGAGTTTAATCAAAAGGTTATGGCTCTATATTCTAGGTTATGTTTTTGAGTAATTTTTTTTTACTGACCTTTCTGCCACCTACAGTTTCTTTTACTTTATCCTCACTCCTGGATTCCGTGATTCGAATGTCATCCTGAATCATGTAAATTGTTTAAAATATATCAAACAGAAGTTGTAAGCCAATCTATGTGACTACAAATATAAAGAACATGATTTACGATAGAACAAGAAAGACATAAATTGTCAAACAAATATAATGCCATTACAAAATTCTTTAATTACAAAAAATGTTAAACTAAAAGTTCACTTTGTATCTGACATATCATATAACAAATTTACTGATAATCATTATAACATAAGTGCTAACTAATAAAATGCTGTACTTTTAATTTAAATACAGCCGATGACAATGTGATTATTGTACTAAACCTGCCGGCTTCTGCTAAAATACAAAAGAACCGTTCATCTTACTACATTTGTTCCACTTGCAATTCTAATTAATTGCCAAAATTATTTTTTTAAAGAAAAAAAAAACGTAAGGTTTGACAAACCCCAAATTGAATTTTTTCTCCTTACTTCTCAAGTTTTGAGTCCAAGTGGCCAACCTTAAAAATGCTGTCTAAAATCACCTGGCCACGATACTAAAATGATTTATTTTTGGTCTATTTAGAAAATCAAAGGGAAAATGAGGATTATCTCCCTGTTGTTTCGGCAATCCCTTCTCAAAAAAAAAAAAAAAAAGCCTTGGGCTATCCTCATGAGCTAATATTTGAGTATTAGTTATGCTCTAGTATTTATAGACAACAACTGAATCATGTATGTCCTTATGTATGTAGTCCATTTCAGAATGATGTTGGCACATAAGTTTACACTTACCTTATTGTCTTCCACAATTTCTTTTGCTTTATCCTCACTCGTCTCTAGTTTCAGCATGTCATCCTGAATCTTGTATATCATATAAAAGAATAAAATATATTCTTAAATGATGTGAGTCACTATTTCAGATAGAAGGAGCTCAAGTCTCTGTATCTCTGAGTTTGATCTAACTAACCATGAGGACCGGTCCAGGAACAGCGTTACCAATCATCTCATCAGATTCTTCACTCGAAACAACTGATGTTTTTGCATCAAAAGTTTCCTACAATAAAGAAATATACATTCACACAAAAAATTAATGAAGAGAAATTGATTTAATCTTGTGTTAAGAGTACGTAGTAATTGGAGGACATGTGTCATAAAATTGAAAGAGCTCAAATCCCTACATTTTTTCGTTTTTTCTGTTTAGCAGTGAGAACCGAACCACGAACACTGTCACCAACCACCTTAGAACCTAGAACCAAAAAAAGAATGAGAAAGACCAAAAAGAAAGAAAAATTAGAAATTTTTGTTTTATTGCAGTATTTATGCCAGTCTCAAATCATAAACAAATTGTGCAGCATTTAATTGGACATGGCTTTAGCTGAAAGTTTTACAATTGAATTAGTATTTGTATATTCGTTAATTTATAAACTACTCCAAAATCTGAGTCACATTTTTTTTTTTTTTGTGTCAGTTTAGCATTACTCGTAACTAAATCGATATAAATAAGAATTTTTGATCTTTTCTTCTTTACTAGATACTTGATTGCAGTCGATACACCTCTCTGCAACCAAGGCTGTATCGATTAAATTTGCACTCTTCGAGTGAGGGCTGACTCCAAAAGAAATTCACGAAGATGAGCAAAAGTGGGGAGAGAGATTGAGAGTGGGAGAAGAGTAGAGAAAAGTTAAAAAGAAATGATTCATTCTGGATTCCCTTTTGCACGAATTAGTTGTGCTATACATATACTCCTCTGTCTTTTGGCCTTTAAAAGAATACAGCTCAGCATAACTTTGTAACAGAAAATATGACAGCAACATAAACCAGGAAAATATAAAGCTCTATCAATTTCACTATACGACATAATCTTTAAACCACCCAGGGGGCCTTCTCACTCTTGTGCCGGTATACCCTTCCTCACGAGCCACTTCTACTTCAACTTGTGATGAGGCTTCCTTCATGGGCTGCACACAATTAGACTCATCGATGGGCTGCCCTTCTGGTAAACAATCCGGTTGATCCAGCTGAATGTGGAAGGTTGTATCATCCCGTCCAGCTTCAAAACTCACCTTGTCCTCAAGGTGAAAATCGGGATAAAGCTTACAGAAGGTTTCGAACTCTTCCCAAGTAGAATCTTCAGGCGATATGTCCTGCCATTGAACCAGAATTTGGCGACATCTCATTCCTTGTTTAAGCACAGTTCTAATAGCGCAAACTGCGGCAGAGAGATATAATGGCTGATTGCCCACACTAGTTGATGGCAAGGAATGGTGATCAGGTGTATGAGAACCAAGAAAGGGTTTGAGAAGTGAAATGTGAAACATTGGATGGATCTTGGAACCACTGGGCAAGGCAAGCTTATAAGCTACAGGGCCAACTCGAGCGAGTACAGGAAAGGGGCCATAATACCGTTTAGCTAGCTTTTGACAAGAACGAGTTGCCACGGTATTTTGGCGGTATGGCTGAAGCTTCACTAGAACCTGGTCCCCAACAGCAAACTGAGCTTCGCGTCTATGTGCATTAGCCTTTTGAATCATGCGATGTTGAGCTTGACGCAAATTCTCTTTCAAGGAACGAAGTAAGGCATCCCGTTCACATAATGCTTCATCAAGAGCTTGGATTGAAGTGGAGCCCTTCGAGTAAGGAGGAATTGCTAGAGGTGGTCGCCCAAAAAGAGCTTGAAAAGGAGACATTTTGATGCTGCTGTGATAAGTAGAATTATAGGAAAACTCAGCCCGCCCAAGTAGAGATACCCATGAGTGTGGTTTGTCTTGGGTGAAAGCGCGAAGATATTGCTCCAGGCCCCGATTGACAACCTCCGATTGCCCATCTGTTTGTGGATGATAGGCTGTACTGTGGCAAAGGGTAGTGCCACTTAACTCAAATAACTTCTGCCAAAAATTGCTCAAGAACACAGGGTCGCGATCAGAAATAATAGAAGTCGGAAACCCATGAAGCTTTATTACCATATCCACAAATAATTCGGCCGTCTTCACTGCTGTAAATTGAGTGGGAAGGGATCCGAAGTGTGCTGATTTCGTAAGGCGATCAACCACTATTAATATCACCGTGAAACCTCGCGAAACTAGAAGGCCAGTAATGAAATCCATAGTGAGTTCGTCCCAAACTAAAGTGGGGATAGGAAGCGGTTGCAGTGGACCTGCTGGTGCTTGAGTAGAATATTTAGTCTGTTGGCACACAAGGCATTCAGCCACAAATCGCTCAACGTCCATACGCATTTTAGGCCAAAAAAAATTAGATGCCAAGTGGACCAGTGTGCGTTTAATGCCTACATGCCTTGCAAGCGGAGTAGAGTGGAATTCATCCAATAGAACTGCTTTCAAGGATGATGATAGACTGATATAGTAACAATTACGATAAAAAAGGACCCCATTATGCCGCGAATAATCCTGTGAAAGAGACCCCGCAGCAAACTAATGATGAAGATCAATCATTTCCAGAAGTGTGGAATTCTCTAGTTTTAGTGTTGCTAACAACTCAAACGACGGACGACTAAGGAGGGGTAAACAAGAAGCAGTCACTATTGGTGTTTCCTCACTAGCCTCGTCATGAATTCGTGATAAGGCGTCGGCTGCAAGATTGGTACAGCCCGATTTATACTCAATGCGGAAGTTATAGCCAAGTAATTTTCTGATGTAGACTTGCTAATCCGGAGTTTGAACTACCTGCTGGAGAAGTTCCTTAATGCTCTTATGGTCAGTTTGGATTACAAAAAATCTGCCCAACAAGTATTGTCGCCATTTGTTCACCGCTTCAACAATAGTGGTTAATTCCTTGATGTAGGTAGAAGAAGCACGAAGTTGAAGACCTAATTTCTTACTGAAATAAGATATGGGGTGCCCCGATTGCATAAGCACAGCCCTGATACCCACATTAGAGGCGTCAGTCTCAAGAATGAAGTCGGAGTCAAAATCTGGTAGCCGCAACACAGGGGCTTCCACCATTGCTCTCTTAAGAGCTTCAAATGCGTCAGCTGCTGCTGGTGTCCACTGGAAGGCATATTTACAAAGCAAATTGGTAAGTGGGGCTGCTAAAGACGCATATCTACGAATAAACCGCTGGTAATAACTCGTCAAACCCAAAAAACCTTGAAGTTGTTTTGTAGTCTGAGGAGTTGGCCAACGAACCATAGCTGTAATTTTCTGAGGATCGGCCCGTACACCAAAGGCCGAAATAATATGGCCCAGGTAATCGATAGCGTCTTGGCAAAACAAGCATTTGGATAGCTTGACAAAGAACTGGTGAAAATGAAGGCACCACAAGACTCGCTGAAGGTGCCGCAAATGTTCCTCTGCTGTAGCACTATAAACCAAAATGTCATAAAAAAAAACAATCACAAATTTACGCAAAAATGAAGCGAAAATCTGGTTCATAGTAGCTTGGAAGGTAAAAGGCTGGTTTGTTAACCCAAACGGCATGATGGGGAACTCGTAATGGCCCTCATGAGTGCGAAAAGTCATTTTATAAATGTCGCGGCAGTGCACGCGAATCTGATGGTAACCAGCCTGTAAATCCAACTTGTTAAAGATTGCTGCCCCGCCTAATTCATCGAATAATTCGTCGATAGTCGGGATGGAGAATTTATCTTTAATGGTGGCGGCATTCAAAGCCCTGTAATCAACAATAGGTCCCATCTTTTTTTTTTTAACAACAAGACCGGTGACGAAAATGGACTTTGACTCGGTTGAATGATGCCTTGTTCTAACATTTCACGGATCCGTTTTTCCATCTCATTTTTTTTTGGAAATGGGGGTAGCGATATGGGCGCACATTTATGGGAGTGGTGTTGGGGAGGAGGTGGATTTTGTGATCAATTGTGCGATGTGGCGGCCGGGTAGTAGGGGGAAGAAATAAGTTACGGTATGTGTGTAGAAGATCAACAAAGGGTGCGGTTAAATGTAGAGGTAAATGTCAGCACAAGTCTGGCTTTATTTCTTGGTGGTTCTTTCTCTGAAGCTCTAGCCTTCAACTTGAAAATCCACTTGCTGCCAACTAGTTTCTTGTTAGATGGTCTGTCCACTAAGATCCAGGTATTATTCTTCTTTAAAGAGACTATTTCTTCCTGCATTGCAGCATACCATTTCAACTTATCCTCACATCTCATAGCTTCTTTATTGCTCAAAGGCTCTCCACCATTTACTTCATCAGCTACTGTCAGTGCATAGGAAATGAGGTCAGCTATGCCATACTTCTTTGGCATTTTAATGGCTCTCCTCTCTCTGTCCCTAGCAAGTTGATATATTTCCAGTTCTGATGGTTGCTTTCTTTCCTTGGATTGGTCTGATGGTTGCTCAGGTGGCTTACAACTACCAGAATGCTTTATGTTCTGTCCAGCACTTTCTTCTTCCTCTGTTTCAGCAGCTTCAATCTTAGTTTCAACCTTTGACTGAAGCATTTACTCTTCATCAAAGGTGACATCCCCACTGATTAGTATCCTAGATGGTTTGCCATTAAGGGTCCATATTTTATATCCCTTAATGCCTTCAGGATAGCCCAAAAAATACCCTTTAACCGCCCTTGGTTCAAGCTTACCTTGCTTTATGTGTGCATAGGCTGTGAACCCAAAGATCCTCAGATTACTCAAGTCTGGTGGCTTCCCAGACCAAAGCTCCTGAGGTGTCTTGAAGCCTAGAGCTGAGGATGGACTTCTGTTTATCAAGTAGGCAGCTGTTGTGACTGCTTCTGCCCAAAAACCTTTGGATAGGTTTGCATTCAGCAGCATGCACCTTACCCTCTCTATTATGGTTCTGTTCATTCTTTCTGCCAACCCATTTTACTGTGGAGTGTAGGTGACAGTTATATGCCTTGCAATGCCCTTATATTTGCAGAAATCTTCAAACTCGTTGCTGCAATACTACATCCCATTGTCTGTCCTAAGCCTCTTTATTTTCTTATCAATTTGATTTTCAATGAGAGTTATCCATTCCTTAAACTTCCCTAGTGCTTCATTTTTGTGTTTCAAAACATAGATCTAAACCTTCCTAGAGAAGTCATCTATAAAGGACACAAAGTACCTAGCTCCACCTAAAGATGGAACTTGTGATGGCCCCCAAAGGTCTGAGTGAATGTAATCTAGAGTCTGCTTGGTCTCTTTCCTCCCCAAACTGAATTTCAGTCTTGTGGCCTTCCCAAACACACATTTCTCACAGAATTTAAGGAAGTAACTTTGTCATCACCAAGCAAACCTTGATTGCTTAGCTCCTTGAGACCTCTCTCACTAATATGAGCTAGTCTCATGTGCCAGAGCTTGGTTTTATCTCTGGTCACACTTGTTGAGATCCCTTGTTTAGTTGAGGATCCAACAGTATGTACAACCCATTTTTCCTAACCCCTTTCATTACAATCTTACCCTGATCCAAGACCTGTATCTCTCCATTTTCAGCCTTAATAATACACCCTGCTTGGTCAACCATTCCTAGAGATATCAAGTTTCTTTTCTGTTCAGGGACATATCTTACTGGGTGCAAATCTCTAGTGACACCATCATGCAATTTTAAGCTAATGGTTCCTATTCCAGCCACCTTGCAAGATAGGTTATTTCCTAACAATACCTTCCCACCATTTACACTTTTAAAGGTCTTAAAGAAGCTTTTATTTGGACACATGTGGAATGAACAACCAGAGTCCAGAATCCACTCGCCAGTTGGGTGCCTCTCTGCAGCCACTAAGACATCTGCTTCATTATAGTCACATTCATCTTCAGAGGCAACATCAGCCTTCCCATTTGATTTCTTTTACAGTTCCTCTAGTTTTTTTTTCTCAAAGCAATCCTTAATATAGTGCCCCTCCTTTTAACAGAAGTAACACTTCCTCTTCTTCTTCTTCTTATCAGTTTTATCTTTCTGGCTATTGTTCTTCTTCTGCTTGTTGAATTTCTTTTCTGGCTTTCCTTTGGCAACTAGACCTTCTGCATTGCTTTGATCTTTCAATTCTGCCCTTTTTTTCAAATCCTTGGATTCCAGAGCATCTTTGACATCCTTCAATAAGAGGGTTTGTCTGCTATAGATGAGAGTATCTACAAAGTGTTCATAAGATTCTGGAAGGGAACTTAACAAGATGAGTGCCCTGTCTTCATCTTCAAGAATTATGTTCACATTCTCGAGATCAAGAATGAGTTTATTGAACTCATCCACATGATCTTTCATGGCTACTCCATCTTTCATCGAGAATGTGTATAATCTCCTCTTCATATACAACCTCTTTGCTAATGATTTCTTCAGAAACATTTCTTCTAGTTTGGCCCACAACCCAGATG
Organism: Citrus x clementina; assembly: GCF_000493195.1. NCBI lineage: Eukaryota > Viridiplantae > Streptophyta > Magnoliopsida > Sapindales > Rutaceae > Citrus > Citrus x clementina. The sequence goes on from NW_006262201.1 coordinate 7,544,831, forward strand.
CAGTTCTTTCTCTAGATACCTCTCTCAAGACTTCATTAGAGAGATGCAAGATAATCGTGCTATGAGCTTTGTTGTTTATGATTCTCTGATCTGCAACAAAGCTCGAAGAACCTTCTGCTTTCTCTTTTTTGGCCATTGGATCTTCTCTATCATCGAGGGCACTGTCAAGCCCTTGCTGAATTAGAATTGCTCTCATCTTCAAACTCCAGAGATAGAAATCATTATCTCCATTGAACTTTTCAAGATCAACTTTGGTGCTTGCCATCTTTGAGTCTGATCCCAAACAACACCAGGCTCTGATACCAGTTTGTTATAGTAAACGAGTTTATTTCACTCTCTTGACCAAGAATTAAGCAACCCACAAAACCAGAATTGACAGAAAACAAGATTAAGAAAAGAATAAAGATGAACAGAGCAATCAAAAGATTCTCAACACACCAAGAAACTAACATGGTTCAGCTCCACAAAGGAACCTACATCCACAGCTGTAAAAAGCCAACAAGGGCAAAAGTTTTATTGAACAACAAGAAGATGATGGTTTTCAATACAGTCACCAATTACAGATTAAAACCTATCTAATCTTTAGTGTTTCCTCTCTGTAAATTCTCTTTGATTTTATGTGTATTTAACTAGCTTAGTGACAGCTCATATATGTATGCTTCTCACGTGTGTATCCACTTGCAATGAGTCAGTCTGTTATTTAACTAACTAACCAACTCTAAAATTTGGATCCCATTTATGCCAGCTCACCTGCCACCTCAGCATGTCCATAACAGATTATAACTAATTTCGGCTTCACATTGGTTTTGCATTTCTTTCTTAAAGAGCATCAAATTCCTTATCTGCACATTCGAGAATAGCACTTAAGGATATATTACTTGTTCCATCAATTACCAAAAATCTACTAAGCATTTCTAAACTGACATATGATAACCCTATAACTGTTGAATTTTGTGGGAATGTTTGTTTTGTGAAGGACATGAAGGGACAAGTTCTGCTGCAGGGACTTGCTGAAAAAGGTCTATACAAGCTGCTGCTGAGTTCTAATCCCTCTTCTTCATTTTCTTCATCTCATCTTTGTCATACTCAACTAAATAAACCTGTCTCAATGTTGTCTAGCTTTCAAAGCTTTGATAGTCCTTCTAAAGCTTATTATCATTCTGTTTCCAATAAATGCAAAACCAAATCTGATGTAATGACATTGTTACATAGAAAATTTGGTCATCCAAGTTCAATGATTCTGATGCATTTAGCTAAGTCTTGCAAGCAATTAAAAATCTCTCAAAAAGATATTGTGTCTTGTACAAATTCTTTGTGTGAGGCATGTCAGTTAGGCAAAGTTCACAGGCAAAGTTTTCCAGCAACTGAAACAAAAACAAAAGGAGTATTAGAACTGATTCATACTGATTTGTGGGGACCTTCACCCACTGTATCTAGAAATGGATACAAGTATTACATTAGTTTTGTGGATGATTACACTAGATACACCTGGATCTATCCACTTAAGCTTAAATCACAAGCATTTGAAGTTTTCAAACTATTCAAGGCAGAAGTTGAAAATCAGCTTAATACCAAGATTAAGGAATTGCAATCTGATCTGAGGGGAGAGTTTAGAGTATTCAGTGATTTTCTCAATCAAAATGGGATCAAATTTAGACATTCATGCCCTTATACTCATCACCAGAATGGTCTTGTTGAGAGGAAACACAGACACATAATTGAATTACCATTAACACTCTTAGCTCAAGCTAATCTCCCTTGTCAGTTTTGGTAGAAAGCTGTTCACACAGCAGTATATTATATTAATAGGTTACCAACACCTGTTCTTAAGCTTTTATCTCCTTATGAAAAGCTCTTTAAGCACAAACCAGATTATTCATTTCTTAAGTGTTTTGGTTGCCTATGTTATCCATATATGAGAGATTTTAATAAACATAAATTTGATTTTCACACCACTAAATGCATCTTCATTGGCTATAATCCTTCTTACAAGGGTTACAAGTGTTTAACAAGCTCAGGAAAAATTCATATCCTAAGGCATGTTATCTTTAATGAAAATACATTCCCTTACTCAACCAATAAAGTCTTTCATTCATCTAAGAACAGTTCAAATTTTGAATTATCAGTGTCAACCTTTTCCCAGCAACAAATTTATCATCTCTCCACATTATCCTTAACTGACAGCAGCTTGGAAGATCTTCAATCAGCAAGTTCAAAAAGCAATGAACAAGCACCTTCTGTTTCTGCACATACAAATAATCTGCATCAACAAGAGCATTCTCAAACTACAATATCAGAACATTCCTCATTAACCATACCATTGTCTCTGTCATCAATATCGCATGCCCAATCTGCATCTGTAAAACCTATGATTTCCATTTTCCCACCAGCTGAAAACTTTAGACCATAATCCATGGTTTCCTTTAAGTACCTTAGAACTCGTTTACAGGCCATTATGTGCTGCAATGTTGGAGCTGTCACATATTGACTGAGTTTGTGCACAACAAAGGCTATTTCTGGTCTGGTTAACACCAAATATTGCAAGCCTCTAACCAAACCTCTGTAACTGGTTGCATCCTCAACATACTGACCTAAATAACCTTTAACCTCCTTTGGAAGTTTCAGTCCAGTCACTATAGGAGTATCATATCCTTTACAATCCAACATATCAGCCTTAGACAAGAGATCATTAATATACTTGAGATCATTAATATACTTTCTCTGAGATAGGTACATACAACCATCAGCATAAGAGACTTCTATCCCAAGAAAGTATGATAGTATTCCTAGATCCTTTAAAGCAAATGTCTTACTGAATTCTAAGATAAATTTCTCTAATTCTCCACTGTCAGGTCCTGTAATAAGTATATCATCCACATATATAAGCACAAGTATTATTGAGCCTTGAATCTCTTTGAAGAAGAGAGAAGTATTAGCTCTAGAATTTTGAAAACCCCAATTACTTATCAGACAATTTTTCAGCTTGTCATACCAAGCTCTAGGAGCTTGTTTTAAGCCATACAAAGCCTTCTTCAACTTGCATACAAAGCTGGATTTTTTATCATCAAGGAAACCTACTGGCTGATGCATATAAACATCTTCTGTCAACTCTCCATTTAAGAAGGTATTATTGACATCCACTTGCCTTATTTTCCACTTATTCATCACAGCCAAACTAAAAATAAGTCTTACTGTGCAGGCCTTTACCATAGGACTAAAAGTCTCAAAGTAGTCAATACCCTCAGTTGGCTGGAAACCCTTTGCAACTAACCTGGCTTTGTATTTAGCTACACTCCCATCTGTGTTTTGTTTGATTCTGAACACCCATTTACTGTCAACAACCTTGTATGCCTCTGAAAATGGTACCAGTGACCATGTTTCATTCCTAAGCAAAGCTTCATATTCATCTCTCATGGCTTGGTGCCAATTCTGATCACTTAGAGCTTCTTGAACAGTACTAGGTTCTTTGTTGGTTAAGGTGGTTATGTAAACTTTTGGCTTGAAGATTCCAGATTTCGATCTGGTTACCATTGAATATGATGGTTGTGAAGGAAGGTTTCTGGTTTGAGTTTGATTTAAGTGCTGGGAAGTAGATAGTTGTGGTTCATTTTGTGGTTGTAATTCAGTTTGTTGTTGTGTTGGTGACAAGATCTAGTGCCGAAAGAGAATACAAAGCTTTGGCTTCTGCAAGTGCAGAAATAGCATGGATTCAATCTTTGTTCAGTGAGCTGAATATAAGATGTATCTCAGTACCTATCATCTGGTGTGACAACATGAGTGCAACAAAGTTAGCTAAAAATCCAATCTATCATTCACGTACAAAACATATTGAACTAGATATGCATTTTGTCAAAGATAAGGTTTTAGCAGAGGAGCTGGAAATTCACTTCATTCCAAGTGAAGAACAAATAGCTGATGTCTTAACAAAACCTCTCACATTCATTCATTTTAATTACTTTCGAAACAAACTCAATGTGGAGCCATGTCCTTTGAGTTTGAGGGGGGCTGTTAAGGAAGCTCATAACGTGTACAAGCAATCAGCTCAAGGTTAGCACGTGGGAGAATTTGTTGAGCTGAAGTTAGTTAAGTAAGCAGTGCCAGCTCAGCAAATTTAGTTAAGGCTTACTGAGATTTTATTCTGATTAGTTTTCTTTTCTGTTAACAATGTATAAAAGGTGTGCTTTGTACTCATTTGAGAATTAATAAAAGAAGAGATAAAATCCAGAATATGCTCTGAAGTTTTCTTAGTAAAACAGAGCAAATTTTCTTAGTAACCAAACAATACAGATCAGTAGAGTTTATGTTTTCTTTCAGTACAGATATGAGTTTAAAAATGGCTACATGAACTTATTAATAGAACAAAAAATAAAAAATTAAATAGAAAAGAAAAGAAAATGTTGACCTGGCCATTTTTTTTCTTTTCGCTGAAGCCTTTGTCGTCCTTACCTAGTTTTCTGGTTGTATGAATTTTGTCTGATAAGAAGAAACTAGAAAAACAAAATGATAGATTTTGGATTTACCATTTGTTCCTTTTCCAATTCTAATTAACTTCCAAAATAATGTATTTTTTGAGTCTAATAAAAAATAAAAAATAGTATATCAGTTAAAAAATGACACGTGCCCATATATAATATCGGTAAAAAAGAGCTCAATTCCCTAAATACCTCAGTATCCACATGAACAGAACCATAAACATAGTCACCAATCACCTCATAACCTAGAAAACAAAATGGAGAGTGTGAAAGACGAATCAAACAGAAAGAAAACAAATAGATGGACGAAGACGAATACACGAGAATTTATCAACTCCTCCAAAATCACTTGTAACTAAAAACAAATACACAAGAATTGATGATTTTTTTATCGTTATTTGAAGATGCTACCACCTATCTTCACTTGGTATACTAAGATAGTGAGAACGACCAAATAAGAAACACGAGGGATCCATCATTTTATACTTTCAAACAACTGTTCTTTAATATTAAAGAGGATGTGCTCCATTATGTGATCGACCGCTCATGTGGAGGTGGTGACACTGACCCACACAAGTATTATTCTAGATAAACAACATTTAAATACATACATACATATATATATAATCATTCTCAAGTGCAGACATCCGCATTTTTCTTAATGCGAATACACTATTAAACCGTGCGGTTTAAAAAAGTTAAAAATCAACTTTCTTAAACTCCGCAGTTTTAAATTGTCTACATTGAAAAAAAAACGAGGGCACCCGCACTAGATAAAAACTACATACATACACGCATACATACATATATACATACATACATATACACACACATTATACTGCTTGACAAGACACATGTCAAGAACTCATTGGCAGGACCGTCGGGCCTACACAGTCCATACATACATACATATATATATATATATATATACAGACACACCCGCACGCACACACACAAAGTAAATTGAAAATTTTACCTTAATGAAATAAAAGAAAGAGAGAAGAAAAAAGACTGTATACAAAAAAGAAAACAAAAAAGAAAGAAAAAACGAATTGCCATTTGACCTGGCCAAGCTTTTCTGTTTCGTTGAAGCCTTTGTCGTCCTGTCTTTGTTTTCTGGTTGTGAGAGCTTGTCTAAGGAAAAAATGAAAAAAAATAAAACAAACCATATATATGGACTAAATTGGTAAATTTTGAGAATGCAGGGATATTGGCTCATGAGTGAGTAATTAACTCAAATTGTAAGGACTAAGTGAGTGTTAATCCTAAAAATTTTTAATATCATAATAGTGGATATAGTCATCAAACGATGTAAAAAAAGCATCTAATAAAAGAGAAGGAATTGAATCCTACCAGTATCGGAGGTAATAATTGTTGGAAATATCCTCCAATTTCGTTCATTGTTTCTTATATTTGATTCATGTTTAATTTGCTTAATTTCTCTGTTCTTTACTTCCTTATCCGCTTCATCAACCTTCAATGAAATTAAATAATATAGAATTAAAAATGGTAGGAAGTAAATTGTTTTGTTAACTTCTAATCTAAAGAAAGTGTCAACCTTTTCCTTTTTCTTTTTTATATTGCCGTAATGGAATGGAATTTACACTGACCTTGTTCTCGTTGTTGTATCTGCAGTGGCTTCTGCTTCAATTAGAAACACACTCTTTGACAATATTGAAGGACATGCATTGTGAATGAAGCTCGTGAGAATTAATGCTTTTTATTTTATTTTGAGTTGTCGTTGGACCTTGATAATGAAAATGGTCTGCTGGATGGAGCGATCAAATAAATTTATCGCGGGGAATTTTCATTTTTCATTTTTTTTTAAAGAAAGAGAAGGTTGTTGACCGAAACATCAGGTTGAGTAGTCGCATGCCTACCAAAAAGTCAAGATGATTGGAAGATAGGAAAATGAGGATTAGGCCCTGCTTTCCGGTAAAACCAAGCCAATTTTTTTTAATGTTTTAAAGTAAGCATAAATATCCTTATTATTATACCACTTATCATGATGTTAGCTTTTGAATTTAAATGTTTTAGAAATATTCTACCATCATCATAAGGGTAAAAGTATAATTTAATTTATAACATATGAAATTAAAACAAACAAAATCATATTTTTATCAACAAATAATTAAACAAAAAATAAAAATCTATCCCAAAAAAAAAAATATTGGGGACATCCTGTACTTACCAACTCATAAACAGCTTGAAATTGAAAACATTTCAACATTTTTTTTTTTTGAAACAGAAACATAAAACATAAAAAGGTTGGTAGAATCAAATCAAGTTAAACTTTATTCAGTATCTCCACAAAGCACAAACCACATATCTGTTCCTCCAAAAAATCTTAAAATCTTTGCCAAAGCAACACATAAGGGAAAGTTATGGGTCATTTAAGAAATGAAGGAAATCTTCAAAACAAGCAAATCAAGGAAAATCCAATTATGGCGTGCAATGGTGTGCGCCAGGTTCCATTACACTACTAAATTATATAGCTTAATAACTTTGTCGGACTTTAACAAATCCAAGATTCTGAATTGCAACACTTATAAATATATATACATACTTACATACATACATATATATATTCCTAGATACAAGCATCCTCATTTTTTTAATGCTAACACCCATTAAGCTATATAGTTTAATAGATTTATTGTTCAATTCACTATAAAGCCATATGATTTAATAGCTTCTCTACAGTGACTCTATTAAACTATATGGTTTGATAATGAGTGTGCATGAAAAAAAAAAAAAGAGATGCCGGCATGAAAGAAGGACTATATATATAGCTTCTTCGGTCTAGATGCCCAATTGAGAATTTCGTACAGGTTCATTATTACACCATATGGTATAATGGTAAATCATATGTAATACACATTTAGGTATCGGATCCTAGATTTGTTGAAGTTTGAAAAAGCTATTAGCCCATATGCTTTAATAGTGTAATGACATTATATTATTAAATTATATCACCCACACACACATATATATGTATATATATGAAAATTCTAACACAAGGATGTTTGCATGAAACAAAGTGCGAAATGTTTAGTAAGCTGATCAAAATTACCAAAAGGAAAGTCATCAATAGCCAAATCAACAAGGGGTTTATCACTTCACACAACTTGCTCAAGTCAAAACTATTTGTCAAGGAATAATTCCAGCACAATTTTAAACTTGAATGCCAAAATCATGTCGGAATATTTCATTCTGTTTTACAAAGATATTGTGCAATAGTTTAGGAAGTATTCACTTATTATCCTTTAATTTTTTTTTATAAGTATTCTTCTTTAATGTTATTAAGTCTTTTAACGGCTAGTTAGCATTTATTTGTATAAATAACTCTGTAAATTTCATTAATAAACATAACAAGTATTATATTCTTCATTGAAGTTTTTCAAATCAATATTTTACAATCCAACAAAATGATTTTCAACATTATAAAATGATTAATGATATCGTAAAATACCAAATTCGCATTTTATTTTGCCCACATATATATTAATAATTTATTTAGTCTTTTTATTAATTGAAAAAGGAAATTTCACTCAATGAAGGGGCCGTAACCCGCCTTATCCCAAGTGACTGTAGGCGTAAAGCCAAAAACACAAATTGACAACATCTTGAGGACCCCATTATGTTTGAAACTGAAAGGGAAAATACAAATAATTATAGATCATAGAGGAACATATGATTAAAGAAAGACTTTACTGAAAGGCAAAAATGTATGTACATATATAAAAATATACACACATATAGGCGTGACCGCGCTTCTCTCTACAAACTTCTAATTTTTTTTCTTGAATAATTTTTCATGGCATGAACACGTAACTTATACAATATTCAATTAAAAAATCCAACTGTCAATAAAACGAATAAACAAAGATTATAAATGCATTTGACTTAAAAATAAAAGAAGACTATAATTTAGGTGGTCCATAAAACATTTTGAAGATAACATACTTTAGCCTGGAGCACATCCGATGACGATGCCATTATATGAGCATATTACAAAGTCAATGTATCCTGCAGTGGGATCAATAAAGAAATGAAGGAGGAAAGAACATTAATATAAAAATTACTTAAAATTACTTAGTCAAAGTATTTCCTGGCCAGCTAAAGGGCATTTGAGGCCTTAGCCAATTTTTCTTTTTTCATAAGGCCTCTTAACATTAATATCAAAATTACTTAAAATTTTTCACGAAATTTTTTTTTGTTGATAGAGTGATTTCAGGTGAATTTAGGATTGTTGTAACTGGTAACTTATAAAAAGATTTTGGGCTAATTTAATATTATTGTAACTAACGAAATAAGTTACTTCTATTGTGCGTATGAAATAAGCCACTGAACAAAAATGCAATCGAGTGTTTAGTGAACTATGTCGTTATGATTACTATGAGTTTCAAATGCAAAATATTTACATTTGGTAAATTTTATTACTAAAGTGTTTGTTTTATTGTTTAATGACTACAATGGACCGAATTTAATTTTTTTTCTAGAGAAAATTTAATAAATTTTCAGAAATATTTTTTTAAAGCACGCAAATTTACTTGAATTGAAAAAAATTCAATTACTTAAAATATAAGGAAATTAATAATGGTTATAAAAAATAATAAAATTCATACACACACACACACATTAAGTAATATGAAGTTGTGTTAAGTGTTCGCTTTAGATCCGAAATTAAATGGTGTTGAAATAAGTTTACAACATTGTAAAAGTTCATTTACGATGTTGTAAATCTGTTCCAGATTTTATTGCCGGACTTTAATTCTAAATTGAAATATTTTTGGTTGTGGTAATATGGTAGATTTATGATTTTTATATTATTGTTTATAGAAAAACATGATATCATTATTTTATTGAAATAATAAGGTTATACTAGGAACTTTAAAAGAGTATGGTGATTTATTTTGTAAGTTTCTTTTAAAAAATATTCTTGTACTTCCTCTTAAAAGGTCAATAATCTTTTCACCCCCCCCCCCCCCAATTTTTGTAAATCTACCTGCTTTTAGAAAGTAATTACAAAAAATTCAGATTATTTTTAAAAACTTTCAAATAAAAAAGAATTTTTTAGAACTAATTAATTAAATTTATCTTAATTTATATTTTTGCAACTTAGATATTTTATTATATTTGACTACTAAAGTTGCTTTACCCTAAGTTTAAATTTATCATTTTACATTTATAAGGTAATTAACTTCAATCTTTTTAATTTTATACAATATTTATTATTTCTAAATGATGTGTCAATACTAAATTATTGGTATGATTATTAATTTTTAATTAACAAACATAATGTCTAAATTATCAGGATATCAAATTCATGTCATTTACGTCTACAATACTGAAAACTATTATATTTCATATAAAAACATTAGATTATAAATCACAAGATTAAATACCAAAATTATTCTATACAAGAATTAATAAATATTCTCAGATCAATTAATTTGGTCATTTTATGTCAAGAAAATTATCAATGATCCATCTTAAGTTTATTTTGTGTTCAAAAATACTAAAAAAGTTTTAATTTGTTTCAGTTTAATTTCACCCTAAGTTTACAAATTGTATCAACATAATTAAATAGAAAATTTGATAAAACAGAAACAAAGAGATAAAATTATCATTACAAAACTATAAAACAAAAACAAACACAAATGACAATGGTGGTCATTTTATAAGGTAATTTTTTTCTCGAATAGTTGATAGAAATTACAAACTTAGGATGGATGATTGAACAAATTCTAACTTTTACAGTATTTTTTAACAAAATGTAAACTTATGATGAATGGCTAATAATAAGCTTTTATGTCGTAATGATAAAACAGTCAAATAAAAGTTATGTTAAAGCAACATTTATGATAAAAATTGGTCAAAGAAAACAAAAGGAAAGACTACAAGAAGGGTGAATTAATTAAATGCACTAATTTTTTTGCTAATTTGTATTTATTAAAAATAATGAGTACAAAGTGTATACATTTTCCAAGAAATGGGTGAGTTTACGCAATAAGTAAGGTGAAAATATCCCTGGTCTTTTTAAAATAAAAAATGTTAGCTTAGTATAGGTGTCACATTTGGGAGCTACAAAATAAATTTTCTTGGTCAACCACATTGGTTGAACCGCCGAAATAAGGGAAAATTTTATTTATTTATTACAAGGAGGCAATTACACTCAATCTTAAACTTTTTACCAGCCTTACCCCTCGTAATAACAAAGTGCATTAAGCCAAAAACAGAAAGAGCGACAACGTCTTGAATTCTGAAGCTAAACCTTCATTCACTAATAAAAAAGAAAAAACAGTTACTAAGAGGAACCAGCGATGAAACAAAGACTTAAGACTTTATTCCAAATTCAGGAGGATACCTAAACAGGGTACACGATCGATAATAAGAGTTTTAATTGATTTGATGAAAGCAGTGAATAAGCAACCAACGAATTGGTTGCAACCACAATCAATTCCTCTTTCTCTAATAACAGCAAGGGAGTCTTCCTTGGAAAGAGTTCCGTCAGTGTTGGTAGGTTTAATAACATGAACCTCAGCACCAAATGTACATGTATTATTAAGAAGGTACCCTTTTAAATGTTGATTAAATTCTGCTAGGGTAAGAAATTTGCCGAAGCCCCATTCACTGGTATGCTGATCAAAGGTCCTCACTGGAGATTTAGCATCTTGGACTGCCAAGTAATCCTTCCTAATCTGATCATAAACAAACAATCTGTAGTAGACATTAACACTCCAAGCAGCATTAGAATAAGAATTGCTTTCATCTATTTTCAGGTAAAGAGAAAGATGATCGCTGCTCTCGTTCCCCTTTGGGTAAAAAACCAATCTCCTGCCATTAAATTCAAGAAAAAATATATTAGTCGCCAAACAATTACATATTTCATCTTCGGACACAGAGAGAGTCTTTGAGTCCGGGTACTCTCAGTGGAATTCATATCATACGATAAAGAAGAATTTTGATCCAGTTTATTTTATAATCTTCTATCGAATATCTACTACTAATCATAATCATAACAACAAAAAAAAATCTCAGCACTGAGACGCACCAATAGTAGCCTCGGGATACGAAAACACCAGATTCAAATCTATCCACTGTTAAGTCTGCTAGTAGATTGAATGATTTTATTTTAAATATGTAGTCAGCTGGAGGAAGACTCCTTTTTCCTTCTCAAAATTTCTGAAATTGAGAATACACTGTATTAATGAAAGAGTTGATTAGATTGATCACTTGGCTACGTCTACAAATTTTGTAGGGAAAAATATATATAGACAAGAGCTTAACATTAATTTTTAGAGAAGTAGGAGGATTAATAAACGTACCGTTATCGTTAGCCATTGTCAAATTCCCGAATTCTCAAGTATTTACCGCAGGATTAAAGTCAAATAGGAACAATTCTTCAGAGAAACGCTCTGGTCGAAGAACTCCAAACTGCATTAAAAATCCATTCTAGATCGTCCAAACGACTAATTAGAATGGACATATTGAAATTAAATCATAAATCTAATGGCAATCATTTTCCAGTACATAATCTAGATGTCACTTTAAATTTCGCGAAACATGCTCGTGCAATTAACAGGTGTATTTTTTTTCTCAAATTCACACGTACGAAGAACTTAATACCAAGTTAATTAGGGCTTCACTTATTAAATTCACTTTCAATGAATTTAACTTTCTTTTCTTCTAAAAAGAAAAAAAGGAAAAAAGAAAATTCTACCTCTGAATTTTAAAATATATCCATGTCCTTTCAAACATGGATAATGTCAAGAGATCAATGAGAACAAGTTTTCGACAAACGTCCAGGCTGGACTAGTGAACATTTCGTGAATCCATTCTAGATCGTCCAAACGACTGATTAATGAGAACAAGCTGAGATTGGATCTAATGGCCATCATTTTCAGGTACAAAATCTAAATGTTATTTGTAATTTCGTGAAACATGCCAGCGCAATTAAATAACCTCAAATTTACGCTTGCCATTAATTAGGGCTTCACTTCCAATAAATGTGATTTTCTTTTCTTGCGAAAAGAAAGAAAATGACAGTGCAATTAAACAGACGTGAATTCTCAAATTCACACATATGACCTATCTAGTCTTGTGTCTTGTCTTGGTCCACCTTAATCCCATTAATTATAGGGTCTCATTTACGAAAGTGCACCAAATGTTACTTTCAATGAACGAATGAATGAACGAATGCGACTTTCCGATCATGAAAAACAAAAAACAAAAAAAAAAAAAGGAAAGAGGAAAGAAACTAAAATTTTAGAAAAAATTCATCCCCTTACAAATACGGGTAAAGTCAAGATATCAATGGGAACCATTTCAGAGAAATTAATATGCACGCCAGAATTGTGCAAATTGCGTTACATCCACGAGTATGGACAAAATAAATTATAACTAGTGGCTCACCAACTCATAATTAGAGATGGCAGAAAAGCTCGCCCGGATCGGACCCGGCGTGTGCGGTCCGGGTTGCATGAATGGAAAAAATGGATCCGGACATTGATTTTCAATGCCCGGCTGCTTCCGGGCACGGGTCCGGTCACAGCACCAAGAACCCGGAACCCGGAACCCGGACCCTTGCCCGGTTTTTTTATTAAGTTAAAAAAAAAAGAAAAATATAAAAGAAAAGAAAATTTTCTTTGCCCAATTGCCCCCAAAACCGAACCCTAAATCGCGATTGCAAGTGAACAATGCAGCACACATCCTGAAATCTCCGAATCGGCGGCACCTTTCTCCGTCTCTCCACCAGCAGCCACCACCCACCGGCACTGATGCAGTGTTGACCGCCCCTCTCCCTCCACAAACCTCTTACAGTCTTACCTTGAAATGATTTTTTTCCAGTGCTTTCAGCTTTGCAGATGTGTGTAAGTATGGCTCCCGTACCGTTTGAGTAAGTATGGCTCCCTCCACGAACCTCTTACAGTCTTACCTTGAAATGATTTTTTTTTCCAGTGCTTTTAGCTTTGCAGATGTGTGTAAGTATGGCTCCCGTACAACTTTGCAGATGTGTGTAATGATTAACATGTCTGCATTTTTGTATGTTATCTTTTTTTTATCTGAGCTTTAATGGCAAGCAAGTTTTTGCTTAGGGAATGTGCTTTGAACACTGCCACCTTTCCTCATTTGGTTGGTCTATCAAAGCGGCAAGTTTTGTTTTTCTTCAGCTTTAAATTTAATAATAATAAGCTAAGCAGAGCTACGCATGTGGATTAATAAATTCAATAATTATCTCCCATGGCCGCTTTTCTGGGAAAGAGATCCCAAAACTTATGACACTTTCTTGGTTAACACTTATCAGCTGTGGCGGTGGCAAACATACCCTCGTTTCATTTTCAGCTTTGAAAATGCAGGTAGAGAAAACCCGAAAAAAAACCCGTGCCCGGATAGTGCCGGGCAAGTACTCGGCCCGCATAGAAAAAATCCGGGCACGGTCCGGGTTCGGGTAGCTATGAGTGACATGCGGGTTGGTCCCGGGCAGCCCCAAACCCAGACCCGACCCGGACTTTTGCCATCTCTACTCATAATTTGCACACAATTATGATTCAAATTTTATTACGAAAATAATAGCAAATAAATTCACAGTTAATGATAAGATAAAAATTAATTCAAATCTAATCGCAATCATTTTCCAATACAGAGTCTAAATTTTACTTTCAATTTCGTGAAACATGCTAGTACGATTAAATCAATGGGAACAATTTCAGAGAAATTAATGTCCAGACCAGAATTGTGCAAATTGCGTTCCATTCCACGAGTGTGGACAAATTAAATTAGATATAATATGTTCACCCAACTCATAATTTGCACTCAATTTTAATTCAAATTCTATTGCTAAAATAATAATAAAGAAATTTACTCTTAAGGATAATGTAAAAAAGTTAATTAGCAAACCTAATGGCAATCATTTTCCAATATATAGTCTAAATTTTACTTTCAATTTCGTGAAATATGCTAGTACGATTAAATAACGGATGTATTTTTTCCCCCCTCAATTTCACACTTGGGACTTAATATCATTAATCTAAATATAAACAAATTTTTTTTTAAAAAAAAAGATTTGCACATATGTCTTTATGTATATACCAAGGTTATTACCTACTAGGAAAAATAAAGATAGATAGAGATAAAAATCCTAAATTCATGAATGTCTATAATCAAGAAGAGATTTAAAGTGGTTTGAAATGGTATAAGAGCAAGAGAGAGCGCCTAACAATTTTTTTTTTAAAGTATCGATGCAGGGGTTTATTAAGAAAGTACAACAAATAAGGGTTATTTTAGGAATTAAGAAAAGTATGTAGAGAAAAGGGGTTTAAAAAGAACGTTAGAGGTGTGCCAATAGTCCAACTCTTGTAAAAAATTAAGGATGAAATTGATGGTGCATTTGCTAAATTGGAATCGGAATGAGTTGAAATCGGAATGAATAAAAATGAGAATGAGTTGAAATGAGAATGAAGAATTGAAATCAAAATAAGTTGATTATATGAACTGTAGTAATCAGAATCAGAATAAGTTGGATTGCCATTAATGGGTTTGCTTTGTCTTGGAATCGGAATCAGAATGAGTTAGATTGTATCAAGTTACTAGAAAGTATTTAATGAACTGTTGTCATAATTATTATTTTGTATTTTAATTATTGTGATTATTTATTTAAAAATTATTGTTATTCGTAATTATTGTTGACAATATATTAATATTCTATAAAGAATTTTTATAAATAATAATAAGGGTGTAAGTGAAATATATTTATTTCAATTGGGAGAAACTAACAATGTAATAACCTAGGATAATATAACGTTTTATTTAAACTTTTGTCATGAATGACGTACTTGTTTTAACAATGAACCTGTATTAATTTGTCCGAGTAAATATAATTTTTTTATAACGATTTTACTAATCTCTAATCAAGCCGTTATAAAAAAATTATTTCTTGTAGTAAAATATAATTCATATTTCCAGATTATTTTTTTTTATTTTTTATTTTGTACCATAATCGATTAGTTGGCTGAATGAAAGTCAGGCAAACACCTGACACAAAAAGTTTTTTCAAATTGAAATTAATTGAATCCCATTTGGAGACAATTCTGTACTAAAATATTAAAATATTAAAATTATTTTAAATATTTAAAATAAATATTTATAATCTGTCTAGTAGAAATATCAAAATATCAAAATATTTAAATATTAAAATTATTATATTTAATTTTAATAATATATTTGTATTTATTGTAGAGATTTTAAATAAATATTTGGGTTAAGTACATTTTAAAATTAAAAAAATCAAATACTAATAATGTTAAAATTATTATTTTACATAATATTCAAAAGACTTTATATTTTAATACATTTATTTTAATATTATATTTTCATTTATTATGGAATTTACTTTAACATAATAAAATATGTCTAATAAATTGTAAAATACAAAATATTTTATAATTACCTCCTTAATTATCGAACATAACCGTTATTTAAAACCCTTTAAAATGACTTTAGTGATATCTTTGACTAACGGCTAAATGTAAATTTGGTTGATTATTATGTTTTTAGTCTTCTTTTGGATTTTGCGAAGGGCTGGGCAGCATACCTATGAAACATTTATTAAATCTATAATTCTTACAGTAAAGAAATATTCATAGATGAGACATCAATGTTATTTATTTATTTTTTGGATAATATCTAGACAGTAACAAAATAATTAGAGATGGCGAATGGAGTAGGTTGGGTTTGGCCAAGTATTAGATAGTTTCAAGCTCAACCTTGCTTGCTCATTCCATATTTTTTGTAAACTTAGATTTTTTATTTCTTAAAAAATTAATTTTTGAATATTTAATAGTTAAAAAGAAAACTAAGGGAAATTATCAATGGTGTGGAAGTTTCATTTTTCCTTCTACTTAAATGCTAACATCCGTTAATTGTTTTGAATTTCATAAGATTAATATTATCATTTCATATATTGACAACACATTTTTTAAGAAGTATCAATATTTATTAATGATTATGAAAAAAAAAATCATGATTATGCCCAATAAAAATATAAGATTAATGGGCAGGCTTGAGTCAGGCCCATGACTGAGCTCGTCCCATACTAGATCTAGATATTTGAAGTCAAAGCCCGGACTTTTTGGATTGGCCTGAGCTCATGTCGAGCAGGCCCAAATGTTTACTATCCCAAACTGGAATCATGAAACTGTTTCGATCCAGATTAACGTCCACTACTACTTTTAAGCCACCATTATGATGATGTTTATAGTCTGTTCCGAAAAATTAAAAAGTAATAAATCCTAGGTAGTGCAAAGGAGTTTGATCGCCTTGTGAAGTGGGAGAGATACATCTGGAAATCGAATTAGGGTACGAGCTTTCCGAATCACATTGACAATGCTGGTGCGAGCCACCAACCACATGTTCCAGATTTTATATGGAAACATAGAGCCATCAGGAGATGAGTGTTAAACATATCAGCAAGCCATTTCCATAATGCTTTAGCAAAGGTCCTTGATTTATCTCATATTTACCGCTAATTAGGTTATAATTTTAACGTTCGAACTTTATTGTTGTATAAAAAAATCCTTTCTTTTTGACAAACACATAGAATAACATTAAAGGAAAATGATATGCTCACCCAACCAGTGCAAATTTTTTGGGCAAGTTCGTGATTAATTTAAAATTTGGGGCAATGTTAATTATTACTTTAATTTTTATTTATTTTTGTATGGAGTTGAGGTGGGGTTTGAAGTGGGCTTTCTAATCTCTATCATTAGACATTAGTTCATTACTCAACATTAAAAGATATTTAATGGGAAGACATTGTTTTTAAGAGATAATAATTGAGATAAAGAAATATGCAAAATAAGGAATAACGATTTTTGAGATAATGTAGAAATATCAGAAAAGGAAATCCTAAATAATTTAAAAAATAGAATCCTAAACTTAATTAACATCAAAGACTAAAGTAAAATAAGGAAAAGGAAAAATCATTGTTATAACAGGAAACTAATTGTGAGGAAGTGTAAATTACGATCGTTAGGACTTAATCTTGCCATTCAAATTAAGTATGATGGGGTGATGGGGTGAGTGCGTGTGTACTAATTAAATCTCAGCTCGCAGCCACGAATCGATCTTTGGTTTCAAATGTCTTTTTATTTTTTCCAGGAAAAATTAAAATAAAGACTTACAGCAATATCATTCACAACAATAAATACTAAATAATTCGTTTAGCTATATATGCTCATCTTAAGATCATCAGTATTTTGAAGTATTTCATTTGGTTATTTGCCATATTTAGGCCTAAGCTCAATTCCTTGGGTAATGATGCCACGCTTTTGCACAGATCCTGGTTCACACAGCCTACAGACCACTGTCCCATCATCTCCATTTTCATTAAAGAAGTCACCCATCTCAATCTCCGTCCACCCATCTCCTCTGTCTTGAGATAGTTGAGGAGACACATTTGTCGGAGGATCTAACAACGCGCTACGCCTTTTGTGATTATTGCTTCCCTCAAAATAGACGTCAAACTCTATAGGTCTAGCATCAAATCCTTGTCTACTTTTGACAAACTTGAATACAAGGTAAGCTGCATAGTTCGTTTTGAATGATAAAATTCTTGTCTCAATTCTTGCTATGATTTCGAACCACCACACCTCCCTGAGTTTAACCACTTCGGGAAACCTGCAAATGTAATGGCACATCATCTATGCATTGTAGCAAGAGAAGCAATTAACTCCCTTTAATTTGTTCTAATGAGTAGCCGATATTTAAAAAATAATGGAAAGACGGATCCAACTAGCAAGATATTGTGCACTTTGTGCTTAAAATACGTTTTTTTACTCTCATGGTTTTGATCTTTGTAAGTCCAAGACCCACCCAAAAGTCCTCTTACTAGTCCAAGGATGGTCTTTCCTTATAAGCTCATCATTCACATCATTCTTAAGCAATGTGAGATGTTACGAACAATGGTTAAGTCTGGATGACCGAATTTTACGCAATCCAAATTTGAACTATTATCAGAGTTGTACAATGCTATATAATAACTCTAGTGTGTTGTACAACTCTGATCCTAGTTTAAATTAAGATTTAAAAAATTTAAATGTCTGGGCCTTTGTATGACTCTTGAAACAAATGCCAAGTTGGAGGAGAATAAAACAAACCTAGACTTTCGTAGAGAAAGCCAGTTCCAATATTGGGTGAATCTCCCCATGCTATGGAAAGTCCCCTTGTACCAACCATGTAACATTTCTTTCCAGTCTGTTGCACTAGCGAAAAGCTCGTCGTATGATTGTTGATGAGGATGGGGTTATGACAAAGATAAAAGTAAAGGTCCTTCTTAGACAACGAAGTGATCATCAAAGACGAAGCAGAGATTGATGACGAGTTGGAAATGATTTCCTTGTAATCAGACGGCAGAAACTTCTCCCAAACGGAATCCGAATCCGCAGTGGATTTGAAGGCAGGACAAGCCAATGATAATCTGCTTGCATCGCGGGGAGTTGTAAGAGAAATGATGTACGAAATGCACTGTGCAGGCAGAACAAATGTGATGTCCATTTTACTTCTTTCTGATGACAACTCCTTTTCAATGTTATCCTGAATCTTGAAAATTATTTGAAAATACATGAAGCAAAAAGCCAATCTCAGTGAATATATGTAGAACCTAATTTAAAAGGGAACAAGAAAGATACAGTGTGTAAAACAAAGAACCAAATTGCAAAAATTTTATAATAACAAAACATGTGCAATGTCACAGTTGAAAACTTTTCTACGAACTTATTGTTCACAAATTGATTCAGCATAAATGCTTAAGTGCTTAAGTATATGTATTAGTTATTAGATGAGAACACAAATAATAAAAATAAATAATGTAGGGTGTGAAGTGTTTTTAATTCAACAAATAGAGTTATATATTGCATATCTGTTTGAGTTTAATCAAGAGTTTGTGGCTCCACATATTCAGGATTCGAATAATGCTGAGTTTAATCAAGAGTTTATGGCTCTACATATTCAGGATTCAAATAATGCAAATTGTTCAAAATTTTCAAGCAAAAGCCATAAGACAATCTATGTGACTACAAATGCGAAGAACTTGAAAAAAGAACATGTGATTGTCAAACAAATAGAATGCCACTACAAAATCTTTAATTACAAGTTCTGTTAAACTTGAAAGTCGATTTTGTATTTAGCATATCATACAACAACTTTACTGATAATTATCATAACGTAAGCTCCAACTAATAAAATGGTATACTTAATAAATTTAAGTAGCACCGATGGCCATGTGATTATTTTATGGTTATACTGTACCAGCCGACTTATGCTAAATAGTAAAGGAACCTTTCTTCTTATTACATTTGTTCTATTTACAATTCTAATTAATTGCCAAAATGAAATTTTTTTAAAAATATTTTTTAAGGGAAGAAATATGTAAGGTTGGGCAAACCCCAAAGTCAATCCTTTTACTTCCTATTTTCTAATATTTGAACTTAGGTGGCCAGCAAAGCAAAACGGTTTGAAACCACTCGGCCAAGCTTCTAAAACTATTTATTTTAGTGTCTAATCAGAAATCAAAAGATGAGAGACAAATGCATTCCCAGTGCCCCCCCCCCCCCCCCCCCAAAAAAAGTCCTAAATATCATACGTGAGTCATAATATCTGATAAAAATAGCTGAACCATCTATGAGTTTGACCTCGCTAACCATAAGAACCGAATCATGAACTCCGTCACTCTTTAGCTTATAACCTTCACATGAAAAATTTGATGTTATGGGATCTATTATTTCCTACAACATAGAAATATCTATATGTAAGACAACAATGTCAGAGAGAACTAATTGTTTTTTTTTTTTATAAGTCAGACAGTAATCAAATCATGCAGTAGCTCTTGTCATCCACTGTTTTTGCCTTATCCTCAATATTGGATCCTGGGTTTGGAATGTCATCCTGGATGTTGTAATTTATTTAAAACTTTTTAAGAAAAAACTATCAACCAATCTCCGTAAATATAACTATACAGATTTGATTTAAAATGGATGAATACTCTTTTAGTCCTTAAAAAGTTTGAGTTAATTACCTAGTTTGTTCCTATTTTTAAAAAAATTACCCAATAGATCCTTCTCATTTATGTTTTTGCTAAAATATATTTAGTCGTCATTAGTTTTCTACTTATTAATCGAATATTAGATGAAGACTATCAATCATCTGATTCAACAGTTACAAATACAAATAATATTTTACTCTTAAAAAAATAGATTCAACAGCTAAAAAAAAAAAACAAAGGTGTTTAATCTTAGCAATTTAAAAAAAAAGCAAAGACTGTCTAGGTATTTGGTTTCTATAAGGATTAAATGAGTATTTTTACCTCGAAAAGAAGGATGCACCCTGAAGTGTATCAACTTAATATTAGTAATACCAAGAAAACAATGATTGAGGAAGGTTCATGCACGGGATGGGCTACAAGATTATGATATGATCGTACTACACTTATCGACTTTGCTCTCTAATTAAGGAACCGTCTATCTTAGCAGTTTTGTTGTTTTTTCAATTCTAATTAACTGTCTAAGTGAAGTATTTTAGTATCTACATACTCAGAAAAAAATAAAGAACTGAAAAATAAATCGAATCCTACTGCTAAAATGTGGCAAAAGACATGAGTCACAATATTAGATAAAAAGAGCTCAGGCCCTTACATGTTTGTGTTTGACCTTAGTATCCGTATGAACGGAGCCATGAACAGTACTACCAATCGCCTTAGAACCTTCACTTGAACCAATTGAGGTTTTTTAATTTAATGTTTCCTAATGATAGATTGGGAAAATATTGAGTCAATCAATCTTTGTGATGATTGATAACCATTTTTTCTTAATAAATAATTAAGATTGATATAATTAATAATTTGATTGATTATTATGTTTCCATCTTTGAAGCCCAAAAGATCTTTAATCTAGTCCATGCAAGCTTCTTTAGGTAGTTAAGATTTGTTGTGTTAAATGTGGTAATGTGATATGTAGCATTTATGGTGTTGAGTATGGTTGTTAGGTTAGATGTGTGGTAGTTTGGTCAATGTATGGCTGTGATTAAGTCGCAACAAGTATAAATACCTCCTCTCTTAGTTGGTTTAAGCAATAAGTAGTAAAACTTCTTGGTTTTGAAAGAATTGTAATTGAGGAGTTGTATTAAGTTCATAAGAAATAAAGATTGTTTATGAGTGTGTAATCATTCAAATCCAACAAAGTGGGATCAAAACCAGTAATTAGTGCTCCACATAGCAGTGTAGCATATCAAATCGAAGAGCTTGACAACAAGAATGCAACACTATAAAAAGCAGCCTGTCGGAGCCCTGAAATTGAGTTGACTCACCGAGTTAAACCAAACAAAACCAAAGTGAACTGTGCTTAATCGAGTTAAATCAAGATAAACTAAGTCAGAGTCAAATGAATCGCGCCGAACCAATCCGTTGATCGTTGACCATTGACCACCAGCTTTGACCGTTGACTGAAAATTGAAATTTTGGCCCGAGTCCCTCAGGTTTTTTGTCATTCTAAATCCATCCGTGCAATTAGAATTTTCATACTTTGACTCTATAAAGAGTTATGGCAAGTAGTGGCATGGTGTCATTCCAAGTTTCATCACTAAAGGGAAGCAACTTTGACAATTGTAGTATTAAAATGAAGGCCCTCCTTGGAACTCGTGATGTTTGGTAAGTTATTTAAAAAAGCTATAACGATCTAGGAGATGAGATTTCTTTGACTCAACAAAAAAAGATAGTTTAAAGGATTCAAGAAAGAAAGACAAGAAAGCTCTCTTCCTTATCTATCAAGCATTGGATAATGATGGATTTGAGATGATTTCGAGTGCAGCTCTAGCTAAAGAAGCATGGGAGAAGCTTCAAACCTATTATAAAGGAGAAGATAAAGTGAAAAAGGTGCATCTCCAAAACTCTAAGAGTTGACTTTGAATCGTTGCACATGAAAGAAACCGAGTCCATTTTTTATTATTTTTTCAAGAGTTCTAGTTGTTTTAAATCAACTAAAAAGAAATGGTAAGAAGATAGAAGACATAAGAATTATGGAAAAGATACTTCCCTCATTAAGTCTAAAATTTGACCACATAGTTGTGACAATTGAAGAGACAAAAGACTTGGAGGTCGTGACAACTGAGCAACTTCAAGGCTCACTGCAAGCCTATGAAGAGAAGCAGAAGAAAAAGCAAGGGATCAATGAGCAGCTCCTCAAGATGCAAATCAAAGAAAAGACAACAAGCCAAAGCAACGAGACAAAACAATGGTTTAGAGGTAAAGGCTAAGGAAAAGGTGGAGTACGCGATCGTGAACTAGGTTGGAATTCCAACAACAACTACAACTATGAAAGTGGAGAGAGCTCAATTAGAGGACGAGGAAAAGGCAAACCAAAATTGACGTACGACAAATCCTAAGTACAATGCTACAATTGTCAAAGGTATGGGCATTACACTTTAGAATGTAGAGCTCTATGAACCAAAGTTGATGAGAAAGTGAATATAATAAATATCCTAAAGGGCTACACATATTATAATTTTGATAATAACAAACATGTGTCTTAAGTGATATGATAAATATTGTATTTCACATTTTTACTAGTTCTTAAAGGATAATATTTATGCAAGTGAATCACGTAAAATCAAGCTCAGGACACTCAACCCATAATGCCTTGATCAAGATCAAAGTTTAGCCCAACGGAGTCATTAATGCGACAAATTCTTGTAAAGCCGGAATGATTTAATATATGTATAGTTTAACTTTTGAGAAGCTCAAGATTTTATTTAATAGATCATTACTTTTCATAAACCATAAGGTGTTGTCTTTATAAGACAAGTATTTTGTTGATTTGAGTGTTTTTCAAAATTTGGATTAAATTGAAAAAGTTTTGAAATCCATAAGCATTATGAAAAGAACATCTTTGAAAAGTATTATAAAGTTTTGGGCCAAATCATAATTTTAAAATTTTTTAGGAATAACGAGTATTATTTAGAAATTCTGGATTTGGACTTATTTGCAAAAATATAAAACATTTGGGCTATAGTGTCATTTATAAACATTTAGGCCATATTTTAATTTTTAAAAGTATTGGGGCCGAATAGTAAAGATAAAAAGATGGTGGGAAGACAGAGAGTTAGAGGCTAGCCGCCTGAGGAAAATTTTCAAATTTGCAAAGGTAACTTGCACTGTACTAAGCGGTGATTCGGCTAAATAAGAGGCCAGCCAGCTATTTGTTGATTTTGTCTATAAATGTTAGTTTTTGTATCAAAACTATATAAACTCAAATTCAATTCATTTTTTGTAACCTTAGAAAGAAAGAAGAAGAGCATACATTATATTTTGAGCTTCCATTTCGCAAATCATCATATATTAAATCTCCATTGTGCTATCATTTATATATCCACTCTAAAAGAGAGTTATTTGTTGTAATCTTCATTTCTTTATCAAATTTGTAAGCATTTGAGTGTGAGAAACACTTGTTGTAATCTCTTGTGTAAAGGTCAATTGACAGCTTAGAAGTCAATTGTAAGAACTTGAAGCCTTCGGGGGCTTGGATAGTGAAATCTTCAAGCTTGGTTTGCTTGGAGGCATGGACGTAGGTGGAGATTTTGAACCACGTAAAAATCTTTGTGTTTACTCTCTCCTCCCTTATTCTTTTATTTTTTAGCATTGTTAAATCTATTATTTTTTTATTTCATTGAGGCATTAGATTAAATTGTTGTGTGATTTGCTGAAGCTTAAGTTTTAAAAACCCAATTCTCCCCCCTCTTGGCTTGTATAACTAGTATTTCATAAAAGAATGAAGAAGTTAGTACATTTTTACTAACACCTAATGACATAGTGGAGGTCAAGAAAATACATGATATCTTGACACATGTGCTAGCAATTATATGAAGGGAAATAGAAACATGTTCGTAGAATTGAATGAATTAGTGAAAGACAATGTCGCTTTTAGAGATAATTCAAAAGTAACAATGAAGTACAAAGGTAACATTCTTTTTTGTGTAAAAGATGGCAGCCACCAATTGATTTTAAATGTTTACTATGTGCCCAATATGAAAAGCAACGTCCTCGGTTTAAGTCAACTTTTGAAAAACGGTTATGATGTTCACTTAAATAATTATAGAATTTTTCTAAAAGTTGATGAGGGAAACCTAATTATAAAGGTGTAAATGTCAAAAAATAAAATGTTTTCTTTAAATATTCATAATAATATTGTAAAGTGTCTCAAGGCTTGTCATATGGATTTAACCTGGAATTGGCATATTCGATATGGGCATCTTAACTTTGGAAGACTAGAGTTACTGTTAAAAAAGAACACGATGAAAGGTCTACCTTCAATTAATCATCCCAATCGACTTTGTGATGGATGTTTAGTTGGCAAGAAGTTTAGGAAGAGCTTTTCAAATCAGTCAAATTCAAGAGCTCAAAAGCCACTTGAGCTTTATTCATACTGATGTGTGTGGTCCAAAGAAGTCAAGCTTCCTTGGTCAATGTAACTACTTTCTTCTATAGATGATTTTTCAAGAAGAACTTAGGTGTACTTTTTAAAGTAGAAGTCAAAAGTTTTTGAAGCTTTTAAGATGTTCAAAGCTATACTGGAGAAAAAAAGTGGACGTTAGATAAAAACTTAGATTTGATCAAGGAGGATAATTCACTTCCAAAGAATTCTAAGAATTTTGTGAAGCAAATTGAATTTGACATCCTTTGATTGTTTCATGAGCCCCCTAACAAAATAGCACAGTAGAAAGGAAGAATATAATCATCCTTGACATGGCAAAAAGCATGCTCAAAAGTAAGAGATTACCTAAGAAGTTTTAGGCAGAAGCTATTGCATGTGCGGTTTACCTATCAAATAGATCTCCAATAAGAATTATATAGGGCAAGACACCACAAGAAACATGGAGTAACAAAAAGCTAGGCATCTCCCATCTAAGAGTTTTTAAAGCATGGCTCATGTACATATACCGGAGGAGAGAAGAACCAAGTTGGATGGCAAAAGTAAGAAGTTTATCTTTATCGACTATGACAACAATTCTAAAGGACACAAACTTTACAATCCAAATAATGGAAAGATAATGATCGACCATGTTATTTTTTTCTAAAGAAGAAGAATGATATTTTGGCTATAACGTAGGTGATCTCAACTTTTACCTTTTCGAAGAAGATGAACAAATATTGAAAGAGCAAGCAGGAGAAGAATATTCACCACTCATGAATATTTTCCACCTACCTCTGTAGCATCAACCACTCATGAATATTCACCACCATCATTTTTGGAGGAGAGAAATTTGGTACGCACAAGAAGTTTACAAGATATTTATGGGGTAACTGAGAGACTTGAGAACCTCACTTTCTTTTGCCTCTTTGCTAATTGTGAGTAAGTAAACTTTCAAGAAGCTGTACAAGATGAGAAGTGGAGAAAAATAATGGATAAAGAAGTCAAAGCCATTATAAATAACTACAATTGGGAACTTGCCACTCTTCCCAAAGGTCACAAAACCGTCGATGTCATATAGGTGTACAAGATGAAGAAAAATGCCAATGGTGAGATCGCAAAGCAGAAAGCAAGACTGGTTGCAAAAGGCTGTAGTAAAAAAACTAGTATTGACTATAATGAGTTATTTGCTCCCACTACTCGATAAGAAACTATAAAACAAATCATTTCATTAGTAGCCCAAAAAAAGTGGAAGATTTTTCAATTGGATGTGAAGTTTGCTTTCTTAAATAGATTCCTTGAAAAAGAGGTCTACACCGAACAACCATTAGACTATATGGCGAAAGGACATGAAAACAAAGTTATGAGATTAAAGAAAGCCCTCTATAGGTTAAAGCAAGTACCAAGGGCATAGAATAGTAGACTCTTGAGTATGAGTTAGGTGGACTTTTGTATGATATTAGATTCACATACACCAGTGGGGCACAAAACTTTTCCATGTGTCAAAGATTAGTTTAAAAAAAAAAGGTTTTGCAGGTGATCGTGTAATAGGAAAATGTCCCTCATTTGAGTATTCTAATTTGAGTATGAATTAAGTTACTAGGCTTCTAGATACTAACTAATGGAATCATATATGTCTTGTATATTTCATTTCAGATAAGCACCCTCAAATTATCCTTCCATGTGACAATTACTAGTAAAAAAAAAAAAAAAGAATTTGCTTCGACGAGATGGTGATTAATGAATTTTATTTGAAGTATATACGTTTTAGGCCAACTTTCAACTCTTGTGCTGTTTATACTAACCCTATTGATACCCATAATTTCATTTCAATCAAAATTTTAATGTTCAAAGTATATTGTGTGATTTTTTATATATAAAAAACTCCTTTTGGACAAACACATTACGTGTCAGGATTCGATGTATCAATGTTATCTGAAAATTATCTTGCATATCAATGTTATCTGAAAATTATCTTGGATCAGATATCAGTACTACAATAATAATAACATTGTGTCAGGATTCGATGTATCATCAACTCCTAAGAAGGTGTACAAGATGAAGAAAAATGCCAATGGTGAGATCGCAAGGCACAAAGCAAGACTGGTTGTAAAAGGCTGTAGTAGAAAAGCCAGTATTGACTGTAATGAGTTATTTGCGACCACTGCTCGATAAGAAACTATAAAACTAATCATTTCATTAGTAGCCCAAAAAAAATGGAAGATTTTTGAATTGGATGTGAAGTTTGCTTTCTTAAATGGATTCCTTGAAAAAGAGGTCTACACCGAACAGCCATTAGACTATATGGCGAAAGGACATGAAGACAAAGTTATGAGATTAAAGAAAACCCTTTATAGGTTAAAGCAAGCACCAAGGGCATAGAATAGTAGACTCTTAGTAAACTCTTGAGTATGAGTTAGGTGGACTTGTGTATGATATTAGATTCTCATACACCAGTGGGGCACAACTTTTCAATGTGTCAAAGATTAGTTTTAAAAAAAAAAGGTTTTGCAGGTGATCGTGTAATAGGAAAATGTCCCACATTAGTTAGGAATGAATTTTAGGTTTAATATGTAAGGCTCTCGTATTCTAATTTGAGTATGAATTAAGTTCCCGGGCTTCCAGATACTAACTAATGGAATCATATATATCTTGTATATTTCATTTTAGATAAGCACCCTCAAATTATCCTTCCATGTGACAATTACTAGTAAATAAAAAATAAAAAAGAATTTGCTTCGACGAGATGGTGATTAATGAATTTTATTTGAAGTATATAAGTTTTAGGCCAACTTTCAACTCTTGTGCTGTTTATACTAACCTTATTGATACCCATAATCTCATTTCAGTCAAAATTTTAATGTTCAAAGTATATTGTGTGATATTTTTATATATAAAAAACTCCTTTTGGACAAACACATTACGTTAGACTAACATTAAAGAAAAATGATATGCGCCCCTATCAATGCAAATTTTTGGACAAAAGTGTGATTAATTCAAAGTTCGGGACAATTTAATTATTACTTTGATTTTTATTTACTCCAATGTTATCTTGTAAATCATTTGAAAATACATTAAGCAAAAAGCCAATCTCAGTGAATATAACTATATATGTAGAACCTGAATTAAAAAACGAACAGGAAAGATACAAAAGTGTTAAACAAAGAACCAAATTGCAAAATCTTTAAGGTAACGAAAAAGAGCAACGTCAAAGGTGCAGCAAAATTTTCTATGAATTCATTTGTACAAATTGGTGCAGCATATAAATGCTTAATGCTTTGGTACATGCATTGGATGGATGAAAACATAAAATAATAAAAATAAATAATGTGGGGGCGAGATTTTTTCATTCAATCATTACAGTTGTATATGCCATTTCAGTTTGAGTTTAATCAAGAGCTTATGGCTCTATATTCTCGGTTATATTTTTGAGTAATTTTTTTACTGACCTTTCTGCCACCTACAGTTTCTTTTACTTTATCCTCACTCCTGGATTCTGTGATTCGAATGTCATACTGAATCATGTAAATTGTTTAAAATATATCAAACAGAAGTTGTAAGCCAATCTATGTGACTACAAATATAAAGAACATGATTTACGATAGAACAAGAAAGATATAAATTGTCAAACAAAAATAATGCCATTGCAAAATTCTTTAATTACAAAAAATGTTAAATTAAAAGTCGACTTTGTATCTGGCATATCATGTAACAAATTTACTGATAATCATTATAACATAAGCGCTAACTAATAAAATGCTGTACTTTGTAATTTAAATACAGCCGATGACAATGTGATTATTGTACTAAACCGTTCATCTTACTACATTTGTTCCACTTGCAATTCTAATTAATTGAAAAAATGATTTTTTTAAAGAAAAAAAAAATACGTAAGGTTTGACAAACCCCAAATTGAATTTTTTCTCCTTACTTCTCAAGCTTTGAGTCCAAGTGGCCAACATTAAAAATGCTGTCTAAAATCACCTGGCCAAGATACGAAAATGATTTATTTTTGGTCTATTTAGAAAATCAAAGGGAAATTGAGGATTATCTCCCTGTTGTTTGGGCAATCCCTTCTCAAAAAAAAAAAAAAAAAAAAGAAAGAAAGAAAGAAAGAGGAGCCTTGGGCAATCCTCATGAGCTAATATTTGAGTATAAGTTACGCTCATAAACTTAGTATTTATAGACAACAACAGAATCATGTATGTCCTTATGTATGTAGTTCATTTCAGAATGATGTTGGTACATAAGTTTACACTTACCCTATTGTCTTGCACAATTTCTTTTTGCTTTATCCTCACTTTTGGAATGTCATCCTGAATTTTATATATCATACAAAAAATAAATTTAGTCTTATATGATGTGAGTCATTATATCTGATAAAAAGAGCTCAAGTGTCGATATATCCGAGTTTGATCTCACTAACCATAAGAACCGACTGCGAACACCGTCACTAATCACCTTAGAATCTTCACTGTCACTAATCTCCTTAGAATATTCACTTGA
Organism: Citrus x clementina; assembly: GCF_000493195.1. NCBI lineage: Eukaryota > Viridiplantae > Streptophyta > Magnoliopsida > Sapindales > Rutaceae > Citrus > Citrus x clementina. The sequence goes on from NW_006262201.1 coordinate 7,574,265, forward strand.
AATAACTGATGTTTTGACATCTAATATTTCCTACAATAATGAAATAAACATACAAAAGACAGTAATGTAATAGCGAATTGTCTTAGATGTAAGGTCACTCATAGGAATCACATAATTATGTCATTCTACATATACATAATGTGGGAATTAACATTTGTTTGATGAACATAGGGCAAGGATCAAGACCATTGTGACATACAAAAATGATAAGAATAATGACAATTATTATTGAAGACCATCGACTAAAAATGAATCTTGGGTTAAGTATATGAGACTTGGACATCTCTCAATCCTTTAATGAACTCTTGACTACGAGTTAGGTGAGATTTTGTATGGATTGCATTCAAATACATGGTGGGCCCACACTACTTTTCCATGAGCCAAAGATTAGTTAAAAAAAAAAAAAACGATTTGCAGGTGATGGGGTACCAGGGAAATGTCCCATATTAGATAGGGACGAATTTTAGGTTAAATATATGAGGCTCTTGTGTTCTAATCTGAGTACGAATTAAGCCCGTGGATTTCTATGCACTAAATAATAGAATCATAAATGTCTTTTATATTTCATTTTAGACAAGTAGACTCACACTATCTTTCCAAGTGACAATTACTAGTAAAAGAAAAGTGCTTCCACTTGATGATGATTAATGAATTTTAGTTAAAGTATATATGTTCTAGGTCAACTTTCAACTCCTGCTGTTTATACTAACCTTATTGATACTCACAATTTCTTTTGCTTTATCCTCACTCGTCTCTGGTTTCACCATGTCATCCTGAATCTTGTATATCATATAAAAGAATAAAATATATTCTTAAATAATGTGAGTCATTATTTCAGATAAAAGGAGCTCAAGTCTCTGTATCTCTGAGTTTAATCTAACTAACCATGAGGACCGGTCCAGGAACAGCGTTACCAATCATCTCATCAGAATCTTCACTCGAAACAACTGATGTTTTTGCATCAAAAGTTTCCTACAATAAAAAAATATACATTTACAGAAAAAATTAATCAAGAGAAATTTATTTAATCTTGTGTTAAGAGTACGTAGTAATTGAAGGACATGTGTCATAAAATTAAAAGAGCTAAAATCCCTACATTTTTTAGTTTTTTCTCTTTATAAGTGAGAACCGAACCATGAACACTGTCACCAACCACCTCAGGACCTAGAACCAAAACGAGAATGAGAAATACCAAAAAGAAAGAAAAATTAGAAAGACCAATCACCTTAGAACCTAGAAACCAAAAAGGAGAAATTTTTGTTTTATTGCAGTATTTATGCCAGTCTCAAATCATAAACAAATTGTGCAGCATTTAATTGGAAATGGCTTTAGCTGAAAGTTTGACAATTGAGTTAGTATTTGTATGTTCATCAATTTATAAACTACTCCAAAATCTCAGTCACATTTTTATTTTATTTTTTTTTGGTGTCAGTTTAGCATTACTCGTAACTAAATCGATATAAAAAAGGAATTTGTGATCTTTTCTTCTTTACTAGATACTTGGTTGCAGCTTTCCTCCAATATCGTAATATTTTGAAGTTATCGAGAAAGCTGTAAAATTCAAGGTAAGATTCCTAAAGCTTTCTTCCATATCAGCACACTTAATGGCTAGAGAACAACTCTATATATCAATAATAGAAATAGCTAATTATAAGATTAATTAGAAAAGAAGAAATATGTTGACCTGCCAAAAGTTTTTCTTTTAGAAGAAACCTTTGTCGTCCTGGTCCAGAGTTCTGGTCGTAAGAGCTTTTCTGAGAAGAAGAAAATTTTTGGGGGGGGGGGGGGGTGGTGAAGATGCATTTTTAGAGTTAAAATTTGTTTCTTTTCGAATTTATTTAACGGCCAAAAAATTAAAAAAAAAATGAAAATGAACTAAAGCCTAGTGTCACTTGCCAAAAAGTAAGAAAAGACACGTCCATATATAAAACATAATAGAAAATTACTAAAACAAACTTAAGGTTGGCAGAATGCCGGAAAAATCAATTTTAAATATGTCTGCTTTAATGTGTTAATTAATATTTTTCAATTTACACAGTTAAATAGACCTATTTTATAATTATTTTTGTCAGTGTTCTGTCCCATTTTTATATCCAAATATCACTGCTCTATATGATATCAGATGGAAAAAGGTTCAAATCCATACATCATTGAGTTTGACCTCAGTACCCACATGAATCGAAACATAGACATTGTCACCAGTCAACTCATCACCTAGAAACCAAAAAGGAAAATGAGAAAAGCAGGTTAAAAAAAAGGAAAGCAAAAATAGAAAGACCAAGACAGATTTTGGTTAATTATAGTCTCTATGCAAGTTTCGAATCATAAACAGTTAATTCAGCTTTTTAGCTCATAGCTCCCTCAGGATTTGATAATTGCTAATGACAAAAATTAGAAGTTTCAGAATTTTGAGTCACTTCTTTTCGGTCAAAGTAGGATGACTGATAATTAAATAGAGATACATAAGAGTTTGTAATTTTGTCGTCATTATTAAAAAGTAGCATCTGAGAATTTCTGTATATATATACATTCACAGTGGTGGATGCCGTATGTTATCAGTGGGGCTGTAGCCCCCCTGGCTTAAAAAAAAAAATCTAAGAACAAAAAAAAAGTTTCTAATTAGTTTCCCATTAAATTTATTAAAACAGTCCTTATAAATTTATAAACCTATAAAATTTAAACTTTAACATAATTATTAAAGTTTACACTTTAACTAAAAATAATGATAGCTCATCACGCAAAACATTTTTCTATTCTAAAATATAGGATTAATTCTTTTAATTTCCATAATAATAGTAGAGCAAACATTTCAATAACAAAGTTTGTGAAGAATCGTCTTTGGAATCAAATGGGACGAATGATAGTTTAATTGTTTATGTAAGAAATAATATATTTAATAATATTGATAATGAATTTATTGCATAATATTTTAAAAATATGAAAATGTGCTAAGCACAATTATAAATGTAGTAAAAAATATTTTATATATTCAAAATTTTAAATTTTAAATTTTGCTATTATCTAAGTTAGCCCCCATAAATTATTTTTCTAAATCCGCCATTGTACATTCAAAGTTAATTAATTGAAAAAAAATGCTTTAATCAAACAAAAGAACGAGGAAAGAGAATATTAAATAGAAATTGACCTGGCCAAGCCTTTCCGTTTCGCTGAAGCCTCTGTCTTCCTGGTCTTGTCTTCTGGTTGTAAGAACAAAACAGGAAAAAGAATATGACTGATTTTGTAGTTAAAATCATTTGTTCCTTTGGCAGTTTTAATTAACTGATAAAATTATGTTTTTCAGTGGTCCATGAAAAGAAAAATAAAAGATAAAATATAAATTAAATCCTAATGCTGCAAATTCTTGAATGAAACTGTTAATATAAGATATTTTATATCCAATTAACTTGTTACATCTTTGGATTTGATCTCAGCAACATGAAAATTATCACCAGTCACTTCAGAGCCTTCACTGATTGAAACATTTGATATCATTGAACCTACCAGTGTTTCCTACAATAGTAAAATATCTATATATAAGACAGTTAATGGAATCATGTAGCACTTGTGAATTTTTCTTTAATTTTATATTGACCTTTTTGTCATCAACATTTTCCTTTGCTTTAACCTTACTGCTGGATCCTGGGTTCGGAATGTTACCCCGAATCTGAAATAAATTATGAAGATACAAATATATCAAGTAAAAAATCCATTGGTAAAATAGAAGGTTTGAATCTTCCAGGGTTGAGGCTCTTGAGGGAGTAAATTTAAAAAAAAAAAAGAAGTTAAAATTCCTACATCTTTGAATTTTTTCCCTTTATTCGTAAGAATTGAACATTGAACATTGTCACCAATCACCTCAGAACCTAGACACAAAAAAGGAGAATGAGAAAAACAGATTAAACATAAATGAAAGAAAAAATAGAAAAACCAAGATAAATATATGTTTTAATAGTCTTCGAGCAACTCTTGAATATGCACAGTTACAGAATTAAAGACTCTTCAAAATCTCAGTCACTATCTTCTTTTTTTTTAAAAATTTTTTTTCCCAGTCAAAGCAGCATTGCTCATAATTAATGATTATACGTAAGAGTATGTGATTATTTTTATTTATTTATTTTTTTTGATCATTTTTGTGTTCATGCTAATTCAGCTGGTAAAATTTCTTAAGTAGAAAATAATAGGTCTGAGATTCGAACTCTACTCATGTGAGTGGGGATGAGATTTGGTAGCTGTTAGAATAATCCAATTGCGGATGAATTGTTATCATTAGATTTTGCAAGATTAATAGATCAACAAAATGACCATATATGTACATATATGAGTTTAAAAATAGCTACATGAACTTATTAATAGAAAAAAATATAAAATTAAATAGAAAAGAAATGAAAATGTTGACCTGGCCAATTGTTTTCTTTTCGCCGAAGCCTTCGTCGTCCTAGCCTAGTTTTCTGGTTGTATGAATTTGTCTGATAAGAAGAAAATAGAAAAACAAAAATGATAGATTTTGGATTTACCATTTGTTCCTTTTCCAATTCTAATTAACTTCCAAAATAATGTATTTTTTGAGTCTAATAAAAAATAAAAAAAACTACATCAGTAAAAAATGACACGTGTCCATATATAATATCGGTAAAAAAGAGCTCAAGTTCCTAAATACCTCAGTATCCACATGAACTGAACCATAAACATAGTAACCAATCACCTCATAACCTAGAAAACAAAATGGAGAGTGTGAAAGACGAATTAAACAGAAATTATAGAAAGAAAAAAATAGAAAGACGAAGACGAATACACAAGAATTCATCAACTTCTCCAAAATCAGTCTGTTTTTTATTTTTTTTCAATCAAAGTAGCATCGCTTGTAACTAAATACAAATACACAAGAATTGATGATTTTTTTAATCATTATTTGAAGATGCTATCACCTACCTTAGCATACTAAGATAGTGAGAACGATCAAATAAGAAACAGGTGGGATCCATCATTTTTTATTTCTAAACAACTGTTCGTTAATATTAAAGAGGATGTGTTCCACTAAGTGATCGACCACTCATGCGGAGGCGGTGACACTGACCCACTCAAGTATTATTCCAGATAAACAACGTTTATATATATATATAGTCTTGATCTTATGCGTGCCATTCCACGCGTTATATTGCTTGACAGGACGCATGTCAAGAACTCATTGGCAGGACCGTAGGGTCTACATCGTCACACACACACACACAAAGTAAATTGAAAATTTTACCTCAATGAAATAAAAGAAAGAGAGAAGAAAAAAGACAACAAAAAGGAAAGAAAAAACTAATTGCTATTTCACCTGGCCAAGCTTTTCTGTTTCGTTGCAGCCTTTGTCGTCCTGGCCTTGTTTTCTGGTTGTAAGAGCTTGTCTAAGAGCAAAATTAAAAAGGTAAAACAAACCACATAAAAATGATACTCATTGTTTTCTAAGTAAGTGTTAATTAGAAATTTTAATATCATAACAGTAGATATAGTCATCAAACGATGTAAAACAAGCATCTAATGAAAGACAAGGAATTGAATTCTACCAGTACCAGAGGTAATATTTGTTGGAAATATCCTCCAATTTCGTTCATTTTTTCTCGTCTTTGATTCATGTTTAATTTGCTTAATTTCTCTGTTCTTTACTTCCTCATCCGCTTCACCAACCTTCAGTGAAATTAAATAATATAAAATTAAAAATCGTAGGAAGTAAATTGTTTTGTTAACTTCTAATCTGAAGAAAGTATCGACCTTTTCCTTTTTCTTTTTTCATATTGCAGTAATGGAATGTAATTTACACTGACCTTGTTCACGTTGTTGTATCTGCAGTGGTTTCTGCTTCAATTAGAAACACGCTCCTTGACAATATTGAAGCTCATGAATTATGAAGGAAGCTTGTGAGAATTAACGCTTTCTATTTTTATTTTGAGTTATCGTTCGACCTTGATAATGAAAAGGGTAAAAACTCATTCAGTCCTTATATTTTGAAGTTAGTGTCCGTTTAATCCCTATATTTTTAAAAATACCTCAAAACATCTCTATCATTAAATTATTGACACCCTTACCATTACCTTTAGTTCATTTTGACTTATTTTTACAGTAGTATCCTATTACAATAATGTTCCTTTTTTTAGACATTATTAAAAAGAAAAATTAAATTACTAGTTTAACACACACACACACACACACACATATATATATATATATTGTGGAACACTTTGTTGAGGAGTTAAAATATTAATTTTTCTAAAAAAATTGATAATTTAATTTTTTACAAAATTAATTTTTTTGGACACACATGAGAATCAACAAAAATTAATATATATCTTTTTTTATTTTGTTTTTGGGTTTAATTTGCTAATCCAATTTTTTATTAATATCCAATAAAGAAACATTACTGTAAGAGTGTAATATTGTAAAAGCATGGGGAAAAGAATAAAAAGTAATGGCACAAGTGTCAATATTTAACAACAAGGACGTTTTGAGGTATTCTTAAAAATATAAGGATTAAATGGACACTAACCTCATAATATAGGGACTAAACAAACTTTTACCCTAATGAAAATAATCAGCTGGACGGAGCGATGAAATAAATTTATTGCGGGGAATTTTCATTTTTCATTTTTTTTTCAAAAGAAAGAGAAATTTGTTGACCAAAAAATCAGGTTCAATAGTCGCATGCCTACCAAAAAGTCAAGATGATTGGAAGATTGGAAGATTGGAAGATTGGAAAATGAGGATTAGGCTCCTCTTTCCGGTAAAACGAAGCCAATTTTTTTTTAATGTTTTAAAGTAAGTATAAATGTCATTATTATACCACTTATCATTATGTTAGCTTTTGAATTTAAATGTTTTAGAAATATTCTACCATTATCATAACGGTAAAAGTGTAATTTAATTTATAACATATAAAATTAAAACAAAAAAAATCATATTTTTATCAACAAATAATTAAACAAAAAATAAAAATCTATCAAAAAGAAAGGGACATGCTGTACTTACCAACTCATAAACAGCTTGAAATTGAAAACATTTCATCATTTTTTTTTCAAACAGAAACATGAGACATAAAATGGTTGGTAGAATCAAATCAAATTAAACTTTGTTCAGTATCTCCACAAAGCACAAACCACGTATTTGTTCCTTCAAAAAATCTTAAAATCTTTGCCAAAGCAACACATAAGAGAAAGTGATGGGTCATTTAAGAAATGAAGGAAATCTTCAAAACAAACAAATCAAGGATGTCCAATTATGGCGTGCAGTGGTGTGCTCGAGGTTCCATTAGACTATTAAAACATATAACTTAATAATTTTTTCAGAGTTTAACAAATCCAAGATCCTGAATTACAATATTTATAGACATACATACATACATATATACATATATTCCTAGGTGCAGGCATCCTCTTTTTTTTTTTTTTAATGCTAACACGAATTAAGCTATATAGTTTAATAAAGTCATTGTTCAATCCATTGTAAAGCCATATGATTTAATAGCTTGTCTATAGTGACTCTATTAAACTATATGGCTTAATAACGAGTTTGCATGAAAAAAAAATGAGAACGCTCGTATGAAAGAAAGACTATATATATAGCTTCTTAGGTCTAGATGCCCAAATGAGAATTTTGTACGGGTTCAGTATTACACCATAGGTTATAATAGCAAATCATCTGTAATTCGCATTTAGACATCGGATCCTAGATTTGTTAAAGTCTGAAAAAGCAGTTAGGCTTATGGTTTAATAGTGTAATGATATTTTACTATTAAATTATATAGTCTAATAACTTTCCTCTATTTTAATAAAGTCCAAGATTCTAGACCAGATTAGCACTCATATTTAAATGTATATGTATATGCACAAAATAAAATGCAAATTTAGTATTTTATGTTATCATTAATCATTTCATAATGTTGAAAATCATTTTGTTGGATCGTAAGACATTGATTAGAAAAACTTCTATGAAGAATATAATTCTTGTTATGTTTATTAATGAAATTTACGAAGTTATTTATACAAATAAAGACTAACTATTGCACTATTTAAAGAAATAATAACATTTAAAGGAGAATAAGTGAATACTGCCTAAAATACTGCACAATATCTTTATAAAATAGATTGAAATATTCCTACATAATATTGACATTCGAGTTTAAAATTATGCTCGAGATATTCCTTGGCAAATAACTTTGACTTGAGCAAGTTGTGTTAAGTGATAAATCCGTTGTTGATTTGGCTGGTGATGACTTTCCTTTTGGTAATTTTGATCAGCTTACTTAACATTTCGCACTTTGTTTCATGCAGACATCCTTACCTTAGAATTTTCATATATAATTTATTTAGTCTTTTTATTAATTGAAAAAAGGAAATTTCACTCAATGAAGGGGCCGCAACCCGCCTTACCCCAAGTAACAATATGCACAAAGCCAAAACCACAAATTGACAACATCTCGAGGATCCCATTATGTTTGAAACTGAAACGGAAAATACAAATAATTATAGATCATAGAGGAACATGTGATTAAATAAAGACTTTAGTTGAAGTAGTCAAGGCAAAAATGTACGTACATATGTAAATATATATAGACATATAGACATAGGCCTTATTTGAGATTGAGGTATTGTAACTTTTAAAGTATAGCTGTTGTAAAAAAAATCTATAACTATAAAATAAAAGTTAATATTATGTAGTAAATATAATTTTTAAATAATAATTTTAAAAAAATTAGTAAAGATATAATAGATTTTTCATTACAAAAGTATAAAATCAAATCAACTTACATTCTAAGTTACAACAGCTAGTATTTACTAAATATTTTAATACTATAACTTTTAAGTTACAGCTGCCCAACCTCAACCCCAGGCATGCCTATTTAGGCACGACCGCGCCTCTCTCTATAAACTTCTGCAATTTTTTTTTCTTGAATAATTTTTCATGCAATGAACACGTAACTCATACAATCAATTAAAAAACCCAATTGTCAATAAAACGAATAAACAAAGATTATAAATTAAATTAACTTAAAAATAAAAGAAAACTATAATTTAGGTGGTCCATAAAACAGTTTGAAGATAACATACTTTAGCCTGGAGCACGTCCGATGACGATGCCATTGTATGCGCAGATTACAAAGTCATTGTATCCTGCAGTGGGATCAATAAAAACTTTAAGGAGGAAAGAACATTAATATATAAATTACTTAAAATTACTTATAGCTAAAGAGCATTTGAGGCCTTAGCCAATTTTTTTCATAAGGCCTCTTAACATTAATATAAAAATTACTTAAAATTTTTCACAATTGTTTTTTTTGTTGATAGACTAATTTCGGGCAAATTTGAAATTTTTGTAACTGGTAACTTGTAAAAAGATTTTGGGCCAATTTAAGATTGTTGTAACTAATGAAATAAGTTACTTCTATTGTGCGTATGAAATAAACAACTAAACAAAAACACAACTGAGTGTTTAGTGAACTATGTTGTTATGATTATTGTGAGTTTCAAAAGCAAAATATTTGCATTTGGTAAATTTTATTACTAAAGTGTTTGTTTTATGGTATAATGACTAAAATGGACAGAAGTTTAAGTTGTTTTTTATTTTTCTAGAGAAAATATAAGAAATTTTCCCATAACACTTTTTTTTCTGTTGAAGCACGCAAACTTACTTAAATTGAAAAAAATTCAATTAATTAAAATATAAGGAAATTATTAATAGTTATAAAAAAATAATAAAATTCATAGTATAATACGAACACACACACACACACACACAAAATAGAAACTAAGTAATTTGAAGTTGTGTTAAGCGTTAGCTTTAGATCCGAAATTAAACAGTGTTGAAATAAGTTTCCAATATTATAAAAGTCCAATTATGATGTCGTAAATCTATCCCAGATTTCATTCCTGGACTTTAATTCTAAATTGAAAAATTTTTGGTTGTGGTAATATGGTAGATTTATGATTTTTATATTATTGTTTACAGAAAAATATGATATAATTATTTTATTGAGATAATAAGGTTATATTAGGAACTTTAAAAGAGTACGGTGACTTATTTTGTAAGTTTCTTTTAAAAAGTATTCCCCTGCTTCCTCTTGAAAGGTCAATAATATTTTCACCTCCTATTTTTTGTAAATTGACCCTGCTTCTAGAATGTAATTACAAAAATTTCACATTATTTTTAAAAATTCAATTGAAAAGATTTTTTAGAACTAATAAATTAAACTTATCTTAATTTATAGTTTTGCAACTAAGATATTTTATTATATTTGACTACTAAATTTGCTTTACCCTAAGTTTAAATTTATCATTTTATGTTTATAAGGTAAATGTGCCAAAACTTTAATTTAACTTCATTTTTTTTTAAATTTTATACAATATTTATTATTTCTAAATGATGTATCAATAATAATTTATTGGTATGGTTATTAATTTTTAATTAACTAATAGAATGTCTTTAAGGTACAATACTCATGTAAATTATCGGGATATCAAATTCATGTCATTTACGTATACGGTACTGAAAAATATTGGATTTCATATAAAAACATTATATTATAGATCACAAGATTAAATACCAAAATTATTCTATACGGGAATCAATAAATATTCTTAGGTCAATTAATTTTGTCATTTTATGTCAAGAAAATTATCAACGATCCATCTTAAGTTTACTTTGTGTTAAAAAATGCTAAAAAATTTTTAATTTGTTTGATTTTAATTTTACCCTAAGTTTCCAAATTGTATCAACATAATAAAATAGAAAAAAATAATAAAACATAAACAAAGACACAAAATTACTATTACAAAATTATAAAACAGAAACAAACACAAATGATAATTTGTGGTCATTTCGTAAGGTATTTTTTTTTTTAAGGATAGTTGATAGAAATTACAAAGTTAGGATAGATGAATGAACAAATTCTAACTTTTACAGTATTTTTTAATAAAACATAAACTTAAGATGGATGGCTGATAATTAGCTTTTTGTCACAATGGTAAAATAGTCAAATAAAAATTATGTTAAGGCAACGTTAATGGTAAAAATTGGTCAAAGAAACATAGGTAAGGAAAGATTACAAGAAGGGTTAATTAATTAAATGCACTACTTTTTTTACTAATTTTTATTTATGAAAAATAATGGGAACACATTGTATAAAATTTCCAAAAAATGGGTGAGTTTACACAATAAGTAAGGTGGAAAATATCCCTGCCCTTTTTAAAATAAAATATGTTAGCTTAGTATAAGTGTCACATTTGGCAGTTACAAAATAAAATTTTTTCTTGGTCAACCATAGTGGTGGAACCGTGGAAATAAGGGAAAATTTTATTTATTGATTAAAAGGAGACAATTATACTCAATCTTAAACTTTTTACCAGCCTTACCCCTCGTAATAACAAAGTGCATTAAGCCAAAAACAGAAAGAGCGACAACATCTTGAATTCTGAAGCTAAACCTTCATTCACCCATAAAAAAAAGAGGAATCAGCGATGAAACAAAGACTTAAGACTTTATTCCAAATTCAGTAGGAGACTTAAAAATGGTACACGATCCATAATAAGAGTTTTAATTTATTTGATGAAAGTAGTGAATAAACAATCTGTTGTGACGTGGAATGCAAAATTAAATGCACCAAATAATCACAAGAAAAATAAGGGACACAAGAATTTAATGTGGTTCGGCAATTTGCCTACGTCCACGGGAGTAAGAGAAAATAATTGTATTACTAATAATTATTAGAGTATAAAATTTGAGTCAAGAAAATCTCATTTCCTAGAATCTAAATGCACCCAATACTCTCATACACATTTGAGAAGAAAAGAACTCTCAATTGCACATACTCTTCAATTGCTCCCTCTCTAAACAATTTTACAATTGAATTGTTATTCTCTCAAAAATTTTTGGGATGCATGCAACGAAGGAATGCCTTGGTATTTATAGGAGAGCTTCTCTTCTTCATTCAGCTCAACAATTGCAAGCACCTGCTCAACTTTCCATTTTCAAAGTTCATTTGGTGGGCATCGAGTTTTTTGACAAAATTGGCCAAGATTTGGCCAATTTGTCAAAAGCCTTTCTTTGACTTATAATTTTTTAGCAATTCTCCACCTCGATGAAAATTTGTCCAAATTTGAGCCGACTACCAATGAATTATCATCCCCAAAGTGGCTGCATCTCTGTAACTGTGTACATACCTAAAATCTTAGATCAAGCCAACCGCATCTCAAACATTTCCCAAAATCAACACAATCGAAGGATTTGAATTAGTTTCAAGTAATGTTAAAATTTAACTGTAGAAATCACTTTTGTCAACATATCTGATGGATTATCCTTGGTATCAATTTTTTTTCAACAACATAATACCATTCTCAATAACTTCCCTCACATAGTGACATTTGACATCTATGTGTTTTGTTTGAGCATTATATGTTTGGGTTTTCACTAAGAATATCGCACTTTGGTTATCATAGAAGACCTCAATATTTTTCTGGATTACTCCTAAGTCACCTAACAAGCCTTTCAACCAAATAGCTTCCTTTACAGCCTCTGTTACTGCCATATACTCTACTTTCGTAGTGGAAAGAGCAATTTTCGATTGCAGAATATATCTCCAACTAATAAGACCTCCATCCAATATGAATACACACAACCCGTTGTTGATCTTTGCTTGTCAAGGTCTCTAGAAAAATCATAATCATAATACCCAATACATTGTTGACCACAATCTTTGTTGAACAACAATCTAACATCAACTGTCCTATACAGATATCGGAGAACCCACTTCATTCCAAGCCAATAGTTTTTTCCCAAATTATACATGTATCGATTAACTATACTCATAGACTGAGATATGTCAGGCCTTGTGCACACCATAACATACATAAACATACCCACAACACTAGTATATAGAACATATGAGCCATGTAGTCTTTCTCCTCTTGAAATGTAGGACGTGAAGAAGAGCTTAATTTGAAATAAGGAGTTAGAGGAGTA
>NW_006262201.1:7588525-7589646 GCF_000493195.1 Citrus x clementina
CTTATGCATCACCCCAAGTCTTTCATTTCAAACTCAGAAGCCAATTCCCTCTTTAATATTTCAATCTCACCTTTATTGCGGAAGCCTAAAGAAATCAAGACCGCACCAAATCGAAGAGACAGAAACAAATATTGTAGGTATCATAGAGATCATGGCCATAATACTAATTACTGCTTTGATCTTAAAGAGGAAATAGAGTCCTTAATCCAGTGAGGGTATTTGAAAAACTTTGTAAAAAGCAAAGAACGTAGAGATATTCAAAATGAAGCCTCGGCTGATGTGCCGTAAAATATTGCTGCAGTAGTACCCGAACATATAGAAAATCGAGAAGTTCTAGGAGGAGCCTCTATAAGAACTATATTTGGTGGACATGCAAGAGGAGGGGACTCAAACAGGGCACGAAAAGCTCACACATGGGAGGCTCTGATTAGTATTAAAAATTGTTTAATTATCAAGCGATAATATGTTATTTTATGCTTATGTTATAATTTATATTTGTGTTTATGTAATATATTATGAATTATTAATTATGTTTTAAATATATTTAATTTTGTGTATTTTTATGTGTTTATTAGGAAAATTATTAATTTCACGTACTTCGAGGCTCCAAACAGATAAACGGAGGTCAAATTTGGATTCCGGAGGTCCGAAAACCTTAAGATCAGTCAAGATCGGCTTAAAATTGGGCTTGTGTAAAAAAAGTTGACTTTTCCTGTTGACCGAGCACTGATTGGATGATGAAATGAGCTTACAATAGATATGAGTGCATGGGATAATTGGCAATCTTGACTAAATCTCAACCGTTCATGATTCAATGGCCATGATTGTGCCACGTGGCAATGGTTGGTGAAGCAAGTTGGAGGATCCGAATCTTTGTATTCGGGTCGACCCGATCCATCCATTAACCCGCCAAATCTCAACCGTTCTTTGGGTAAATCGGACGAGTCAAATGATGCCATGTGTGATGTTGACTTTTGAAGTTTGACCAGCCATTGGATCTTGATCTAAGGGTTGTGAGGAGCACATGCATGAAGCCTTATGATGGACCGCAAAGCACTGGATTATGAATTTATTTTTCTATAAATAGAGCCTCATTTTTATGTTTTAATCATCTCTCTACA
>NW_006262201.1:7596190-7655963 GCF_000493195.1 Citrus x clementina
AGGCCATAGACATTAACATGCTATGTAATGGGTACTGGATTTTGTGGGCCGATGAAAGTTGATCGAAAATAGCCGATGGAACCTCTAGGATGAAATTGGCAATGACAAAGATTTGTTCTGGCGTAAGCTGTATTACAAATTTATCATCTAGTTAAACAAGGAACTGAGATATGTGAAAATTTTTCAATCCAAAATTAAAATTATCAATTAAAGTCCGGGATGAGTTCATAACATTCTAAATAAGTTTATTACTGCAAAATATTAAAAAAAATAATTTATAACTATAAACTGCTCCTAAATATTAATCTTGGAATTTAATGTTGGGAAAATATGTTCTTTAAAAGCATGTGTTTATTTAATTGTAATAAACAATTTTTCTGATTAATAAAATAAATGAGGTATTTTATTCAAGTATCTTGGTTGCATTAATATTTTGAGTAAAGTCCATTTAATCATATTATATGTGTTTATGTAATCACCATGTGGAACATGATTACATATGAGATTTAGTACGACTACATTGAACATGATTACATATGAGATTTAATTAACTTAGTAATAACTATCAAACTTATTAAATCTCATAGGCATTGATTTTACTATAATCTTAATCTTGAGTTAGTTATGATTTCATTATTGTAATTGTTATTCCATTTGAGTTACCAATGGGCACTGCACATTCTTGTAGTCAAGATTACCTGGTATCTTTGTGGGAGCAATTATGAGTATTGGAGTTATTGATTAACAATATAAAATTTGTACAACACATCTCTTGATGGGTTTTCGGTACTTGATCATAGAATTCTCTAGCTAGAGTGTGTCAACATATTTAGTATGTTGAAAATGATCATTAGAGAAAACCAGTAACTATCAAGGAACAAGATGTTATTAAATTGATTGGACAGTTGAGATATCAATTTAATTAACGATGTGGTACAAAGGATTGTGCAGTAAAGAAATCAATGTGGCATGGGTCGAATTATTATTCGAGAACAATTGCTAGAGGGCTAGCAATAAGCTGGTTGGGGGGTGTGATTAGTATTAAAAATTGTTTAATTATCAAGCGATAATATGTTATTTTATGCTTATGTTATAATTTATATTTGTGTTTATGTAATATATTATGAATTATTAATTATGTTTTAAATATATTTAATTTTGTGTATTTTTATGTGTTTATTAGGAAAATTATTAATTTCACGTACTTCGAGGCTCCAAACAGATAAACGGAGGTCAAATTTGGATTCCGGAGGTCCGAAAACCTTAAGATCAGTCAAGATCGGCTTAAAATTGGGCTTGTGTAAAAAAAGTTGACTTTTCCTGTTGACCGAGCACTGATTGGATGATGAAATGAGCTTACAATAGATATGAGTGCATGGGATAATTGGCAATCTTGACTAAATCTCAACCGTTCATGATTCAATGGCCATGATTGTGCCACGTGGCAATGGTTGGTGAAGCAAGTTGGAGGATCCGAATCTTTGTATTCGGGTCGACCCGATCCATCCATTAACCCGCCAAATCTCAACCGTTCTTTGGGTAAATCGGACGAGTCAAATGATGCCATGTGTGATGTTGACTTTTGAAGTTTGACCAGCCATTGGATCTTGATCTAAGGGTTGTGAGGAGCACATGCATGAAGCCTATGATGGACCGCAAAGCACTGGATTATGAATTTATTTTTCTATAAATAGAGCCTCATTTTTATGTTTTAATCATCTCTCTACAACTCTCTTCTTCTCAAATTCTCTCCATCTCCTTGTAATCTTGATTTCCAGGTGTGTTTTTAATATTTTGTATAATTATTTTCATTAATAAAATTAGTTTTATTTCCAATTTTAGTTGTTTTTATTTCTTTTAATTATAAGTAATTCAATTTTACTACTTCTTTTTATTTTAATTATGCTTAACTAAATAATATTAGTTAGGGGAAGGTGAAACTCTTAAGAAATAAATAGGATTTAATCAAATTCTATGTTTAATTTTATAAATTAAATTATTTTCTATTTAATTTTATACATGTTTTATATTTTGAAAATTTGATTTATTGTAGACAAACAAATGAATTTGGCACAATAAATTCTTAAGATCTTAATATAAGGCATGGTGAAATGGTATTTTGACTTATTGTAGACAAATTAAATTTTGGCACAATAAATACTTAATCCATCATAAAATTAAAGGGAAAATAATAATAATTTGTATAATTAATCTTTTGAGTAATAAATCTAAAACAAATTGGCAAAAAGAATTTATTAAGTTTTATTTATTTCTAAGAGTGGATCCATAACCCTAACTAGTTCAATTCCATAGTTTCATTTAAATTAAGTTGTTTATATTCAAGTTTTAATTTCAATTTTTAGATAAAATAAAATAAACTAATTAAATCTTTTCTCTGTGGATCGACCTCGGACTCACCGAGTTATAATACAACAAGACACTCTTATACTTGGGAGTTAAAATTTACTTTTAAGTTGTGTCAGGCTCGAGCAGCACCGAGGGCTTTACCGGTAAACTTAGTGGGTAAACCCCCAAAAGAGGCTATGATGGAACATATTACCATCACTTTCACAAAAAAAGAAGGTAGAGGGATACATCAACCGCATGATGATGCTCTGGTTGTTTCAATAACTCTAGCAAACAGAAAAGTCTTTAGAGTTTTAGTGCATAATGGGAGTTCAGCAGACATTTTATATACATCAGCATTTGACAAGATGAATATATAAAGGGAAAATTGAAACACATTTGTGCTCCATTGATCATTTAGGCAGTATAGATTTACCAGTCACTATTGGAGAACCACCTCACCAAGCTACCAAGATGGTAGGCTTCTCGGTAGTGGAGCAACCTTCAGTCTACAATGTTATCTTAGGTAGACCAACCCTAAATCTTTTCCGAGCAATAAACTCAGCTTATCACTTAATGATAAAATTCCCTACAGAAACTGGGATTGAAAACTTAAAGGCAGATCAAGAAGAATCTAAAAAATGTTATGCCACAATCTTAAAGGCAAAATGGACAGACGAGAATGTCTTCAAGTCACGCTTGATCCTAGAGAGGAGAGAAAGGAACAAAGAAGATCACCAGTAGAAGAGCTAGACACAATCCAAGTGCGGTATGATGATCAAAGCAAGACAGTTCGTGTTGGGTCACCATTAACCCCAAAAATACGAACACAACTAGAAGATTTTCTCATATCACAATTTGATGTGTTTGCGTGGTCCCATGAAGACATGCCTAGTATAAATCCAGAAGTGATTGTCCATCGGTTAAACGTAGATCCTAATCACAAGCCAGTACGACAAAAGAGGGGATCCTTCAATCCAGAAAGATACAAAGCAATAAAAAGAGGAGGTCGAAATACTTCTAAAAGGAGGCTTCATTAGAGAGGTCTACTATCTGAACTGGTTGGCCAATGTAGTGATGGTTAAAAAGCCAAATGGGAAGTGGAGGATTTGTATAGAGTTCACTGACCTAAATAAAGTATGTTCTAAAGATAGTTTTCTTTTGCCTAGAATTGATTAGTTAGTTGATGCTACTACAGGGTATGAGCTGCTTACTTTTATGGATGCATATTCTGGGTATGACCAAATTCAAATGTAGCCACCAGATAGGGAAAAGGCATCTTTCATCACAAATAAGGGCCTGTACTGCTATAACGTTATTCCTTTTCGGTTAAAAAATGTAGGAGCAACCTATCAAAGGTTGCTTAATAAAATGTTTCATAATTAGATTGGAAGAAATATGGAGGTCTACGTAGATGATATGCTTATCAAAATCAAGAAAATGGAAGATCATATCAAAGATTTAGATGAAGCGTTCAAGATTTTGAAGCAGTACAACATGAAGTTAAACCCAAGCAAATGCGCGTTTGGAGTCTCTTTAGGAAAGTTTTAGGGTTTATGGTCAGCTAGCAAGGAATAGAAGCCAGCCTAGAAACAATTCAAGCCCTTCTAGATATGGATTCTCCAAAATCAATCAAAGAAGTTCAAAGTTTAACATGAAGAGTTGCGAACCAGTTTATTTCACGAGCGACAAATAAATTTCTACCATTCTTTAAGACCTCAAAGGGGGGAAATAAATGGTATGGACGAGGAATTTGAGAAAGCCTTCCAGGAGTTGAAAAGGTATTTAGGAAGTCCTCCAATTCTCTCTAAGCCAATATTGGGAGAAATTTTTTATTTATACCTGGTCGTTTCAGACTCGGCAGTCATTTTAGTATTGATAAGAGAGGAGAGTAAGGTATAAAAGCTATTTTATTAAGTGAGTCATGCTCTGTTAGATGTTGAGACGAGGTATCCAACTATAAAAAAAATGGCTTTAGCACTAGTAGTATCCGCCAGGAAACTAGGGCCTTACTTTCAGGCTCACACCATAGTGGTGCTAAAAAACCAGCCCTTGAGCCAGATAATGCAACGACCAGAGGTGTCAAGAAGGTTGGTACAGTAGGTTGTAGAGCTAGGAGAGCATCTTATTAGGTACAAACCTAGAACAACAATTAAATGGCAAGCGGTCATAGACTTTATAGCTGAATTTACTGGTAACCAGTTCAAGGAGGCCAGGATTAGTGAAGCAATAATACCAACCTGGAGATTATATGTGGATGGATCGTCAAACAAACAAGGGAGTGGAGCATGATTGATTTTAGTCACCCCAAAGCATACAGAGATAGGTGTTGTACAAATTTTAATGTACTCGCAAGCGCACGAATCTATTGTAGTATAGACTAATGGTGACAAGTGTCGATCCCACGAGGAGGTGGATTTTAATTGTGTGTAGAATTAATTTTGTAAATGGGTGATTGGATTTGCGGTGGAAATGATTTGGAATATGTTAAAACTTAAATTAAAATGGCGAGAATAAATTCTAAAATTGGAATTGAAATGGCGAGAATAAATTGAAGAGAATTCTATTGAAATGACGTACTTGGGTATCTGGATCCGTATCAACATGCATCATGGGCTAAATATTCCTTATTAATACCAATTAAATCATGAGGGGGGAATCCACACCTCGTGAACCACACTCTAATCAATATGGTGCTAAGGGCTTATCGTGCCAAATAATAATAACCTTGTACTAGGGAGCCGGTGTAACCAAGGCGGTATCTAGACAAGATTATTATTATTTGTCGACGAAAAGTCAAATCATCCACAAAAATTAGAGGGGAAAAGAAAATAAATTTACCAAATAAAGCCCATGACACATGTTGAGACTTCACCTTCAACCCAAGTTTGAAAGAAAATTAGCTACTCATAATTGAACTAGGGGAAAAATGAGAATTTATTAAAATACGTAGAAAATACAAGAGGGAGAAGGAATTACAGAAAATGGATTCCAAAAATGGATTCAGAGATATCAAATTAGGGGGGGAGGCCCCTTTTTTATAAATACATGGAGTAAATCATGGCCATTGGATTAAAAACAGTTTGGACGCTCAGGATTGCGCCACGTCATCAGTCAACAGTACGCGGTTTGACCACGTGGATGAACAGTAGCATGGTTTGACCCGGGTTGAACAGTGACGCGGTTTGGTTGAAAATAATCCTGTGTGATGCATGTACCGTACGCGAGATTTTTCGTTCACTGATATGCTGCCACGTCACCATCAACAGTACATAAGAATTTTAGCGTAACAGGATCGTGACACCTCATCAGTCAATGCTACATCATCGGGCAATGCCACGTCATCGATCCGTCTATGTGAACAGTGTCATGAATAGTAATGTAGACAGTACCGTACACGTGAATAGTACCGTACATGTGAAGAATGCCATTTTTCCTTTTATGCTCCTCCTAAGGTTTTCGACCGTCCTAAGTTCAAAAGTGATGTCTGTTTTGCCATCTGATCTCTCCTTTATTGTGAAATGACTATAATACCCCTAAAGTACATAAAATACTTAATTAAAGTAAAACACACGTAATTAAATCACAAGAAGGTTAAATACATAAAAGTAAGGGTGTTAGTAAAACTTGAAGTGTAAAATGACGATTTTCTCCTTTATAAATATACATTTTCTAACACTCAACAATAGGCTCTGCCCTTAGGTTTGGGTTCAAGGCCTCCAATAATGGAGCATAGTGCGAGGCCTTGCTTGCTGGTCTCAAGTTAGCGAAAGAGATGGGGGCACAGAAGCTGGAAATTTTTAGTGATTCATAATTGATTGTGAATCAAGTTGTATCCGAGTACCAAGCAAAGGAAAGTAGGATGCTAGCGTATTTACAAAAGGTCAGAGAACTATTAATGAATTTTGTAGAATACACTATCACTCAAGTTTCAAGAGAGGAAAACAGCAAAGCCGATGCCCTTGCAAGGTTGACATCAGCCACGGATGCAGGCTTAAACGGATTAATCCTTGTTTAGTTCTTACAAAATCTGAGTATTAATCACGAGGAGAACAAGGAGACTAATCTTATGAATACAATTAGAAGCTGGATGGATCCTATCATTAGTTACCTAAAAGACAAAAACTTACCTGATAATAAGGATGAAGCAAGGAAGATCTTGTTAAGGTTAGCACGGTACGTGATTTTGGGAGATGTGCTATACAAAAGAGGATATTCGCTATCTTATTTGAGGTGCCTAACGTCTAAAGAAGCAAACTATGTGATGAGAGAAATCCATGAAGGTATTTGTGGCAACCATTCAGGTGCAAGGTCGTTGGTCCTTAAAGCCATTCGCCAAGGATGCTTTTGGCCTACTATGAAAGAATATGCTAAAACATTTGTACAGCGATGTGATAAGTGTCAAAGGTTTTCCAACGTACCATGTCAACCCCTATAACAACTCACCCAATTTCTAGTCCATGGCCATTCGCCCAATAAGGGGTAGACATCATCAGTCCAATGACTACTGTAAAGGGCAAACAAAATTTGCAGTCGTGGCGGTGGACTATTTCACAAAGTGGTCAGAAGCGGAACCCTTAGCTCAAATCACAGAGCAAAAAACTAATGGGTTCATATGGAAGTCTATCATATGTCGATTTGGCATTCCCCAAGCCATTGTGACAGATAACATGAAACAATTTGATAATCCCCGTTTCAAGGGGTTATGTGAAGGCCTTGGGATTAAAAACTTTTTCTCTTATCCGGCTCATCCTCAAGCACATAGACAGGTAGAAACTGTCAATAAAATAATTATAGACAGGTCGAAACTATCAACAAAATAATTAAGCATCACTTAAAGACCAAGTTGGAAAAGCATAAAGAGGCTTTGGCAGATGAATTACCATTCGCACTATGGACTTATAGAACCACACACACTATGCCAACGGGTGAAACCCCGTACTCTCTTGCATTTAGGACAAAAGCAGTGGTCCTGGTAGAGATTGCCATGCTGAAAACTCCTAAATGAGAGTTATCATAGAACTTTTAAACTTGAATCAATATTATTTAGAGAGTAAATAATGTGTTTTCACTGCATTTTTGTTATATTTTGCATAAACATTCATTTTAGCTTAGTCTTAATAATTTTTTCTTGATTTAGAGTAATTCGTGCTCAAATTGTGTGCATAATTGTAAGTTTCCACAAGCTTATAATTCATGAAAGGAATGCTGATGCAATAGATTTGCAAAAATGAGGAAGCACATGGCTACAAAAGAATTGAAATAAATCGGGAGCAGTGCAGTTACTATAGCCGTTGTTAGTAACTATTATTGTAGTTTCCTAATCTAACTTATGCATGCCATAAACTTGAGATCTGGAAAGGAGGTTGATAGTTCGGATGGTGTACCAAAAAGAAGAATTGAGTCCACCCAAGGCCAAGAAGACACTCAAGTAGATAACGAGTTACAGTCTTCCACTTTTCAGAATGCAAATCAATACAGTTTGGCTACAACATATGCAGAGAGTTATGATCCAGCACCTGGTGGTGAAGAAACTACAACACCAACAACAACAGACCCGAGTAGAGCAAAAGAGAAGTAGTCTGCACAACTTGTTGCAACACAACAGTTTAGACATCCACCACCCTTCCCTTAAAGGTTTCAGAAGCAAAAACAAGACAAGCAATTCAGCAAAATCTTAGGAGTGCTGAAACAACTACATATCAATATCTCTTTTATGGAAGCTCTAGAGCAAATGCCAAACTATACGAAATTTTTTAAGGATATTTTGACAAAGGAAAGAAGACTTGGAGAGTTTGAAACAGTTGCTCTAACACAAGAGTGCAGCATTGGAGTGCTGAAACACTTGTGAAGCTTCCTGGATCCTTCATCTTTTGTGGTATTAAATTTAGTTTTTAAATTATTTAATTTGTCTTTTGTTATTTTAAGTGTGCATCTAATTTTTTATCTTTGTGTTAAATTGCAGCAAGTAAAAAAAAGTAGCAAAAAAGGGCAAGTAAAAAAAAGTAGCAAAAAAGGGCAAGTAAAAAAAATGTGGGCAAAAAGAGCAGGAGGGAATTGTTGCAGCATCACTTACAGTATGACATATAACAGAAGATTCTCAAACAAAAGAGGCATTTCTTGCTTTTGCAGCAACAAATTGATTGTTGAGATTTTATGATAAGGAGCGTTTTAGAAGTGGATCAAAGAAGAAGTGACCCTTTACAGCTTGTGCTTCAACAATGCCTCGAGCAATAGCGGAGTACCCCTACCCGCTAGTTTATTTTACTTCTTTCTCCAAAACTTTTTCTTTCATTTAGTTTTAATTTTTTGATTCATTATGCATGTCTTTTTATTTAGTGTATGCATGTCTGATTTATGTGGTTTTGTTTTGTGTGCTTGTGAGGACACAACACCACTTAAGTTTAGGGAGGTTGTGTTTCTGAGTGCAAGTGTTTATGCTTGTGTTGTGTGTTGTGTGAAGCTCTATTGTCTAATATTTGTGTATGGATTTGAAAACCTAATGAAGATAAATTAAGTATTATTCAGTATTTATGAGAATGTCAAGTAGGGATAGTTATAGATGGAGGTTGAAATTATGTCCCAACACTTAGACTTTGATTGAGTTTTATGAGAATGCTGTAGCAGAGCTAGGAAAACTAAAAAAAAAGTAGAAAATATCTCAAGTTTGGAGGAAAATTTTTGTTGGACTGTGCCTCTTATGAAATAAATTATGCTTCAATGGTTTAAGTTGCTGAGTAACCAGGGTAGAGTATGTACCCTATATGCAGACTTAAGTCCAAAGGCAACAAGAGCTATGAGCAGTGCCACATCAATTATATATAAAAAAAGCAAAAAAAATGATGAAGGAATTAAAAATAAAGGGGTTTGCTGCCTAGGATACTGAGTAACCTGGTCTGTTCATGAGCCCCATGTTCAGCCTTGAGTCAAAGGCGTCTAAAGGTAAGACCTAGATATAGCATCCTGGATGTATTGCTGCAGCAACTTTAACATATACTTTGAGTGAGTAATTGGGTGTCGTCATTACAAGTGATAGGCATTCACATGAAAGTTTAATGTTGCATTGAAGGGTTTAACTAAAAAATAATAATTATGTTTGTTGTAGCACAGTTTGAGTTTATTTATGAATTCTGCTCCCCCATATGTGAATATATTTGTGTTATACCTTTGAATTATATGCAATGTTTATATAATGTTGTAGCACCTCTAGAATTTGATCAAAGTGGCACACACACACTTTGGACAGAATGAAGCCTAAGTCCAGAACTGAGCTGCTATGGCTATTTTGTGTGATTAATAGTGTGATTTGAGGGTGGAAGAATCCTTGCAAATTTGATGATAGATCTAAGTCATTATTTGCATGATTGTATGATTGAAGTATTAGTGTTGTTGTCATTACTTGAGGACAAGTAATGGTTTAAGTTTGGGGGTTTGATAACTATATGAAATGAGAGTTATCATGGCACTTTTAGACTTAAATCAATATTACTTAGAGAGTAAATAATGTGTTTTCATTGCATTTTTTTTATATTTCGCATAAACATTCATTTATTTTAGTCTTAATAAATTTTTCTTGATTTAGAGTAATTCGTGCTTAAATTGTGTGCATAATTGTAGGTTTCTAGAAGTTTATAATTCATGAAAGGAATGCTGATGCAATAGGCTTGCAAAAATGAGGAAGAACATGGCTACAATAGAATTGAAACAAATTTGAAGCAGTGCAGTTGTTGTAGCCGTTGCTATAGCAGCCATTGCTGTAGCAATCCTATAACAACGACACAGAAAATTCCGCGCGGGATACTTGCAAAATTGCGATTTGCGGACTTATTCGTGCCCTAGGCTTATGTTTACCTTAATTTTCAGCTTTAAAAGAAGCACACATCATAAGGAATAGAGAGAGCCGTCACCCAAGGAGAAAAACACAAAGAAACAAAAGAAAAACAAGATTCAAGAGAGAGATTAAGGGTTGCACAAGAGGAAAAGTTGTAGAGATCAATTGGAAGCTCAATCCTTCTTATCTTTCTCTTGTTTTTGTGTTTTCTATTTATTCATGGGGATGTGTTTCATGGCTGAAACTTTATTATTTATTTTTCTTTTACAAATCGTGAACTAAATTTATTTGTAGTTGAGTGATAAACAATCTAGATGGTTTATTGACTGAAAATATGTGTTGTTGCATGTTTGCTGTAACATTTTATTTTGATAGCATTTATTTTTATTCATTATTTCGGCTGATCACCCATTTAATGATACTAGTTAATGAAGAGCCGCAAAAGGGCCTATCTTAGTGGAACATATAAGAACAATACTTGGTTTTAGATTGAGTTTAACATGATCCCAAAAGGGCCATACTTAATCTAAAATTAGTGATAAACTAGATATAGAGATTCACCTTGTAGGGTAAATAGAACCTAAGCGTGTAATGCTATATCTTATGTTGGCATAACAACTAATCACTGTTAGGTTGCATATAGATATTATCTCCATTAATTGTTTTATTTTAATTTAGCACAAAATCTGCACTGTTAAGATTGCTGTAGCGAATCTGATAACATCAATCCATGTGGAGACGATCTTAAATACTCATCACTTTATTACTTGTTGTGTACACTTGACCATTGACACCAATAGCATTAATATTTATACCCAGCACATACCCTCCTATAGGGTGCAGTATTTTCAACCCGAGCAAAACTTGGAACAACTAAACCTCAGCCTAGACTTGTTGGAAGAAAAGAGGGAGCAAGCTCAGATCAAAGCAGCAGCACATAAACAAAGGGCAGCTCGGTACTTCAATTCAAAGGTAAAGCTAAGAAGCTTCCAGGTTGGTGCTCTAGTTCTTAGAAAAATATTTCAGAAGCATAAAAGATCAAAATATTGGTGTGCTAGGACCAAATTGGGAAGGCCCATATAGAGTGGTAGAAATTGTCAGGCTTGGAACTTACAAGCTTGGAGACATGAATGGAGTTGTGCTTCCACATCTTTGGAATGCAAAACATTTGAGAATTTTATTATCGGTAATGAAGAAACATTGGTCTTTTTTTAAAAAGTAGGAAGTTAATAAGTCTTTTTTCAAGCCATTAGGAAAATTAATTTTTTATTATGATAATAGAGTGTTATTACCGGTTCAGTTTAATAATAAAGCAGATCATGAGCTTAGTCTAGAATTTCATGTTACTGTTTTCAATTTTCTTTTATTTGAAAAAAGACAATAGTGGTGCAGAACGTGCAAGGAATCAACAAAGATGTACATAAAAGGAAAAAGGTCATGCTTCCCTGAGAGCAAAATGTATGCTCCCAAGAGTGAGTGGGGAGCAGCAGTTATGTTCTCCAGGAAGCAGAAATCATGTCCTGAGAGAAAGAGCAGTAGAAAAAATTTAATAAGTATTCCTTGCCTCCTAGGAAAAAGGAAAAGTAAGAAAAGTAAAAAGACTTTTGGGGGCAGAAAATATACCCTTAAAAGTAAGGAGTAGCAGCTATGTTCCCTAGAAAATTATACTCCCATGAGAGAAACAGAAAAAATCAACAGATCTGTTGGGGAAAAAGAATAGTACGAAAAGTAAAAACATTTTCTGTTACTCTTTTAAAAACACACAAAAGCAAGTAAAGGCAAGGAGCAGTAGGACACTAAGAGCAAATACATTAATAAAGATAGTTGGAACATTCCCGATTTACAACTTTATTATTAGAACACCCTCATTGTAAGAGCAAGAGAAAAGAAGAAAGACAACTAGAAACTGAGGAGACAATAAAAGAGGCAGCATCTTGGACACAATTAATAACAAGCGTCATTAGTCTTCTAAAAAACGGTAGTCAAATTGGGGGTAGCGGCTCTCAATCATGGCCTTAACCTTGGCACCACCTTTTAGAGTTTTAGATATTCTTCAGCGAGGATATTCTTAAAGTCCATAGAAGCTTTGAACTCTTCAATGACTTATGCCTTCATGCTTGGAATTTGGAGGTTCAATTGGTCAAGGGAGTTGGACAACTCTTGAACTTGGGACTAGGCTCGAGCTAATTCTTCCTTTGCAGCATTGAGCTCCAACTTCAATTGAGCCACAAGAGCTTTATTTTTACTAAGACACTTCTCCAACTCATCAATCCTTTTTCTAAAAGTTTGGCCTGATTCAAGCAAAGCATTCCTCTCTAGCATTAAGGACTTATCTTTTTCTTTGATATTTGAACAACACAACCAAGCTGTAAGAAGATGAACGCAATTAAAATCCGACTCCATGTCATTAATAGTAACACAAAAGTAATATTATTACTACCTGATAAACATTAGCAAGCATGGCTTCAATAGGATTAAAGTTCTCCATTTACCTCACATTATCAGCAAAGACATACTGAGGCCAAGATTGAGCAAAAGAGCTCAGATATGCTAGAGAAGGATCTTCCCAAGTTAAGTTCTGCAAACCATCAAAGAAGGGTGGAGTTCCTTGGCTTAGGCCTACTGAAAGAGGTGTAGACATAAGAGCATGGGTGGAAGCAGATGTAGAGCTAGAGCCTGCAGCATACGAACCCTCATGAGTGAAAGTTGGAAATAAAATTTCTTGCTGTAATCTTGGAGCAGTAGCAGATGCTTGGGGCAGCCCTTCAGCAGGTGTATTAATGGAAGTAGATGCAGAATGAAAGCCAATAGACTGAGAAAACAGAATTTCGCGAGTGTAAGATGGAAACAAAGTCTCTGGTTGCAACCATGGTGTAGTTTGAAGAGTCTGGTGCAACCCCTGAACAGTTGTAGCTTCTTGAGAGGATGATCCTACATGCTAAAAGACCGGCTTATCCCTAAGTTTCCTACTAATTTTTTAAGCTGAGTATTTGTCTATTTTATTATTTTTCTGTGCGGCATCTTCCCTAGGAGCCATCATTAACAAATGAAAAAAAAAACAAAATATTACAACCTCCCAGTAGCATAAAAATTATTATGCTTAAATAAAACTCACTTGGAAATGGAATATTTGTGGAGGTAGATGAGATAAAGCCAAAGGCGGTTAGAAAGCCTGATTGAGAAAGATATTTCCAGGACCGCAAGTTTATGCCTGATTGAGAAAGATATTTCTAGGACCGCAAGTTTATGGGGTCTTTAAAAACTTCATCAATTTGATGTTGTTCAGCAGGATCAATGGAGGTGCAACCCCATGACACTTTAAAAAAAAAAAGATAGAAAAAAAGTGAATGAGCTGATGGAGAAAAACACATCCTGTAGCAATTCTTATGAAGCTACCTGGAGTAGAAAAATGGGTTTGAACCTGATAACCAGGACATATATCAAGAGAGTTTCCTACCTTCCAATCCCCAAGGGCAAAAAGCCAAGAATCTTTTTAAGAACCATAATGAGATTTTCCCTGGGCGATCAAAGGGGAGATTTAGCTCAAGCACGGAAAAAATACCAACCCTTGAGGAGTGAGTCTTTATCACCAGAAAGACTCATTAGTTGGTAAATTCTCTGAAACTGACTAAATGTGGGATTTGGAAATAAACCAATAATTATTCACTAGCTTTTCACTAGCTTTTTATATTTGTAATAAGCTAAGCTTTACATAAACAAGAGTTGGCTAACGCATATTATACACATATCAAACATTATTTTGTTGCAGTTAAGTACTTTTTTAACTCGGCTACGGAAAAGGAATCCTCTAAATTTTTGTCAAGAGATGATCTGTATGACACCACCAAGGGACACCTTCCAAGTAATGAAACCGTAATTGTTGAAGTCTAGTTTCTGGTCATTTCAGTGATTAAGGCCAACACTTCATTCATGCATTACCCTCATGCAAGATTTGCTATGATCACTTTGGATGAGTTCACGAGACTTCATACAGGGTGTTGATGTTTTTATGATGTAGTTGATGGTTTCACATAAAAATCTTGTGCTGCTAGAATATGCAAGCTTGCATTTGCTTAATTCTACTATTTGTGTTTTGTTTCTTCATTATATGTTTTGTTAGAAAGTCTGTTGATCAGGCTATGCCTAATTATAAATAAATTAAGATGAGAGTAATCAGCTGCATGTTTTATAAGATAAATCTTTGAGTCACTTGTGCTTCCTCTATATTTTTAATTATTTTTGTTTTAAGATGACTGATCTTTTTGTAGCATGTTCCACAAACAGATGGTAGATCTATTTGACGGTGGGGAAACACAAAAATTGATAAACTATTAAGAAACAAATTTCTTGAACAACTAAAACATTATTGATAAGTTTAAATGAATCTTGGGACTTTTTATATTAAATTTACCAAATTAGGAAATTCTGAAGTATTATTTTATAATAAAATATCCCTAGTTTAAATTAATATATTAAAAAAAAGGATTAAGATCCTGAAAGTAATAGGAAAAATAGCAAAATATCTTCAAATTGTAAAATGACTATGAAAGAAACGAATTTTTGGCTGGACCATAGGGTAAAAAAACTTTAATGTTTTGGATTTGGGTAAGCTCATCACAAACTTTGAAACAATATATTATACGCCCCAAACAGATACCTATAATTTGAATTATAATCCCTAGAAAATACTCTGCTCATCTATGTAATCAGCCAATCATTAATGAAAATTAAATATGACCTCCAATATGAATAACTTGGCTTGTAATTTTAAGTGTTGATCTCTTGTTACCATAAGAAAGACGGTCAACGAACTACGTTATCCCTTGGGAATGACAATCAAAGCCAATTAGTAATTAAAGAAAGAAAAAGGCTAATTAATAAAGCAAAAATAAATATATGGATGAACCTTGAGAAGAACCCTAATCCGCCTATGGTCGATGACGGCTGAATAAAGAAAACAAAATTTAAGGCTCAAGGTGATACAAACCTGGCCAAGAACTAATGTGACCCTAATCAGTTTAGTCTCCAAGATCGTACCTAAACCTGGAATTGAATTGAACCGCGACCTAATGCTCAATGAAAGCACAATCAGTTATGGATGATTTGATTGATAATTAAGAGTTTGAACCACAGAAATCCGATAAGTTTAAAGAGTTTGTTAAAGAACCGAAGAGAATTAACTCTCTCACCAATTTCTTCAAAACTGACTTGTCTTTGTTTATTGGATGCGAGTACATTATATAGGGTTGGTTATAAGAATTTTTGAAAATAAATTCTATAGTGAAATCAAATTAGAATCCTAATTGGCTTAAATGCCTTACATTAATTAAAATGGAAACTAGAAAAATAAAAGAGTAATAAATGATTTGTTTCTCTGTTAGCCTCCTTAAGAAATAGGAAAGTATTCAAAAAGGAAAGTAGTGCATTTTCCAAACGAGAAAGTATCCGAAATGGGAAAAAAATATATTTTTGCAACATAATGTGCTAGCCAACTTCTTATTTCATTGAATTGATTATTTGGAAATTTCAAAAGCCTAAATCACACATTTATCATTTTCGATTCCTTCAACAAGCCTCCACAAATTTGATTAAGCCTAAATTGCTTGAATCAACCCATTAAGCACTTCTTTGAATTTCTTTACTCGGGCTTTTGTGACAAGTACGATGGGAACTTGAATAGGATCTGAATAAACCTCATCCCTCGTGCTTGTGTTAGTTTTGTCCTCAATCCCATCATTCCCTTCCTCTTGAAGAGGATCTATCCTCAAATTATCACTTGCATCAAAAGGATGTAAATAAGAAACATTAAAAGTAGCACTTACGTTGTACTCACCTAGCAAATCCAGTTTGTATGCATTGTCATTGATCCATTCCAAGACTTGAAAAGGACCATCCGCTCGAGTAATAACTTAAATTTCCTTTATTTTGAAAATCATTTTTTGCACATGTGTGACAACATCTAATCACTGGGTTCAAAGACTAGCTTATATCGCCATTTGTTGGCTTGTTTAGCATATTGTACAATTCTCTGCTCGATGTTGAACTTTGCCATCTCGTGTATTTGTTTAAGAATTTCAACCATTTCTTGCCATCTAAGTTAACAAGCTCAGAAACAGGTAATGGAGTTAAATCCAATGGAGTTAAAGGATTAAAACCATAAACAATTTCAAACGGTGAATACTTAGTGGCAAAATGAACAGAACGATTATAAGAAAACTCAACATGTGGCAAACAACAATTCCATCTAAGTTAACACGCTTGTGGGACTTGGCCACTCTGGGATTGCATGTACCTATTCTTCATCAATCTTTATACCTTGTGCACTCAGAATAAATCTTAAAAACACAAGTTTATCGGTGTAAAGGTACACTTCTTCAGATTAGCAAACAACTTTTCCTTCTTAAGCACATCTAAAAAGATTTCAAATGTGCTACATGTTCATCCAAGTTTTTGCTATTTATTAGGATATTATCAAAATAAACAACAACAAACTTGCTAATAAAAGCTCGCAGAACATGATTCATAAGTCTCATAATAGTGCTTGGGGCATTAGTCAAACCAAAAGTCATGACTAACCATTCATACAAATCATATTTTGTTTTAAAGGTAGTTTTCCATTCATCTTCTTTTATTCTAATATGATAATATCCATTTTTCAAGTCAATTTTGGAAAATACACAAGACCCATGTAATTCATCAAGCATTTCATTAGGCTTAGGAATGAGATGTCGATACTTTAGCGTTATGTTGTTAATGGCTCAATAGTCAACACACATTCTCCACGTTCTATCCTTCTTAGGAACTAATAAAACCAGAACTACACATGGGCTTATGCTTTCTCTCACGTACCCATTTTTTCAATCAATTCATTAACATGCCTTTGAAGCTCCTTTGTCTCCTCTAGGTTACTCTTATAGGTTAATCGATTTGGAATGGTTGAACCGGTTACAAAATCAATTTGATTCTCAATCCCTCGGATTGGAGGTAAACCATATGGTGTTTCCTCGAGAAAGGCATCCTCATATTCTTGCAAGAGAGAAGTAATAAAACTTGGCAAAGTAAGGTCAAGTACATTAGTGTTTAAAAATGCATCTTTGTATAGAAGTACAATCATGGCTAATATGAAAACAATACTTTTTTTTTATCTCACCCACTCTTGAATAGAACTTCTTTTGTTTTCTCTCTGATTCTCTCTCAATGGCCGCATTTTTCTTGGCTTTCTCTCTAATGTTTGTCAGCCTCTTTCTGATTTTTACTCTTTTTTTCTCTTTTTTTCTTTTGATCTCTCTTTTTTTTTTTAATGAATCTCTCTCTGTAGACTCGTTTGGTCTCCATAAACATGCTTTGGTGTTAATTAATAGAACGAGGGTGATGTTGTGTTGATTAAACACAAATGAATATTTGTTGGTGAAGCCATCATTCTTCTTCATTGTGGAATTGACAAGGCCACCCAGGTAACAAGTGTCCATCCTGCATGGGTACTACATCAGATAACACATTATCTTTAAACTTGCCAATCCGAAAAGTCACTTAGATCCGGGACCAGAAAACTACTATATATATATATATATATATATATATATATATTCCTAGGTGCATGCATTCTCATGTAACACACATTAAGCTACATAGTTTAATAGTGCCATTGCTCAATTCTCTATAAAACCATGTGATTTAATAGCTTGTCTATAGTGGCTTTATTAAACTATATGACTTGAAAATGAGAAAGTCGTCATGAAAGGACTCTCTCTCTCTCTCTCTCTATATATATATATATAGCTTCTAAGGTCTGGATACCTACATGCGAATTTCATACGGATTCATCACTACACTATTTTGGCAAATAGCGAATCATATGAAATTCGCATTTAGGCATTTGCACTTAAGAATTTCTCTATATGTGTGTGTGTGTGTGTGTGTTCCAATGTAGGATCTTGGATTCGTTAAAGTCTGGAAAAGTTGTTAGGCCAAATGGGTTTGATAATGTAATGCCATTATAGTATTAAACTTTATGGTCTAATAACTTTCCTAGATTTTAATAAAGTCTAAGATCTTAGACCATATCAGCACCCATATATATGTGGATATATTAACATGAGGATGTCTGCATGAAATAAAGTGTGAAATGTTAAGCAAGCTAATCAAAATTACCAAAAGGAAAGTCATCAACAGCCAAATCAACAACACGTTTATCACTGCGCACAACTTGTTCAAATCAAAGTTATTTGTCAAAGAATATATCCAGCACGATTTTAAACTTGAATGCCAATATCATGTAGGAATATTTCATTCTTATTTTATAAAAATATTGTGCAATAGTTTAGGAAGTCTTCACTTATTCTCTTTTAATGTTATTAAGCCTTTCAACAACTAGTTAGTCCTCATTTGTACAAATAAATTGGTAAGTTTCATTACCTCTGAAGGCATTGACATATTTGTAGACCTTCGCATTCCAAAAGAATGGGAAATCATCAACACTCATCAAATGATAACTAGACACAAGTTGCGTCATCACTTTAAGTTAGCTGATAAGATGGCTTTTACTATAACAATAAAACCAAACACTTCAAAACTGCCATTCGACATCCTCAATGGCATGCAGCTATGTTAGAAGAGCTTGATGTTCTCCAACAGAATAATACATAAAGTTTAGTACCAAGGCCAAAAAGTGCAAACATATATAGAAGGATCAAAATAAATGTATCGAGCTAAGTTCAAAGAAGATGGGACCATTGACAAATACAAAGCGCTCCTTGTAGCACAAGGATACACACAAATTCTAAGTCTAGATTTCGAAGAAACCTTCAGTTCAGTGGTTAAACCTCCTACAATTTGATTAATTTTTTCTCTTGTTGTATCATCAAATTGGACAATGAGACGACTTGATGTTAATAATAGTTTTTCACACGGTTTCTTAAAGGAAAGTTTTCATGGAACAACCTTTAGTTTCTCTAATCCTTTGTATCTTAATTATGTGTAAAATTAACAAGTCATTGTATCGTCTTAAACAAGTACTCCGTGCTTTAGTTTGATAGGCTTTCTTATTACTTGCTTCAATTGGGTTTAGAGCCGACTCTTCCTTGTTTATATATCATAATGAAGATTCCTTAATCTTAATGCTCTTAATGCTAAGTCATGTAGATGATATAGTGGTGACAGGCAACAATAATTTTCTAATTGACCAACTTATTCATCGGCTAAGCACTGAGTTTGCTTTAAAGGATTTGGGACAACTCTAATCTTTTTAGGTTTTGAGATTCGATGTCTCTATATCTATGTTTCTAAAACAAAATACACAAAAGACTTGCCGGCCAAAATAAAGATGCTGGAAAGCACCAGTTTATCAACTCATATGGCCATCAAACAAGAAGCCAAAACTACTAACTACAGGCCTCTCAATGCAACTAAATGTAGAAGACTAGTTGGAGGGCTCTATTGTGTTACTGTAACAAGCCCAAACATCATTCACGCAGTTAATAAGGTATGTCAGTATTTTCAAACACCCACAGAGGCTAATTTACCTGTTGTTAAACGTATTCTCAAGTACTTAAAATGGAGCTTGGACTATGGGATTAGGTTTCCTCAACAAAGCTCTTTTAATATTATTGCCTTTTGTGATGCTGGTTAGGGAGTCTTTCCAAACACTCGAAGAATTATCAGGTTTACTGTGTCTACACGGGTGCAAATAGCATCTCATGGTCTTCAAAATGGCAACCAAAAATCCTTAGATCCATTGCTGAAGCTGAGTACCGAGTCGTTGCATCCACAGCAACAGAACTCGCATGGACCACACATCTCTACTGAGAAATTGTCATGCCTCTTGCTCAACTTCCACAAATATTAAGTGATAATTTAAGTGCCTTGCATATGACTATTAACCCAGATTTTGATGCTTGAACGAAGCACATAGAATTAGGTTATCACTTTATTGGAGAAAAGGTTGCCGATGGTGCCTTGGTTACAATGTTTGTCCATTCTCCATTACAAGTTGCAGATGTTTTCACAAAGGCTTTGTCGAAAGCCATGTTTCGTGATTTCAGATAGAAGCTTGGCATTCATTAAACGTCATTTGCCAGCTTGAGGGGGATGTTGAGTAAACTGATCAAAATTACCAAAAGGAAAGTCATCAACAGGGGGTTTATCACTTCATACAACTTGCTCAAGTCAAAGCTATTTGTCAAGGAATATCTTTAGCACGATTTTAAACTTGAATTCCAATATCATGTACGAATATTTCATTCTTATTTTGTAAAGATATTGTGCAATAGTTTAGGAAGTATTCACTTATTCTTCTTTGATGTTATTAAGCCTTTCAATAGCTAGTTAGTCTTCATTTGTATAAGTTACTCTCTAAATTTCATTAATAAACATAAGAAGAGTTATATTCTTCATAGAATTTTTTCAAATCAATATTTTGTAATCCAACAAAATGATTTTCAACATTATAAAATGATTAATGATATGTAAAATGCTAAATTCACGTTTTATTTTGTGCATATATATGTATATAGAGTAACAATTTATTTAGTCTTTTTATTAATTGAAAAAAGGAAATTGCACTCAATGAAGGGGTCGTAACCAGCCTTACCCGAAGTAACAATATGCATAAAGCCAAAAACACAAATTGACAACATCTTGAGGACCCCATTATGTTTGAAACTGAAAGGGAAAATACAAATAAGTATAGATCATAGAGGAACATATGATTAAATAAAGACTTTAGTTGAAGTAGTCAAGGCAAAAATGTGTGTGTGTGTAGGTCGCGCCTCTCTCTATAGACTTCTGCAATTTTTTTTCTTGAATAATTTTTCATGGCATGAACACGTAACTTATACAAGCAATTAAAAAAATCAAATTTTTAATAAAATAAATAAACAAAGATTACAAATGAGTTTAACCTAAAAGTAATAGAAGACTATAACTTAGGTGGTTCATATAACATCGTGAAGATAACGTGCTTTAGCCTGGAGCACATCTGATGATGATGCCATTATATGAGCAGATTACAAAGTCAGTGTATCCTGCAATGGGATCAATAAAAAAATTGAGGAAAGAACATTCCCTGGCCCGCTAAAGGGCATTTGAGGCCTTAGCCAATTTTTTTTACAAGGCCTCTTAACAGTAATATAAAATTACTTAATATTTTTCACAAAATTTTTTGTTGATTGAAAGATTTCGGGCCAATTTGGAATTGTTGTAACTGGTAACTTATGAAAAGATTTTGGGCCAATTTAAGATTGTTGTAACTTCTATTATACCTATGAAATAAGCCACTAAACAAACATACAACCAAGTGTCTAGTAAATTATGTTATTGTGCTTACTGTGAGTTTTAAAAGCAAAATATTTGCGTTTGATAAATTTTATTAGTATAATGTTTGTTTCATTGTATAATGACTAAAACAGACATAAGTTGTTTTTTATTTTTCTAGAGAAAATTTGATAAATTTTCCAGAAACTTTTTTTTTAATTTTAAAGCAAATAAATTTACTTAAATTGAAAAAAATCAATTCATTAAAATATGAGGAAATTAATAATAGTTATATAAATAAATAAAATTCTTAATATATTGTGTGTGTAATAGAAATTAAGTAAAATGAAGTTGTGGTAAGAGTTAGCTTCAGATCGAAAATTATGTGGTGCTGTAAATAGTTTATAACATTGTAAAAGTTTGTTTATGATGTCGTAAATCCGTTCCAAATTTTATTCCCAAACTTTAATTCTAAATTGAAATGTTTTTTGTTGTGGTAATACGATAGATTTATGGTTTTTCTATTATTGTTTTTGGAAAAATATGATATAATTTTTTTATTAAAATAATAAGGTCATACTAGGAACTTTAAAATATTGTGGCGACTTATTTTGTAAGTTTCTTTCAAAAATTGTTCCCCTACTTCCATCTAAAAGGTCGATAATATTTTCAACCCCTAATTTTTGTAATGCTACCCCACTTCTAGAACATAATTACAAAAAGTTCAAATTATTTTTAAAAATTTCAAATAAAGAAGAATTTTTATAACTAATTAATTAAATTTATCTTAATTTATATTTTTGTGACTTAGATATTTTATTATATTTGACTACTAAAGTTGCTTTTTACCCTAACTTTAAATTTATCATTTTACCTTAATAAGGTAAATGTACCAAAACTTTACTTTAACTTCAATTTTTTTAATGTTATACAAAATTTATTATTTCTAAATGATGTATAAATACCAATTTATTACTATGATTATTAATTTTTAATTAACCAACATAATGTCTTTAAGGTACAATACTCATGTAAATTATCGAGATCTCAAATTCATGTAATTTACGTATATGGTACTGAAAATTATTAGATTACATACCAAAACATTAGATTATATATCACAAGATTGAATACCTGAATGATTTATTTCGAGAATTGATAAATATTCTCAGGTCAATTAATTTGGCCATTTTATGTCAAGAAAATTATCAACCAACCACCTTAAGCTTACTTTGCGTTAAAAAATACTAAAAATGTTTTAATTTATTTGATTTTAATTTCACCTTGAGTTTACAAATTGTATTAACATAGTAAAATAGAAACAAAATGATAAAATTGAAATAAAGAGACAAAATTACCCTTACAGAATGATAAAACAGAAACAAACACAAATGACAATGGTGGTCCTTTTGTAAAGGCATTGTTTTTGAGATAGTAGATAGAAATTACAAATTTAGGATGGATGATTGAACAAATTCTAACTTTTATAGTAATTTTGAACAAAATGTAAATTATCTTTTTATGTCGTAAGGATAAAATAGTCAAATAAAATTTGTGTTAATGCAACCTCAGTTGTAAAAATTGGTTAGAGAAACCGAAGTAAGGAAGGGGGGCGGGAAGGATTAATTAATTAAATGCACTAATTTTTTTAGTAATTTGTGTTTATTAAAAATAATGAAAACATATTGTATATATTTTCCAAGAAATGGGTAAGTTTGCGCAATAAGTAAGGTGAAAACACCCTGCTCTTTTTAAAATAAAATATGTTAGCTTAGTGTAGGCGTCGCATTAGTAAGTTACAAAATAAAATTTTTTCTTGGTCAACCATATTGGTGGAACCGTGGAAATAAGCAAAACTTTTATTTATTGATTACAAAGAGACAATTACGTTACTCAATCTTAAACTTTTTACCAACTTTACCCCTCGTAATAACAAAATGCAATAAGCCAAAAACAGAAAGAGCTACAACATCTTTAATTCTGAAGCTAAACCTTTATCTGAAAGTAAAATTGAAAATGCAGATACTAAAAGGAACAGGCGATGAAACAAAGACTTGAGACTTTATTCCAGATTCAGTAGGACACCAAAACAGGGTACACGATCGATAATAAGAGTTTTGATTGATTTGATGAAAGCAGTGAATAAGCAATTAACGAATTGGTTGCAACCACGATCAATTCGTCTTTCTCTAATAACAGCAAGCGAGTCCTCCTTGGAAAGTGTTCCCTCAGTGTCGGTAGGTTTAATGACATAAATCTCAGCACCAAATGTACATGTATTATTAAGAAGGTACCCTTTTAAATGTTGATTCAATTCTGCTAGTGTAAGAAATTTGTCAAAGCCCAATTCACTTGTCTGTTGATCAAAGGTCCTCACTCCAGATTTAGCATCTTGGACTGCCAAGTAATCCTTCCTAATCTGATCATAGACAAACAATCTGTAGCAGACATTAACACTCCAAGCAGCGTTAGGATAAGAATTACTTTCGTCTATTTTCAGGTAAAGGGAAAGATGATCGCTGATCCCTTTTCCCTTTGGGTAAAATACCAATCTCCTGCCATTAAATTCAAGAAAAATTATATTAATCGCCAAGCAATTATATATTTGATCTCCAGTCACAGAGAGAGAGAACCTTTGAGTCCGGGTACTCTCAATGCAATTCATATTGTACGATAAAGAAGAATTTTGATCCAGTGTAATTTTATAATCTTCTATCATTTATCTTTCATCGAATATCTGCTACTAATCATAATAACCTAGAAAAAAAAAAAAAACTCAGTACTGAATTCAAATCCAATAAAGAAAGCAAGCATGGATGAACGTGCAGACGCACCAATAGTAGCCTCCGGATTCGAAAACACCAGATTCAAATCCATCCACTGTTGAGTCTGCTAGTAGATTGAATGATTTTATTTTAAATATGTAGTCGGCTGGAGGAAGGCTCCTTTTTTCTCTCAAATTTTCTGAAATTGAGATTAGACAGTATTAATGAAAGAGTTGGTTAGATTGATCACTTGGCTACGGCTACACATTTTGTAGGGAAAAATATATATAGACCAGAGCTTAGCATTAATTTTTAGGGAAGTAGGAGGATTAGTCAACGTACCGTTATCGTTGGCCATTGTGAAATTTCCTAATTCAAACTGACCCGGGGATGACAATTTGATGAAATAATTTTCTTTTGATGGATATCCCAAATTCCACCCAATACCGGCAATATATTTATATGCAGATATTTTAACACTAGACAAGCATGCAATTATTTAAATATTCAAAACAAAAACCAATAAAATATGACCATGACTAAACGTCATTCCAAATCAAGTTGCCATTATAATTGAATATCTGCAAGATTAATTAGTGTAAACTGACTAATGAAGCTCCGTCAGTTATCGGTTCTTTCTTTCAAATGATATTATTGCTATTTTTTTTTTTAATTAGGCTTCATGCATAATTTTTAATTCCTTGATGATGTCTGTGTTCTTTGTGACCTACTGTACTTGCATTTGATGAGGGGTAAGGTTCATTGTACGAATGTCCTCTAATTAAGTGTTTCTTTTCTTTTTTGATTTAGAAAAAAATTTCTACAGTCCACCCAGAGTTTCACCACTTTTCAAAAACACTTAACACTTTTGATTTCTTTAGCTATCCACCACTTCTTTAAAAAAATGTATCACTTTTCTACTTCCAACTTAACACCGTTAGTAACTTTAATAGAATATAAGCAAAATGAAAGCATTTCCCTTTAATTTACACCATAAAATAAAAAAAATTAAAAGAGGTATAGAAACCAAAAATTAAAAAACAAAAAGTGTATTTTTCAAAAACCAAACCCTTCATTAAATCATAAATCATAACCCTGATTTTACAAATCAAATCCTAACAAATCAAAATCCCCTGGATCTTAACCCCTGTCTTGGTGGGGGGGGGGGGGGGGGGGGAGGAGAGAC
This sequence comes from Citrus x clementina, assembly GCF_000493195.1. Lineage (NCBI taxonomy): Eukaryota > Viridiplantae > Streptophyta > Magnoliopsida > Sapindales > Rutaceae > Citrus > Citrus x clementina. Next base: position 7,621,569 of record NW_006262201.1, read on the forward strand.
AAACCACACCGAACTGACGAATTTTGACATAGTTCGATCCTTCTTCAATTTATTCTAGCAGATTTATCGACAATTCTGAATGTAAATGACTACTTTTGATGAGTAAATTATAAAATGAGGAGACAATAGATGTAAAGATAGGGAAAAACGGAAAGCAGAGGAATTATATTGATTTTAGTGTAATGGATTGTTCTTTATAGTAAATTACATTTGGGCTATCTTATATAAATAAAAAATAAAAAAGTGTACTAAATATTTTTCGAGTAAAAATAGTCCTACCATTATTGATTTTATGGGTGACTGTAGGATTAATTTTATTAATTACTTATTTGATTTGATTATCAATCTCGACCTTATGTTGATCGACTCATCCAATTGTTCCAGTCATTCTTCATCCTAGATATCATATAGCAAACATATTTTATCTTCAAAAAATTTATATCATCCACCTTAAATCTTTTATTTCCACTCGAGATTTTACATAAAGAACTAGCTAACACCCTCAACTTTAATTAAAGTCTTTGTTTATTTGTTTTATTGGAAATTTACTATATGTGTTGCATCGTCTTTGACAAATGAAACGTATACTATAGGCTAGTATCGGCTTAATTTATACTGACCTTCCCTAATTAGTTTTTATTAGTTTAGAAGCCCTAGTTAAAATTATTAAAGAACGAAATTTATTATTATTGGCTAATACAGCTGGATTTATTATATATAATGACCTTACTTAAAAAAAAAAACTACAAGTATTAAATTTATTACTGATATAGCTAATGACTTTATTGGCTTTAATTACGGTTCGTGCTATAGTCGATTAACGTCAACATCCGAAACTTTCAATTTTCAAATATATCCAACAAAATCTTCGAAAATATCATTAAATATACAACTATTCTTTATAATTAGATTAATCAAACTTATTAATTAGAATGACTTATTTTTTTCTAATTAGTTGACTTTAAAATTTAAGGGTGGGTGAAGTCCAAATTATTTTTAGTACCACAGACCTATTATTTTCATTACAAAAGATTTTAACATCTCAATTAGATAGTAGCCACAAGTTTGGCATGTATTAAAAGTTCTAACATTTCTAGAACCTTATGATCAACATTTGATTTCCTTTTTTAGTTATAGTCCTATTTTATTATTTTTTAAATTTTTGTTAATGATTTACTAACTAATAAAGTGATGTCAATCTAGTTAGTTGCCTTACTAACAATTAAATTACAATTTTTAGAAGGATCATTAGGCATATGGGATGGTGATTATAGTTTATTTTTCTTTTATTTTTTAAGAAGAGTAATGATAGGTATCCCAACATCTAAGTCCCAACTTAAGTTCTAACTGATGTGGCACTCATCTATTAGATGATAGTTATGTAAATTTAGTAATTATGAAATCCACCATTCAATAAATAAGAGACACATAGCACTGGGACTCAAATGTTAGGATCCCTAACATTATTATTGTTGACGCAGATTTTCAGTCAAACAAAAAATTAATTTAGGTGGCAGCGATATAATAAAAAGACACAGAGAATTTACGTGATTCGGCCTTTATTCTACATCCGTGGACAAAGAGAATAAATCTTTTATTAAGATCGTAATTACAATCCAACCCTTCCTTTCTTGGCTACTTTTTCAGCGCTTGTCCTCATACTAAGAGAGACCTTTGCTTTTATAACTCTCTCTAGATAAAATCCCTTTTCCACTTAAACTCATCCTAATTCTCCTCTATCCTTTAGGATTGAATTATAAAATATTCTTTATCTTTTTAATGGGTGTATTCATGTCAAACTTTATTTAATTTACTTTTGGACCGAGCAATATCATTTTATTGTTGACTTTTTTTTTAGTTGGGCTTGATTTAACAATAGCCCCTCTATTCAGACAAGGCTTTTCTGTGTGGTCCATGATCTAAAAACAGGTCAATGGTCCCATGGCCTTACGGTCCATGGCTTATCATGGCTCATGCTCCTTGGAGAGCATGGTTTTGGCTCCCCGCCACTGCTCCCCATTCTTGGGGAGCATGGTTTCTGCTCCTTAGGAAGCGTGGCTCCTGCTCCCCACTCGTGTGAGTGAGGTTGCTTCTCCCCACTCTTGGGGTGCATGGTTTTTGTAACATGATTTCAACTCCTTAGGGAGCATAGTTTTTCAACTTTTCTGCACGCTTTTGTTGATTTTTATATTATCTATAACAGCTGCTCCCTACCTCTTAGTTTTGTTGTTTCACCATAACTAGAAGCATGAGAGCACGAATTGTTTCTCTCTCCATTCATTCTATATAAATCACCATTTACACCATTTGCCCACCTTGTGGAAGCTCCATCCCTTTGGCTTTCACTTTCTTTAATAAATGTCTTTTCTTTTCTTTTTTCTTTTTTGAAATTTCAATGTCTTTAAATTCTGAGAATAATTCTAACTCCTTTCACCATGACTACTTTGAAGATGATGATGATTATTATCATATATCAGCTGACCAACTACCTCTTATTATAAATTTCAGTCCTGCATCATTTATCCCTAATACCCAAACTAACTTCCAATCCGGCGCTAGTTGGTCCATCGATGAGGCATGGAATAAGATATCTGAAAAATCCATCTCATCCTTTAGACTAAATATGAGATCCCAAGTTAAGTTGAACTTAGAAAAGCTCAAACTGGTGAGCTTGCCAGTCAGCCTCCTCCTAGGGTCGTCTGTAATACCCCGCACCCGATTATTTTTGACTCTCCACTTATATAAATTGAGTGCGATTAAAAGCTCAAGTAGTCGGATTTTATTTTTCGCCTCGGGTCCGGTATTAGCTTAATTTGTATTAAGCTTAAGTTTAAAAAAAAAAAACGAAGAGAAAAAGAAAAAGAAGTCGGGTTTTATATATGGAAATGGGGGGAACTGTTATGGATTCACAAAGAAAGAGAGAGAAGGCACGAGAGAGAGAGTCTTTGACCCGTTTGACCCGACCCGACCCAACCCGAACCCGCGACTTGACCCGACGAGTTCTCCCGTTTCCGGCCACCTCACCGGCCGTGCTTGGTACCGATTTGAAGCTTGAGAGATGAGCAACGTATCCATGCCGTCCTTGCTGCCGGAAAACGATCGGAAAGTCACCGATCGAAGTGTTGAAGGTTCGCGGAATCGCCGGCTTGATTCGCCGTGATTTCGCCAGATTTGGGTGACACCACCGGTTGGATTTTGTTCCTCATGATTCCCTCTTCCATTTCCGACCATCCATAGGCACCGAGAGTCGTTGTTTTGCCGCCGGTCGATTGTTGGAACTCACGGCGGTCGAGCTAGATTCCGGCGTCGTTGCCGCGCGTCGGAGCTCACCGCCGGTACCATTGAACTCAGCGTGATTGGCACTTTAAGATTTGAGCTTCCCGTCGCCGTCGGATAAATTCCGGTGACCGTTGACCGGCAAGGGCATTTCGGTAATTTCATAACATAAGGGCAATGTTGTAATTTCAGATTTTGTGGGTATTTTGGTAATTGCTGTAATTGAGGATAAAGTTGGTAATTTATGATTTTGAGGTTAATTTGGTAATTTTGATATGAGGGTATTTTGGTAATATTGAATTCAAGGGCAAATCGGTAATTCACAAAACCTAAGGGTGAATATGTAATTTGTGGAATCAGTGGATAAATTGGTAATTTTAAGTTAGGGCAGTGAAGTAATTTGAGATTACGATGGTAATTCGGTAATTTAAGTCGTTAAGGATATTTTGGTAAATTTACGCTCCGAGGGTAATTTCATAATTTTTGACATTGCAGTTATTTATGTGATCTGAATTGAGGACCATTTAGTAATTGAAGATTCTGAGGATAATTTGGTAAAATATTAATGTTGGGAGCATTTTGGTAATTTTGGTATGTAGGGGTATTTCAGTAATTTTGTACATGCGGAAATAGTTTATTGTTGATAGATATTCGTTTCGAGATTTATTATATTAAATTGGTTGTATTTCAAAGTTACGGAGAATGATTTTGGCGTTTCCTTGATTAGGAGGATTCGCGAACGAGAATTAATCCACGGACTTTGTTGACACCGAGTTTGGACATTGTCACTGTGAGTGGAATATACAAAACCTATTTTTAGAGTATATGTTGATTTTATGATACAGTGCAGTATGTTTTTATAAATAAGTATTTGATGCTCGATTTAATGCTTTTCTAGAAAATTGATTTTTTATTTATGTGTTGATATTTATTGTTATTGAGAATGAGTTTGATTAATGATTTTACTATCGTTTTTTTAGTAAAGGCATGATATTAGAATTGAGCAGATTTGAGATATGTTGAATAGAAAGAAAATGAGATTTCAGATGTGATTATATGTTTATATACATGAGTATAAATATTGTTTTTGAAAACATTAGACAGTACCCTTCCCTCCAGATACAGAGATACAGATATGAGATATAGATCAGTTACAGAGATACAGAGATACAAAGATACAGATATGAGATACAGATCAGTTACAGAGATATAGAGATACATATATGAGATACAGATCAATTACAGAGATACAGTGATACAGATATGGGATACAGATCAGTTATTGAGATACAGTGATACAGATATGAGATACAGAGAGTTGAGATACAGATGAGATACAGGCCTTTGGGGCCCGTCTGAGTACACACAGAGGCTTTGGGCCGTGTGCTTGGGCGCTTTTGTCCTTTGGGGACTAGATTATGCATGCACAGATATGATGAGATATGAGATAGTATTTCCCTGTCTATCCGTTGTAGCTCCGGGGCATGACGTTACCCAGATAGTGCGTCATTGCCCGTCCGTTGAGGTCCGGATATGACGAGATTTCCCTGGGTACTTGTTTGATGATAGTTTTGGTATTCAGTATTTGATATAATAAGTATTATGTTTCCATTGATTTTATGCAGATTTACGTAATATAGTATTTCAGTGACTGATTTGAATTAAATAAGTTTATGTAAGTTCTTATGATATTCTGATGAAATTGATTTGAGAAATTGATGATTTGAGAAATTGATTTGAAAAAGATTAAATTATTTTTTAAAAGAATTGATTTTTAAAATTATTATCCACTCACTGAGTTCACTGAGTTTTATACTCATTCCGCTTTTATTATATTTTCTCCCCCCCAGGAGACTTGCAGGTACATCAGTCGACTCAGTAACGATAGTTAGATTTGAAATTGTGGCCACGTAATGGTGCTAGAAGTCGTAGATTTAATTATTTTAATTATTTGGGATATTGCGAATTGTATTTATTTATTATATTTTGTAATTAAGGATTACCAGTGTATTTTATTATTAGAAGGGTTTGGGTGAAATTTGAGGTGTTGACTTGAGAAGTTGGTTATGAAGGATGGTTGGATATCAAATTATTTTGGGAGTGTTGATTTGTAATTTGCAGGATTGGATATGTTTTAATTATAAGGGAGACTCTGCCGAAATTTTTATAGAATAGTTTCGATTTTACGAGTTTAGATAGACTGGTCCTAGGGAGTTGCGGGGCGGGTTGTTTTATCGTCGCTTTCACCTTGATTTATTTCGATATGGCGTTAGCTTACCATTGCACCCTTTCTTAAAGTATATGCTGATCCGCCTTAACTGTTCCCTGACATAGCTTTGGCCCAATGTTTGGTGTGCCATGATTGGCATGCATGTCTTATGGAAATTGAGAGGCTTTTCACGTCCCACAATTAGCTAATTTTAGTGAGTTTACCAATTAATGAGCCTTTCATATGATAAAGACTCCTTTCTAAAGGGTTGGTATTATGTCTGTATTTGGGCTAAGTGTCCCGCTCTAATCATCCAAGGCAAATCACATGATAGTTTCTAGAAAGATTCTTGTCTTTTTACCATTGACGATTGGAAGCTTGAGGATTCTCCTGACATGTACCTTGGGTATTGAGTTCAAACTCACTTTTCTACTTAGGTAGCTTAATAGGAAATCTCTGCATGATTTTTTTTTCTTTATTAGTGTGTTTACTCCTCTTTTCTTTTTTTTTAAATAGTGTCATGGAGCTACAACCCTATCGATCATGCTAAGTAAGATTAGATCAACAAAGTTTTTAAAGATCCTGGAAACTTGTGGTCCTGGAAATGCCTTTCTCAAATAGGCTTTCTAACTGGTTTTGGTTTTATCCCTTTTGCCTCTACCAATATTCCCTCACCCAGTGAGCTTCTACTTAAGAATAATAATTTTTATGTTGCAGAAAGGTTGTAACATTTTACTTTTCTTTTCTTTTTCATTCTTTTCAATTATGGCTCTTAAAGACGACTTTGTTCGAAAAAAAGAAGAAAATAGACAAATACCCAACTTTAAAGATTAGTAGGAAACTTAGGGATATGCCACTCTTTCAAACTGTAGAATCATCTTTTCAGACAATTGCAACTGCGTAAGGGTTGCACTAGGCACCTTAGATTGTGCCAGGGTTACGGCAACAAAATTTATTTCCATCATGCTAATGAATCTCCGCATCCACAATCTACAAGCTCTCATTATGCATCTGTTTCCATTATTGTAACCAAGCTAGGGTTATACCAAACACTTGCTCCAGGGTTGTAGCGAGAAACTTTATTTCTAGCTTTCACTCATGAGACTTCATGTCTACAATATGCAGCTATCACTCTACATTTGGTTCCACTAATGCTCTTACGTCTACACCTTTTCCAATAGACTCTATCTAAGGAATCTGCCCTTATTTGAAGGTTTACAGAACTTCACTTAGTAAGATCTTTTTCAGGCATATATGAACTCTTTTGTTCAATCTTGGTCTCAACATATCTTTGCTGATAACGTGAGGTAAATTGAGAGCTCTGATCCCGTTGATGCTATGCTTGCCAATGTTTATCAATTATTACACAATACTACTTTTGTGTTGCCATTATTGGTATGAGGTTGAATTCTAATTGCACTCATCTTCCTCTAGCTTGGTTGTGCTATTCAAATATTAAAGAAGAAGATAAAATCCTTGACACTGGAAAGGAATGCTTTACTTGAGTCAGACCAAGCTTTAAGGAAAAGGATTTATGAGCTGCATAAGTGTTTAAGGGAAGAGAAAGCTCTCGTGACCTAATTGAAGTTGGATCTTAATGCTATAAAGGAAGAATTAGGTCAATCCCAGTCCCAAGTTCAAGAATTGTCCAGCTCTCTTAACTAACTAAACCTCTAAATTCAAAGTATGAAGGCTTCAGTCATTGAGAGTTCAAAGTTTCTACTGATTTTAAGAATATCCTTGATGAGGAATTTTTAAAAGGTGGTGCTAAAGTTAGGGCCATGATGGAGAGTCGCCACCCTCAACTTAATTACTGCTTTCTAGAATATTAATGATGTTCATTACCAATTTTATATTAGATAATGCCTCTTCTATTAGCTTCCCACCTCTGAATTGTTGCTTTTTTTTTTTTACTATTCTTTGTAATGGGATAGTTCCCAGTAATAAAGTTGTAAACTAAGCACATACTATTAATCTTTCCTACTGCTCCCATTCCTGGGAGCATGGCTGCTGCTCTTCACTCTTTCAAATAAAAAAAAAATTTGAACAATAACATAAAATCTAGAGAAAGCCAATGACATGCTTTGTTATTAGATAAATTGTCACAAATGTGAGCTAGTAATAACCTCCTATAAGTGTAAAAAACAAAAATAATCTTTCTAATGACCTAGAAAGCCTTATTAATTGCCTACATTTTTGGAAAAGAAAACCAACCAATGGTGCTTCATTGCTAACAGCAATCCCTCAGATGCTCTACATTCCAAGGATATGGAAGCATGATTCTATTCATGTCTCCGAGCTTGTAGGAACTTAATAGTAATCCCTCATACGCTCTCCTCGTGATTTATACTTAGATTTTGTAAGAACACAATAGGGTTTAATCTAGTTAAGTCTGCATTTATAGTTGATGCCAACTTTGCAAAGGCATATGCCCTGTTGTTTTGCTCCCTTGAAACCTGAGTTATGGTGTATCATATAAAATACGTTAGCAATTCTTTGACCTTATGTAGATATGCAAGCATTCTACTTTCTTTTGCCTTGTACTCAGATATAACTTGATTAACAATCAATTATGAATCATTAAAAATTTCCAACTTCTCTGTTCCCATCGTTTCCACCAACCCCAGCCTAGTGCGCGAAGCCTCGTAGTCTGCTTCATTAGTGGAGGCCTTAAATCAAAACATGAGGGCATAGTTTATCTCTGTATGCTCTGCACTAACTAAAATCAGCTTTGCTTCACTCCTTAGTTGGTTTGACGATCTATTCACATATAACGTCCAAGTTGGCGTAACTACTTTGCTAGTCTTTGCCTTCTTAATTTGGTTTATGGTGAATTTTGTTATAAGTTTGTAGCTGTTTGCCCTTTAATTGCTGTTTTAGGTCAATACCTGATAGCAATGAATTTCTCGCATTCCTTTGTCCATACCTTTTTCCCCCCTTTTAAAGTTTTGAAGAATGGTAGGCATTTATCTCTCCCTCATGAAATAAACCAATTCAAGGCTGCAATTCTCTTGTCAACCTCTGAACCTCTCTAATTGACTTTGGAGACTCCATGTCTAAAAGGGCTTGAATTTTTTCTGAGTTAGCTTCTATTCCTCGCAAGCTAATCATGAGACCCAAATGCGCATTTGTTTGGGTTTAACATCATATTGTACTGCTTTAGAATCTTAAATGCTTCATCTAATTCTGTAATATGATCTTTCATTTTTCTGTTTTTAATAAGTATATCATCCACATAGACTTTCATGTTTTTTCCAATCTATTCATTAAATATTTTGTTGACTAATCTTTAATAGGTCGCCCCTACATTTTTTAGCCCAAAGGACATAACATTGTAATAGTATAGGCCTTTATCTATGATGAAATATGTCTTTTCTCTATCTGGAGGGTACATCTCAATCTGGTTATAGCCAGAATATGCATCCATAAAAGTAAATATTTCATGCCTAGTAATTGCATCGACTAGCTGATCAATTCTAAGAAAAAGAAAGCTATCTTTGGGACATGCTTTATAAAAGTTGGTGAAACCCTCTACTTTCCACTACTTTTCACTTTGTTTTTTAACCATCATTACATTGACTCTCTAATGAAGTTGGCTTTCAAAATTCTTTCCACCTCTTCTTTTATTGCCTTGTATCTTTCTGGATTGAAGAACCTTTTTTCGTCGTATTGGATTATGACTAGTATTCATATTTAATTGGTGGACTATCACTTCTAGATCTATACCTGACATATGTTCATGAGACCATGCAAACACCTTAGATTGTGCTATGAGAAAATCTTCTAAGTGTGCTAGTACTTTTAGAGCTAATGATAAGCCAACACGAACTATCATATTCTGATAATCGTGTTGTAATTGGATGGTGTCTAAATCCTCCACTAGTGATCCTTTTTATTCATTTCTTTCATCTCTATGATCAAGCGTGACTTGAAGGCTTACTTGTTTGTCTATCTTACCTTTTAAGATGGTGGCATAACATTTTCTAAACTCTTCTTGATTTGCCCTTAAAACTCTAATCCTAGTTTCTGGAGGGAACATGACCATCAAGAGGTAAGTTGAGGTTATTGCTCAAAATATATTGAAAGATGGTCTACCCAAAATAACATTATAGACCGAAGGGTGCTCCATTACTAGGAAGCTCACCATCTTGGTAGCACTCTCCGCCAAAGCTAATTAATGGAGCATGAATTAGCTTCATCTTTTCTTTTCATATATTCATGTTGTCAAATGTTGCATCATATAAAATATCTATTGAACTCCCATTGTCCACTGGGACTCTAAAAACTTTCCTATTTTCCATGGTTATCAAAACAACTAGTGCATCATCATGCAGCTAATGTATCCTTTTAGCTTTTTCTTTGGTGAATGTGATCGTATTATGTCCCATCCTAGCCTCTTTTGAAGGTTTACCCACTAAGTTGATTGGTAATGCTCCTAGAGCTACCCGAACCTCCCTTATGTGAGTTTTTTGTGTCCTGTTGAAGTCCTCACCACCTGTAAGCCCACCAAAAATAGTTCTTACAGGACTCCTCCTGTAACCTTTTGGTTCTCAATATATTCTTATACTACTTCATTAATATTTTGTGGCGCATTAGTTGGGGCCTCGTTCTAAATATCCCTATGCTTTTTCCTTTTTACAAAGTCTTTCAGATATCTCCTCCAAATTAAGGACTCTATTTCCTCTTTAAGATCAAAGCAGTCATTGGTATTATGGCCGTCTATGGTACCTACAATAATTGCTTCTATCCCTTCGATTTAGTACGGTTCTAATTTCTTTAAGCCTCCGAAATAAGTTTAGGTCCCTTATCTGTGTGAGTAGCTGTTCTCTCAGTGCATTAAGTGGCATTTACCCAGAAAATTTGCTTGGTGGGATTCTTGGTCCCATGTTGCCTCCCTATCTATTTTTCTTTTTTCTCCAGACCTCTGAAAGGCCGAATCTGATCTTTTCTTTGCATTAGTCAACCCATCGCTATTAGAGTATTTTTATACACTTGATATTAACTTAGCGAAGGTCCATGGTGCATTCTTGGCGAGTGAGTAATGGAATCTTCCTAGTCATAGGCTTGCCATTATGGCGGTTAATGTTACTGCATCTGTATAATTTTCTGCTCTTACTGCTTTTTTATTAAAATGAATAATATAGTCCTTCAACGACTTTTCCTTCCCCTGCTTCATTAATAAAAGGTGACTTAGGGAAGCTAATGGTCTCTTGCTCCCAAAAATTGACTACTAAAAATATGACTAAGATGGGTAAATGAATAGATGAAACTAAGCTTCAGCTTTTTATACCACTTACGTGCCGCTCCTGTAAGCGTTAGAGAGAAATCCTTGCACATAGCTGCCCTTATTGTGCCTTGCAACTCCATCCAGAACCTAAAAGCTGAAGATGCTTAGTTAGGTCTCTTTTTCCTCCATATACCTATATTTGTGGCATCTTAAATTTTGTTGACAATGGGGCCTCCACTACGTCCTCGATGAATGGTGGTTCTACCTCCTCTAAAAGTGGTTCTATAGGACTTTTCTCCATTCTATCCACTCGTTTGTTAGCCTTTTTCAACCGTGCTTCAGGACCATCTAACCCAGCACTAGCACTAGAGCCCTTTCAATCATTCTTACTACACTAATGTTTTGAATTCAGCTTCTGGCGCAAATCCTACTTGGCTTCCAACACATACGAAGGTTTCTTGGGTGATTAGTATGACTTGCATGAGTCTTTGTTCTTTCGGCTGTCCTGGCTGAGATTGCTTTTCTGACAAACCCTTCGTGGGCTATTATTATCATCATCTTATAGATCATCTTGCAAGTCATCTTGCAGCCCTTCTTCCTCTCGCAATGGCGGATTTGGGTTTGCTCTATATTCCTGGTTCTCTATATACTGGAGAACCCTAGCCATGATCTATATTAAAAGAACCACTTGTTGCGCGAGTGGTGGCTCAGTATTACTATGTTGCCTTCTTGGTGGACTAGGAACTAGTGGCAACCCACTATTACAACTACGGTAACTTCGTTGACTTATAGTTATAGAGAGCTTGATGTGATTTTAATAATATTATTTATACCAATTCAATAGGGCCAATCTATTCACATAGATTTCCAATCAACCAGAGAATTAATTTAGGTGGGGGCGATATAATAAAAAGACGTAGAGAATTTGTAGTCCGGCTTTTGGTAATTTAAGGAGTATGTTTACCCTATTATAAATAGTGAAATCTTGTTATTATTCACAATCTTCGATTAATACAAACCACCTTTCTAACATTTCCTTTGGGATTGTTTATAAAAAATCTATTTTGTAGATTCGTTTGTCTTAGAGTTTCATCTAATCACGCTTAATGGGTTATCGAAATCTCATTAAGTCATTTAGATTTGAACAACATCTATTCACACTTCAATTTGAGTGTAACCTAATCGCATTGACTTGATCGGTTCTTGAATGATATCTAGTGTTTATCCATTCTATTAGTATACTTCTACTACCTTGCTGTGTTGATTGGTATTATAGTAGTTTGGTGTCAGTCACATAACTTTTCTGGCTTCCCACATTCATCCCTACCAAATCCATCACCATAAATAAATAAATAAACAAAAACTCAGGGACGAGTTTTTTTCTTTTCTTTTCAGAGGAAGTGACTAATGTCAGACGTTATTTTAGGATTTTAGAATTTTTTTATTTTAGGTCTTTTGATATTTTCTATTTTACTTAGAGTCAATTATTATCCTTTTATTTCTAGTGTAATTATGATTTATTTTCTCTTTTAAGGTAACTTGGAGAAGTAGGTTTACCCTATTATAAAGAGGGAGATATTGTTATTGTTTCTGTAACTTTTCATTAATAAAAACCACTTTTTAACTTTCCTTTTGAGATTATCTATCAAAATCTCTCTTGTAGAGTTGTTTGGATTAAAGTTTCATCTAATCTCACTTAACGTGTTATCCAAGTATCATTGAGTACTTGGATTAAAATGATTAGAGCATAAGTAATCATTGAGATCTAATCACACTTTAATTAGAGCATAACTAATCAAATTAGCTTCATTCGATACTCAAACAATATATATTATTTATCTACCCTATCAATTCACTTTCGCTACCCTGCTCCATTAGTATTTTTGTTATTTTAACAGAGATTAATTTAGAAGCATACTTAAAAAAGAAAAGTGAAAACTTTAATTTATTCTTTGGCAAATAATCTTAAAATATTAAGGGTAGTAAGCATGTCTTTTTTTTTCTTTTTATTACCTGCTAGCAACCCAATTAATTAGCTACTACATAATTTTCTTTCTTATATTTTGCTTTATGTCATATTTAACCCAGTTTAAACAGAGAAATATAGTAAATGCCCATCATTTCTTCTGTACAGTGTAATACATATATGAAGAAAGCTTCACAATATGGAATCTAGATATTCTTCTCAATTGTTTTCATTGTTTATCCTTGCTTTCAAGAATCCAATGACAGAAATTGTGCAAATTGAATACTTTCCATTGTTTTCATGTGTATCCTTAATTTTCTATTATCATTTTTTTTATTCTCCAATTTAGTCAAATGTCAATCTAATCCCTTTCTTGCGTATACAATGGTAGTGTCAGGAATTCTTTTTAGTAGGGTTTAAATTGAATTATTAATTTAATTTTAAAAAATGATCAACAAATAACACGTGTCCAAATAAAAATTCAAAAAACTTTAATCCAATATACTTATAACTATCCTTGACGTAGTTTTATATATTGAAAATGTTGTGTTAAGCTGGTTAGTTACATTTTGTTATTTGCTATTTAGGTAATAAGCTGATTTGGCATATGTGAGACCTATTAGTGGTTAAAGCTATGACAACAGACAGCTGGTTTCTGGAGTTAAGTATAAAGGGAAGAAGATGGTTGCAGCCGCAAATTAAATGAAGATTTTGAGGGATTTAGAGAGAAAATTTTTAGTAAAAGAGATTTAATCTTTGTACTCTTAAGATCCCTTTGTAATTGATCATACTCATTAAAAGTTTTAAGCTTGTTGTTCGTCTATCCTAGATGTAGCTGCTTTAGTACGGAACCACGTTATCTCTGTGTGTCCAATCCTTCCCCTTCTTTCTCGATTTCTTTGATCAGATTTGTTCTTCTAGTTTTCTTTTATTTGTTCTTAGTTGATTTAATATTTTTTATTATTCTGATTTCATAACAAATTAATATCAGATCCTAGTGCTGGTTGTTCTTGATCTTCAAATAGGAAATACCAGATTTGATCTTTAGAAATTCAATGGTGAGAATGACTTTTATATATGGAGTCTCAAAACATGAGTAATCGTCTTCCAACAAAGGCTTGATAGTGATCTTGATTATAAAGATCCAAAAGCTAAGAAATGAAAGAAAGAGGGTTCTTCAAGTTCTGGTGGAGACATTAAATCCACAAAAAATAAAGCTCACTGCACTATCATCTTGCATTTTAAAGACGAAGTACTGAGCAAAGTGGCAAAAAAAAAAAAAAAATACTGCATCTAGTTTATTGGCAAACTTAAAAAGTTCGTTCTTGAAGAAATCATTGGCCCAAAAGATTGTATATAAAGAGAAGATTATATAGATTCTTAATGAAGGAAGAAGTAACCATGAAGGATCAATTGGATGAGTTTAACAAACTGATATTAGATCTTGCTAATGTTAATATTGTTCTTGAAGATGAAGATAAGGCACCCATCTTGTCCAGTTCACTTTTAGATCATATTAGAACTTTATGGATACTCTACTGTATGGAGGAAAAACTCTCTCTCTTTAAAGGATGTCAAGAATACTCTACAATCTAAAGATTTCAAGAAAAGAATAAAATGAAGAGATCAGAGCCATGGAGAAGGTTTTGTTGCCAAGGTTAAATTTGAGAAAAAAGGCAATAAAGAGAAATCGAGCAACAATTAGAAGGACAAAGCTGATAAGAAGAAGAAGGAAAGGAACTGTTATTTTTGTCATTTGAAAAGGCATTACATCAAAGATTGTTTTGAAAAGAAAAGGCCTGATAAGCTATAAAAAATGTCTGATAGAAAGGCTACAATTGCTTTAGACGATGAAGGTAATTTAGATACTGTAGATGTTCTTGTTGCTATAGAAAAACAACCTACTAGTGAGTGGATATTACATTTAGTAATTCCTTTAACATGTGTCCTAATAAGGATTTTTTAAAGACTTTTGAGAGCATTGATGGTGGCAAAGTCTTGTTGGGAAATAATGTTACTTGTGAAACTAATGGAATAGGAACCATTAGCTTTAAGATGTTTGATAGTGTAATCAAAGACTTAAAACAAGTCAGATATATGCTTGATCTTAAAATAACTCTTATATCTCTAGGGATGATTGCATTAAGGCATCAAATGGTCAAATGCAGGTTATTGATAAGGGTGTTGTCATCATGAAGGGAGTTAGAAGGAATGGATTGTATGTCATTGTTGGGTTATCATCCTTGTTAGAGGTTACAACTAGTGTGAGCTATGACAAGACTAAGCTCTAGCATATGAGGCTAGCACATATAAGTGAAAGAGGATTAAAAGAATTGAGCAAGCAAGGGTTATTAGTGATGACAAAATCTCCTTATTAGAATTCTATGAGAAATATATTTTTAAGAAAGCAATCAGGCATAAGTTTTAACACAAAGAAATAGAAAATCAAAAAAACCTTGGATTATGTTTACTCTGACCTCTAGGGATAGACACAAGTTCCATCTCATGGTGGAGCTAGATATTCATTACCTTCATAGATGACTTCTCTAGGAAGCCTTAGGTTTATGTGCTGAAACAAAAAATAATAATGCTTTAAAGAAGTTCAAGGAAGGACTAAAAAAAAGGTGAAAAGACTAAGAACATATAATAGCTTAGAGTTTTATAGCAGTGAGTTTGATGGTTTTTGCAACAAGAAAGGCATAAAATAGCAAGGCATACATCATAATAAAATGGTCTTGCTGAAAGAATGAATAAAACTTAATTGAGAAGGTCAGATGAATGTTGTTTGGTTCTAATCTCCTTAAGCATTTCTAGGCTCAGGCAATCACTATAGCTACATATCTAATCAATAGAAGCCCTTTATTAGGCTTACAGTTCAGAACTCCACAAGAGATCTGGTAAGAAAAACAACCTGAATTAAGTAACCTTTGGATCTGGAACATTAATGGTAAACCTTCATGGATATTTGTCAATAGAGGAGTTGTATTTAGTTAGGAGTAAATGTTGCAGATAGGAGTTGAAATAGAGATCATAACTTTAGTCCTGATGTATGGTACGACTCAAAAGTATTGTTTGCTCTCAATTATCAAAGTGTCTAGTTATGATATAACCCAGTAAGTCTGAAGTTAAGCCACAGAGAATTTAAAATCTAATAGTCAATTATTAAACAAAGAAAATTAAATACGTGAAAGGAAATTGATAGGAATTAATTTTAAAATATGCTAAGGTTTCGGGATCTACTCTCGGATTTCAAATTATGATATAGTACTCTCTCATATTTTTATTTTGCATTTATTTTGCCAGTTAATTATTATGCCATTTAATTCTTAACTAACCATTAGTGTGATAAATATGGGAGTACCTAATATGCCACAACTATATTGAAGTGTCGACATTATGTCAAAATATTGTTTAAATCTAAAGAGATCTAGATTTATAAATTAACATGACACAAAAAAATGGTAAGGAAGAAAAATAAAATAAATAAAATAAACTTTAAGACTCACTTGAGAGAGTAATAAATCAATAATTTGAATTTTTGAGCTCTAGGTTTCACCTCTTCTCTTGAAATTAGCCACTCATATTGAAAAACAAAACACTGATTTTATTTAATAAATTTTTGAAAAATATTACAAGAGAATGAACTACACGAAAGAAGAAATTTCTCTTAAGCCTTAGTCTCAACTTCCTCTCTTCTCTTCTCTGCCCCCTCTTCCTACATCCCCTTGCCTTTTATATTTAAGGGACACATTCTCTTCTTTTATTTTAATATTATTTATTATATTTTTATAATATACCTAACTATCACAGTAGTCATCGCTCACTTTGGCTTTTTTATGAAATATTTATTTTTTATTAATTACATCTTCTCAATAATGTATTCCAAATAGCTCCAGCAATTCTTCTTTGTTCCCGCCTTTAGTTCCAAATCCCTCTTTATTCCTAAAATATTTACAAAATAAAAATTAACATATTACAAATTAATTTTAACATAAAAATTTATTAGGGGAGCGTTAAGATAATTTAGAATAATGAGCGCATTAATCAATATTATAAGTGAAAAACTGATAAGTTTAGACTTATTAAATGTACACTTTTTAGTGTTAATCATACCTCCCAACCATCTTATTGCTAGACCCTATCAACTTAAGCGATAAAAGGTTTAGTAAAATGTCAAACCCAAATTGAAATCTCTCTTTCTTTTTTAAATTTGTGTTTACTTCTTTCATTAAATTAATGACAACAATAAAATAAAAGTATAAGCATTACCTCCGGTTTAAAGAAAATTACACCTATACAAATCAGTCAAGTAAAATCATGCAAAACGATCAATTATCAAATCTACATTAATCAAGCCACACTACTAAAAAATGCGTTTTTATGATAGAAAATGTATGATACATATCGAATTGTCATGAAAGTATCATCAAAGAATGATATTTTTGTGACTAATTTCTTTTTGTCAAACTGTTATGACATATTCGTGACTCATATATTTAAGTCATTTATCATTGGTAGAAACATGTCATGTTATGTTTTTATTTTTTTAATCATTTATAAAACTTTACAGGCATCAATCATGGGTTCAAACGACATCGTTTTTAAATTGATTTATTTTACCAAAATGCCATTAACAAAAAAATTTTACTTTGTAATTATTAAAAAAAAAGGTTAAACGGTGTTGTTTAAGCGTTATAGTTTAAAAGATCCAAACTTTCAACACTTAGAAAAATTAAGTGTTTCGTATGTTTTCTTTTTGTATAACGAATAAGCAGTCCTAACCCTTACTAGTCAACAAAGCCCTAACTCAGTCTCAGCCAAAGAAAACGAAACCTTCACAGCCGCCATCACCTCAGCCTCTCACTCAACTCATAGCACTCAACCTCCCACTTAAATCAGCTGTCATTATTCGATTGGAAAAACCTCAGGCCATGCGAAGACCCATGGAAGCGGTGGTAGTGCCAGCGCGTGGCGGGATGCCGCGAATCGAGATCCATGACCCGCACAAACTCGATGGCTGGTCGCAACAACTCCCGCGATTTCTGGCAGTGGTGGCGGTCAGATTTTGAATCGAGATCCATGACCCGCACAAACTCCATGGCTGGTCGCAACAACTCTCACGACTTCTGGCAGTGGTGGCGGTCGGATTTTGAAGGGGCTGTTGTGGGGAGTAAAACTGAGGTGGTGGTGGAGAGAGCTCTGGTGCAACCGTGGGAAGGGTGACTGGGGAGCTTGAAGTGGGTGGTCAATTTACTCCATTTCCTTCTTCACCTCCAAGTTACATTGGTGTTAATGGGTTGTGCACTCTTGCATACTCTTTATTGGCCCAGGTAACAAATCTTTATTTTGCATTTGTGTTCTTTTATTGTTGATTCTATCTTGCTTTTTACATAAAAAAGGGAAAAGGTCTCTAATTGATCACAATGACAAGAAACTCCCGAATTATTTTGAAGTTTTCTAGAAAGTAATGTTGAAGCTTGGCTATTTAATTTCCCAAAATTGTTTTAGTTTTGAAGAAATCCATCGCTCATCGTTGCTCTGGTGAAGAAGGTAAGGACGAAAATAACTTTTTTTAAAAAAAAACTAAAAATACACTACTTTATATATGAATGTCTAGGATTAACAAGGGAAATTTCAGCAAGAAACTATAGAAGTAGATCAACCATGGCTTAACACACTACATGCACAATCTTGTAGTGACACAGAAAGTCACTAGAAAAACATTTGCACCTAACATATCATGTAGTGCAAGCTCTTCCACAAACATTTGGAATGTGCCTTGCATCTTGCTGCACATAGTGGGATGCAATCTTTGTTTGACCTCACAATAGGCATTGGTGGAGATGCTGGTGAGGGAACTTGGGGGCCAGGAGCTGTTTTGGGTGGGCTCACTCGTGGGGGAGTGGTTGTGGGTGGCTTCACTGGTGGTGACTTCACTGGTGGTGGTGGTGCAACTGTTGGCGGCTTCACTGGTGGGGGAGTAGTTGTGGGAGGCTTCACTGGTGGTGGATAAGTGGTAGGTGGCTTCACTACTGGTGGTGGTGTGATTGGCTTAACTGGAGCCTTAGGAGGAGCTGGTGCAGGTACTGGGGTTTTGGGGTAAGTAGCATCCTTCTCCAGCAGATATTCCTCCTCATTGTTAGATAAAACACTTGTAGAGACTAAAAGCAAAGTGGCCAACAGAAGCAGAGAAGCTCTGAAAGCCAATGGAAGACAGAACCCAGCCGAAAGGAACGAAAAGGAAAGTTTGAGAAGCTAGCTACTCCCTGCTTGGTGCCCAAGACGAAAAGAACTTGCTCTCAAAGATGGTGGGGGTGATGTTTTGAAGAGGCATTATTCCCAGCAGTGGCAGCTACTTGGTTTGAAATTGTTTTTTTTTTCTTTATATTTGTTGGGAAGGATTATATATCCAACTAATAAATATTTTGTTTATGAATTATGCCAAAATTTGAAATTACGTATGGCTTTTTTATACTAATTTTAAATTCACATTCTTTTATAGTATTGATTTTAATATATATACCTATGAAATTAAAATTTATTTTTTTGAATTTGGAAAATTAAATTGAAATATAGTTTATAAAACATATTTATATAATTCAAAATTAAAATTTAATTAAATATAAATAATAACTAATGAAATAAATTAATAATGGAATAATAAAAAAATATGAATATCAGCTAAATCTTGGAATCTCAACAAAATTCATTCAAGATTTTAGAATCCCACCAAATTTATTTATGTCATTATCTCATGACATATATTAGTCATGAATGGAAGTGTTTATGACAAATATTAGTCACGTGTGAAATTTTTTCATCAAAACAGTTATGACAGAATTGTAACAGATAATATGTCATACATAAAATGACATAAAATCAGTCATCTTATTTTCTTGACACCGGAATCAATGACGGTTGCTCAACCATCATGCAACATGATAGATGACGGGTAATGCCCGTCATAAAAGCCATTTTTTCTAGTAGTGCCACTTTTAAGAGTAATATGTCAAGGTCAAAAATCTCACGGTTAAAAGTGACTCTCTTAAAAGAAAAATATGAAAAAATCACTTCAGGAGTGGTAGATTGAGAGAATAATAAAATAATGTCACATGCTCTCATCAAGATAAAAGAATAATGGCTACAACTAAGCAATAAAATGATCTCAAGTCAAAAGAATTACTAGCAAAACTAATTTATTTCCATTTTTATGCATCATGGCATCTTTTAGTCCATATTACCAGCTTCTACATTAGACTATAGTTTCCTAAAATCAAGAAGGATTTTTACTAAGGTTTAATGTAGGTTAGGGACATGACTAATAAAGAATGGATAATATGAAAAATAAAATATATGTTTGGAAAATAGAGGACTTTTAGAGATTACAAGGTGCTTTTCACTTGGATTTTTTTTTCAAATTATATTTAATTTATTTTTTTATAGAACCATTTTCAAGAATACATAATCATCCCTATTTTCAAACATAATTGGTTGTTATAAAATATAAAACATAAGGTGATACCCTACATTTCAGTGGGACAAGATGATAGGTTACCAAAATTTATTTTTTTTAATGGATAGGTTCAAAGGGGTTAATTATGTATACTTTATAGTAGGGATGGCTAAAAAGGCCCAAAAGATTCAAAGATAGCCTTACTATCATCTTTTAAGCCTCTAAAAAATATTTAATATCCATTTGTTCAATGGACTTTAGAAAATATAAAGATCTTGTATAATAAACTGCAAAGTTGTATAGGCAAACAAGGCTACTTTCTAAGGATAATAAGTTTAAAAACTCACTTGGACTTACTATGACATGTACATTCCTTCAAATGGCTTAATTAGTTTCACTCATCAAATTTCTCGATTAACATAACTCAAGGTCAAAGATAATGCAAATACCAAAATTTGTAAGTCATCATGTTATTCAAGTTTAAAGGCGACACAAAAAAAAACTTTTTTTTATTTTTTTTTTAAAATTAAGGAAAACATAATAAAAGAAGAAGTTGGAGTGATCACATCTGAACTGATTGCAGAAACTTTAAAGGAGATGATTAAGATAAGAAAAAAAGAAAAAAGTTAGAAAACAAATTCTTTTTTTTTTGTTTTAGAAACAAACTCTAAAACTAAGAAGGTATGGTTTTAGAGTCACTACACTTCATTTGCAGCCACCTTCGACTCAAATTTATCCAAAGTTAATTTTTACAACAAAAATGAGTAAAAACACTATTATGACTGAGACATTTAACAACTGTCAACTATTCCCTCTCCCCATCCTGAAGGAGACATTGTCCTCAATGTCTTCAAAGAAAGAAGTAGAATTTAAAAGACATTACTTGGCCATTGCTAGAAAATATTTATAAATGGAGAGTTAAATTTAATTTATACTTTTTATGCGGATTACTACCATCATCATTAATTGAACAATCCAACACCAAAGTTATGAGATTTGGCTTTGGTTTGTAAGCTTGAAAAAATCAAGTAACTCGTTAGCAGTAAGAGCACAAATAAAAAGTTTTTTCACTAAGGATGGAATGAAATAATTCTTGATTGAATGATTAAGAAATATTATTAAGGCATCACAAAAGTTATTAACATTTAACTAACCGATGAGTTTTTATGGATATTCAAAAGAGCCCAAAAATCAAATGTAATTAGCACCTCTAAAGTTGCAAGATCTCCTGGCAAGAAAATGAAGGTGTTAACATGATTCAACATTTTGGATTTTCTTTCTTGCATACTTGAGAATCTAACTCTTCTCCAGTTGGTGGGCGGGGCAGACATCCCAAAGGTTTTAAGGCTTTTAGGGCTTTTAAGGCTTCTTCGAACGAAAATAGCTTATGAGACAAGCTTTGATAACCCTCGGCCACCTCCTCTATATACAAGATGTGGTTTTCTTTCTACTAGAGCACGACCAAGATCAACGGTTGCCTAAATAAACTCCTTATGCTTTCCATAACGAAATCCAGAAAGCACATAAATTTTCTTAGGTTGTATGTTCGAAGTTACTATCATTGGAACAATTCTTAAAAAAAAAAAAATTTGTGAGTGCTTGAAAAGGAACCCTTATTTAAATATCTTCGTGACAGACACAATGATACACAGCTGTAAATGGGGTGTGTGTTTATCAAATGACACATAAAGCTTGTGGCTCAATAATTCAAGAGCAAAAAGAAAAAGCAAACCGTGATTAGATATAAAATCATACAAAAAAATAATAATACAAAAAATAAAAGAATAGTAAAATAAAAGGATATTTACTGATAATTGTGATTGTGACTCACATCTTCCTCTGATTTTACTTCCAGTAACCACTTGAACGCCCTTTATAGGTCCAGGATAAGCTTCTCATTCAATTTTCTTATAAACTGGCAAACATGGTTCTTTAGAGTCAGATTCTCAAGACTAAACTATGCACTTTCGTTTTAAAACAACTTTCATAAATTATGAATCTCACATTACACGTATTTGCTCATATACATCTCAAAGATATCATTTGATGATTATTTTCTTATGCTATCATTAACAAATTTGATTTGATCTTCACGATTTACAAAACCATTCTTAAAGTTTTGTAACGTGGATTATTGCAAGCAACTCTTACACATTTAGGATATTTAGAGCCAAGTCACTTATCTCTTTTTCTTTTAGCAAATGTGTTTTTATCAAAATCAGGCATGTAAGAAACAAATGGATTAGATAACTCACCTACCAATTGCATTTTTACTTCAATTAACCAACAAATGTCAGTAGGAATCTTATTGATCATTAACAAATGCAGTTCTTCACAATGACCTTTATAAATCTTCTTAGGAGCATTTTGAGGGAGAAAAGGAAAACGCTTATGTAATTTGTATTGTATTTCTTCCATGCTTGATTATGGGGTTCAGTTATTGTGAGAAACTAAAAATAATGAACAGCGAACCACCAGAGCTATTACGAATTACATTAAAAAATTTCCATTAATGAAAGATAAAGATGTAAATCTATTGCAAAATAAAAAATACGCATGTCGGATGAAATGGTTGTTGCTATCTGCTCCAATAATGAATCATTAATTTTACTCAATAACTAAATAAAATTAATAGACCACTCTCTTTATCTCAGGTCAATCGATCTTCTCAATTGGAAGATCCCCTGTATGGATAATACACATTCTAGTTGACCAAGCATAATTCGAATTCTTTTGTTCTGAAGGAAAGATATCCGTAGGGCGGTTTGCCCTATTTAGATATTCAGGACCAAGAAAAAGAAGTACCAGATTCTCTTTTGGTTAAGTCCTAAAAAGATAAGGAAGGCTGGAATGCTAACAAGTGTCTATTATTGAATTCACTTGACCCGATAGTACCAATTTTGGGAACGTCCAGTGCCAAAGTCACTGAACGAGTAAGTCGCCTATCCCTAAAATGGACTATGTAATGTTCTTTATCTGTTGGGTTACATGCGGGTATTTTACTAGAGGTTTATATTGTATCAATCTACCCTTGTGTGATTCCTATTGAAGCGTATACTCGGGGGGTGGTGTAGGGCAGACGATTTCAAAACGAACTCCCTATTCATTAGATAGAGAAGATCACTAAGATTTCGTGATCTGCTGTCGAACTTATTCCAATTCCAAGATCTCAGATCGAAGCAATATTGATCTTCCGCAAGAGCTCATATCAACAGGAAGGTTTGGCACCCCGATGTTGGCTATTCGCCACCTGGGGTTGTAGTATGTTCCAAGGGTTGGGTTGTTCACCCATTAAAGCGGTACAAAAGCTGGGTTCAAAATGTCATGAGACAGTTCGGTCCATATTTGATATGGGCGTTAGAGCATGGAGAGGACCTTTCCCTAGTATGAGAGGACCGGGAAGGACGCACCTCTGGTGTACCCGTTATCGTGCCCACGGTAAACGCTAGGTAGCCAATTATGGAGCAGATAACTGCTGAAAGCATCTAAGTAGTAAATCCACCCCAAGATGAGTGTTCTCCTATTCCAACTTCCCCAGAGCCTACAATAGAGTATCGTTATCCGCCATTTATACGAGAAAGTAGATCAAAACATATCAAGGAAATGAATCAAATCTGCAAAATCAAGTCAAAAGTGACGAAAAATAAAAAAAAAGAAAAAGAAAAACACAATGAATATAATTAAACATATAACTGACCTTCATCCTTTTATTGAATTTACCTCAAGTTTCAATTAAAGTTAACAAATAGTACCCTTTATTTCCTTAAGTTGTCTTTCTAGATCTTCAATATGGGATACTAACACCGGTGATCGTAGATCCCAAATAGGATGTGATTTACAAATGTAGATTAAGCTTCTTAGGCGAAATTTTACTCGTAAAAGTTCTTTAACATGATTGAAAACGATTCTTCTCATAGAAGCACTCATGACATGTATAAAAAGCTGTAAGATGAACATAATTGTCAAACAACACACTTAATTGGAACATGACAAAAAGTTAAGACAAAAAAAAGAAAAATCAAACAATTCATACGATGAAGTAACATTAAAACGAAATGACAAAAAGTTAAGACAAAAGACTTAATTAAGATTTGGTGGGTCACTCAAATTGATTTCGGTGTCTGCTTCACTTGGTTGGTATTCCAGATATGGTTTCAATTTTTTATCATTAACTTTAAATGTAATATCGTCCTTTGGATTTTTAATTTCTACGACCCTATATGGAAAAATACTATGAACAATAAATGGGTCAGACCATAAAAAATGCAACTTACTTGGAAATAGATGTAGGAGAGAGTTGAAAAAAAACACTTTTTGCCTTGATCTAAAAGATTTCCTTGTGATACGCTTGTCATGAAAGATTTCCATCCACTCCTTATAATTCTTGGCATTTTTCTCTTCTTGGTCGCTTGTAAGTTGGGAAGAAATTACCATTGGATCGGTTTGTTGATCTTTGAGGTACACATATTTTAACTTTCTGGTAAGGGTTTTAAATTCCAGTTTTGGTGCTTTCTCTTCCTTTGTCTCTCTAAGGTATATCGTGTCTTCAAAGTTCAATTGGCCACAATCATCTTCAGGTACCTGTGTAGAAGCAAGCATTGAGCATATGTTAACAGTATTACATTCTGATTCCTTACTTGGTTTAAAAGAATTGGCAAAATAAATTTCCATAGAGTTTCTAAATTTCTCATCCTAAATTTGCTCCTCAATAATTGGTTCAATGAGTTCAATATCCTTAGTCTCACTATCTTCATCTTCTGTGTTGCGAGGCCGTTTACACATGTTCAACACATTGAGTTCCACATCATGTTGCTGAAAGATAATTTCATTACTCCATTCATGTAATTAATCAAAGCATTAATAGTAGTTAAAAATGGTCAACCTAATATGATAAGAATTTACTTACATTCATCAGCAATTGGTTCTATTTTTAAAATAACAAAATCCACAGGATATATGAATTTATCAACTTGGACTAATACATCTTCAATTTTCCCTTTTAGTATCTTTATCGATCTATCAGTAAGAAAAAGAGTGGTAGATGTTGGTTTTAACTCACCAAGATTGAATTGTCGGTACACTCAGTAAGGAGGCAAATTAATACTGGCACTAAGATCAAGTACAACATATCCAATTTTATGATCCCCAATAATGCAAGAAATAGTTAGACAACCAAGATCCTTTTATTTTAAGGCATTATTAGCTGAGAGAATGGAACTTACCTATTCTATTAGAATAGCCTTCTTTTGCACCTTATATTTCCTTTTCACAATGCACAGACTTTCAGAAATTTAGCATAAGATGGTACCTGTTTATTGATGTCTAGCAAAGGAATGTTAACCTTCACTTATTTAAAAGCTTTATAAATCTCTGGACTGTGGTTTGATTTCTTGGCTTGATTAGTGCTTGAGGAAATGGGGTACATGAGGAGAGTTGGCTATTTCTTCATGGGTTGAAAGTTCAACAGACTCTTCTCTATTCTCTAAAATTGAATCCCTACTATTTTTAGAGGGTTTAAAATATGGTTTTCGACAACTTTACAACCACAAATGGTTATAACCAATTTGACTTGGCTCATACTTTGGTTTCCTATATTACCTATTTGAGGATGTTGTTGACTCTTGGGGTTTGGTTCAGGTTGTTCTTTCAAGTAGGTCCTTCGGTTCTTTATGATTAGGGTTGTATTTTTTGGGAAAAAGTTACGCTTTTCATGTATGGTGAGAGATGATGTAAGTTTGGAGACAGCTTTTATCAAATTGGTTAAGGTTTGCATGATTTGGTTATTGATAAACTCTTATTTTTCAATGAATAGATGCAATGTTTCTTCTAGAGTTTTTTCTTGGAGGTGGAACATATGGTGGATAATTCTGGAAGTTCTGGAAATTCTGATGTGAAGGAGCTTATTGTGAAGGTTGTGCATGATTGTCATTTCTCCAACTAAAATTTGTGTGGTTTCTTCAACTAGAGTTGCAGTTTTTGGAGTATGGATTGGGATTCGGTTTTTTGAAATTCTTAACGACATTTACCTATTGTTGCAAACTTTCTTTCAAAGCTGGCATTGTCGGACAATTCCACATAAAGTGGTCAATACAATCGCAAACATGACATGAAATATTTTGAACATACATTACATGATCATTCATTTTCGATTCTAATGCTTCGATTTTTCTACCTAAAGATGAAAATTTGTCTTGAAGGTCATGATCTTCATTAGGTTGTATATTCATTAGTATTAAAAATTGTTTAATTATCAAGCGATAATATGTTATTTTATGCTTATGTTAAATTTATATTTGTGTTTATGTAATATATTAGGAATTATTAATTATGTTTTAAATATATTTAATTTTGTGTATGTTTATGTGTTTATTAGGAAAAATATTAATTTCACGTAATTCAAGGCTCCAAACAGATAAACGGAGGTCAAATTTGGATTTCAGAGGTCCGAAAACCTTAAGATCAGTCAAGGTCGACTTAAAGTTGAGCTTGTATAAAAAAAGTTGACTTTTCCTATTGACCGAGCACTTATTAAATGATGAAATGAGCTTACAATAGATATGAGTGCATGGGATAGCTGGCAATTTTGACTAAATCTCAACCGTTCATGATTCAATGGCCATGATTGTGCCACGTGGCAATGGTTGGTGAAGCAAGTTGTAGGATCCGAATCTTTGTATTTGGGTCGACCTGATCCACCCATTAACCCGCCAAATCTCAACCATTCTTTGGGCAAATCGGACGAGTCAAACGATGCCACATGTGATGTTGACTTTTGAAGTTTGACCAGCCATTGGATCTTGATCTAAAGCTTGTGAGGAGCACATGCATGAAGCTTATGATGGACCGCAAAGCACTGGATTATGAATTTATTTTTCTATAAATAGAGCCTCATTTTTATGTTTTTAATCATCTCTCTACAACTCCCTTCTTCTCAAATTCTCTCCATCTCTTTGTAATCTTGATTTCCAGGTGTGTTTTTAATATTTTGTATAATTATTTTTATAAATAAAATTAGTTTTATTTCCAATTTTAGTTGTTTTTATTACTTTTAATTATAAGTAATTCAATTTTAGTAATTCTTTTTATTTTAATTATGCTTAACTAAATGATATTAGTTAGGGGAAGGTGAAACTCTTAGGAAATAAATATGATTTAAGCAAATTCTATTTTTAATTTTATAAATTAAATTATTTTCTATTTAATTTTATACATATTTTATATTTTGAAATTTTGATTTGTTGTAGACAAACAAATGAATTTGGCACAATAAATTCTTAATATCTTAAAATAAGGTATGGTAAAATGGTATTTTGACTTATTGTAGACAAATTAAATTTTGTCACAATAAATACTTAATCCATCATAAAATCAAAGGGAAAATAATAATAATTTATATAATTAATCTTTTGGGCAATAAATCTAAAAAAAGGGCAAAAAGAATTTATTAAGTTTTATTTACTTCTAAGAGTGGATCCATAACCCTAACTAGTTCAATTTCATAGTTTCATTTAAATTAAGTTGTTTATATTTAAGTTTTAATTTCAATTTTTAGTTAAAATAAAATAAACAAATTAAATCTTTTCTCTGTGGATCGACCTCAGACTCACCGAGTTATAATACAACAAGACATTCTTATATTTGGGAGTTAAAAATT
This sequence comes from Citrus x clementina, assembly GCF_000493195.1. Classification (NCBI taxonomy): domain Eukaryota; kingdom Viridiplantae; phylum Streptophyta; class Magnoliopsida; order Sapindales; family Rutaceae; genus Citrus; species Citrus x clementina. The sequence goes on from NW_006262201.1 coordinate 7,649,354, forward strand.
ACTTTTAAGTTGTGTCATATATGCCTCTAGTAAATGGAGATGACTAGGGTTTACTCGATGACTCATAAGACCTAACTATATCCCAGTGTTGTACATTCTCTACTATATAGCAAAGGTAATCTAATGCATCTTCAGGACTTTTGTCCTTAAATTCACCATTACACATTATTTTGATGACCTGTGTACTTTGGGATGTTAGTCCCTTGTAGAAATAAGATACCAACCTCCATGTTTCAAAATTGTGGTGTGGACAAATGTTTAATAGCTCTTTGTACTGATCCTAGCATTGGTAAAAAGTCCTCCTAGATTTTTGAGTAAAGGTGGTGATTTGTCTTTTGAAAAAATTTATTCTTTGGGGTGGGAATAATTTTTTCAAAAATTGTGCTTGCATTTCATCCCAAGTTCTGATAGAACCTAAGATTTTGTAGCCAAGTTTTAGCTTTTTCCTTTAATGAGAAAGGGAAAAACTTTAGTCTGATTATGTTCATACTACAATTTTGATCAGTACAAGTGTTACAAACTTCTTCAAATTTCCTCAAACACAAAACCATGAAAAGTAGGTAAAAGTTGAATGATACTAGGTTTGAAATTAAAACGAGATGAGTCAGGAGGAAAAATTATGCATGATGGTGACCTTATTCTGTAGGATGCATGAAATCTCTAAGTGTCCAAAGCTGATCATAAAGATATTGTAAGGCTTGGCTATCTAAGTGTTTTGAGAAGTAATTAGCTCCAATGTCGGCCATGTCTAAGCAGAGGCGGATGCAGCACATGACCAGTGGGGGCTCAAGCCCCCACTGGCCAAAAAAAAAATTAAAAAATAAAAGAAAAAAATATTTTAATATTTTAATTAACCCCATTAAATTTATTAAAATAGTCACTATAAAATATAAACCCCATAAAATTTAAACTTTTACTTTAAAAAAATATAAAAACATATATTTTAATTAAAAATAATGATAGCCCACTACTCAAAATATTTTCTATTCTAAAAAATATGGTTAATTCTTTCAGTTTATATAATAATAGTAGAACGAACATTTTCAATAACAAAACTCATGAGGAATCATCTTTAGAATCGGATGGGATAAATGATAGTTTGATTGTTTATATAGGAAACAATAAATTTAATAATATTGATAACGAGTCTATTGCATAACATTTTTAAACTATAAAAATGTGTAGAGACTAATTATAAATATTTTATATATTCAAAATTTTTATTTTTTATATTTTATTATTATCTAATTTAGCCCCCGATAAATTATTTTTCTAGATCCGCCATTGTGTCTAAGGGTGGTGAAGGTAATATTCTAATTAATCTACCATTATCTATGCGAGACCAACATTGCATGCAATGCTAAATATGTATGTTAAATTAAGAAGATGATGCACAAATAAATGGATAATGCATAAAATACCAAATGAAAATTGCACAATTAGAACAAAATGAAATTTAAATAAACAAATAATATAACTGTATAGAAATTAAAAATAAATAATTGTGAAGTAAAATAAATTAATTGATTAATTAAATGAAATTAAAATATTAGATGGTTAAACCAGCCACATAAATAAAATAATTAAAGGAACAATTAACAAATTTTAATAATTCAGGTAGTATTTCAGAACCATCCATATAATAAAATATAAAACATAAATTACACAAATTAATGTACAAGAATAATTAAACATAAAAATTAACATGATAGGCGGTTAACCAACCATATAAAATAACAAAAAAAAATTGCAAAAATTAAAAGAATGAAAGGAAAGAATACTTACCTCAAGGTGTGGACTCTTTTTTTTTTAACAACTTTTAAGAATTACCGACTGATTATCTTATTAGATAATCAATTTAATTTCTAGGCCTTAATGGTAATTGTAAAAGGTCCAAGTCCATGTCCTTTACGTCTACAAAATTCAAAGGTCAAAGTTCATTTAGTCTTCAAGTCCAAAGTCCAAGGAATAAGTCATAGTCTAAAGATCTAAGTTCCAGTACGGTTTAAGGATTGATTTCCAAAAGTTTATGGGTCAAAGTGAAGTTTTTAACAAATTTTTCAGATGATATTAAAATTTTAAGAAAAGAGGTTTGCTAACTAAAGTTTTACAAAAATGAAAAAGATAGAAGCTAAGACAAATGATACCAAATTTAGAAAACTCCCTGGCAACTGTACCAAAAATTTGATACAATTCAAAAGTGTTGTTTACTCCCAAGTATAAGAGTATCTCTAGTTATAGTATGACATAGTGAGTCCAGGGTCGAACCACAATGAATTTAAAATCTAGTAGTCAATTATTAAATAAAGAAAATTAAATATGGAAAAAGAAATTAATAGGGATTAATCTAAAATTATGCTAAGGTTTTGGGATCCACTCTCGGATTTCAAATTATGATTATAACACTCTCTCATATTTGTGTTTTACATTTATTTGGCCAATTAATTATTATGCCATTTAATTTTTAGCTAACCATTACTATGATAAATATGGGACCAAATACCTAATGTGCCACAAGTATATTGAAGTGTCAATATTATATAAAAATACCATATAAATATGAAGAGCTTTAGATCTATAAATTAACATGCTGTAAAAGAAAGTGGTAAGGTAGAAACATACAATAAATAAAATAAATTTTAAGACTTACTTGAGAGAGTAAATAATTAATAATTTAAATAATTAAGCTTCACCTTTCACCTTAGTTCAGAAAATAAGCCACTCAATTGAAGAACAAAAAATTCATTTTCTTTAACAAACCTCCGAAAAATATTATAACAGAATGAATTACACAAAATAAGAAATATCTTTTAAGTCTCAGTCTTAGCTTCCTCTCTTCTCTTCTCTACCCCTTGCCTGCATCCCCTTGCCTTTCATAGGCAAGAACGATCCTCTTCTTTCATTTTTTATTTTTTATTTTATTTTATTTTTTATAATTTTTTATACATTGAAAATATCTGATAGTTGACTATCACAATAGTCATGGCCCACTTTGCCTTTTTTTGAAATATATATTTTTTATTAATTACATCTCCTTAATAAATGCATTAATGGCTTCAATAATTCTTCTTTATTCCCGCTTTTAGTTTCAATTCCCTCATTATTCATGAAGTATTTACAATATAAAAATTAACATATTGTAAATAAATTTTAACATAAAAATTTATTAGGGGAAAGTTAAGATAATTTAAAAATAATGAGTGCATTAATCAACATTGTAAGTAAAAAATTGATAATTTTAGATTTTTTAAATGTACACTCTTTACTGTCAATCAATGTAGATAATGATGATGAGTTGGAGGCGGAGTTTGTCACTAGTCAGGGAGCTAAAGAAAGTGACTTTAAATCTCCTCAAGGTGCCTACAAATCATCATAATTGGACAACTATCATCCTACAAGGGATAGACAAAGAAGAGTCCCTAAAATGTCAAAAAGATATGGCATTGCCAATCTGATTTCCTATGCACTTAGATTTGCAGATGAAGTGAGTGGTGAAGAACATAGGACTTCAAGGAGGCTAAAAGAAGTAATGAGAAATCAAGATGGCTTGCTGTAATAAAAGAAGAAATAGCTTCACTCAAGAAGGATAATACCTAGGTCTTAGTTAAAAAAACTTCAAACAAGAAATTAATTAGCTGTAAATGGATTTATAAACTCAAGGAAGGAATTTCTGGTGTTGAACCTCGTAGATACAAAGCTAGGCTTGTGGCTAAGGGGTGTACACAAAAGGGTGGAGTAGATTTTAATAAAGTATTTTCAATAGAGGTTAAATCTAGTTCTATAAGGGTTTTGTTGGCCATTACTACATCTTATAAATCTGAAATCAGATTAAATAGATGTTAAGACTGCTTTCTTGCATGGTAACCTTAATCAAGAGTTACTAATGGCTCAATAAGAGGATTTTATTAAAGAAGGGACTGAAGATAATGATTCATTTACCTTGGAAGAGCTTACATGGTTTGAAGCAGTCACCGAGACAATGTTACTTAAGGTTTGATGAGTTCACAATCAAACATGAGCACTGTAGAAGTCAATATGATAGTTGCGCATACTACAGAGCTCTAGCTTTCTGGTGACGGTATCTATCTTCTACTACATGTTGATGACATACTCATAGCATGTAAAAAAATAAAAGAACTAAAAAGACTCAAGAGAGTCCAAACTCTAAGCTTAAAATAAAGGATTTCGGTGCTGCAACTAGGATTCTTGGAATGCAATAGAAGCTACATCACTAGTTTTTTTTTTTACTACGTGTGGTGGTGTAGTAAGCTAGAAAGCATCTTTATAGTCATTTGTTGCTCTCTCAACAACTGAGGAAGAGTACATTACTCTTACAGAGACCTTAAGGAAGCAATATGGCTGCAGGGCTTATTGTCTGAATTAGGGTTTTAGCAATAGTCAATCTCTACTAGTTGTGATATTTCTAGTGCCATAAAGCTGAGTAAGAACCCCAAATATCATGAGAGAACAAAGCATGTCAATATAAAGATGTACTATATAAGAGATGAAATGGGCAATAGTGTGGTGAATGTTGTCAAGATTCCCTCAAAGGTCAATCCTGCAAACATGCTAACAAACCCATTACCTACATTCAAGTTCAGAGATCCATTGAACTTGATTGGAATTGTTAGCTTGCAGGCCAAACTTTCTACCGTTGAAACAAAGATTGGGTGAAAATTGAATAGAATAAAACTAAGGTGGAGATTTGTGAAGCTAATTGGTTACATTATGTTATTTGTTGCTAAGGTGGGAAGTTGAGCTGGTGTGTGTGGGGTCCATTGTTGGATGAAGCTATTACAACAGACAACTGGTTTCTAAAGTTAATTATAAAAGGAACAAGCCGATTGTAGCAGTACATTAGTTGAAGATTTTGAGTGATTTAAAAAGGGAGATAGAAAATTCTCTGTAAGAAAGATTTAATCTTTGTATCTCAAGATCCCTCAGTAATTGATCCTACTCAATAAAAGTTCTAAGCCTTGCTATTTTTTACTTCTGGTTGTAGGTGCTTTGATACTGAACCACGTTATCTCTATATGTCAAATCCTTTTTCTTTTTTCTTGATTTCATTGATCAGATTTGTTTTTTTAGTTTCTTTGATATGTTCTCAGTTAATTTAAAATTTGTGATTGCTCTGATTTCATAAAATGTTGAAGAATAATATTATTATCAAGACTAAAAAATATATGTTTTTTATGTGTACAACAAGACTATCATTCAATCACTGATCTTCCATTCGATTTCATAGACAATTTTTTTCACAAAATTCATAATAAAAAATATCATTTTTACTGTAGTTGTGACAACTTGTAAAATCAATTCTAATGTCACAATAAATAAACTAATGAATATAATTTATCATTGTTAGTCTCAACTATTTTTCTTACTAGCTAATCTGTAAATGAGTCATTGGGACATAAACATGGCAAACAAAGAATCAATTCAATATTCATTTGATTAAGCCATAATTTGCTTTCTTTGGACAACGTTATGAGTTGTGGTGGTGGCTTTTTTGAGTAATGTTTCTCCGTAATTGTAAAAAACAAGCACAATTAATTGTGAAAGACTTTAAAAGAGGAACTAAAGATTTTTGCCACATCAAAATCCTAAAAAAAGAAAATAATAATTTACAAAATATTACTTTTATAGACCCACTAACCCTCTAGCTTCATACCATTGTTATTTTATTATTTATAATAATCAACCGGCAATAAGTTAAAGTTCAAAATATTATTCAATTCAGAAAAGCATAAATCAATTCAAAAATCAAAATAATTAAATCATATATAAAAAAAATTTGAAAATGGGCACTGCCACTGCATTCATGTGAGCGGGATTCAAACTTCAGACTTCTTAAATTTGGGATGTGTATTGAATTTTTAATATCTCTAATAACACATGATATCTCTGGAATCTTATGACTGATATCTGATTTCATTCTTTCATATATCGCATTCCTGTTTTCAATTGATGTTGATCTTTTTAATTACCTTAGTAACAATTAAATTACAATTTTTTAACGTTAGAAGAATCATTAGGGGCATATTTGATGGTGATTGCAGTTAAATCATTTTTGGTGGTGTACGGATGTAAATACGTTGTATTTTTTCTTTCGTTTTTTAGGAAATGACTAGAGATCCTTAATGGGCAGTTGCTACGTCACATTATATATAAGTTACAACAATTCAAAAGTAGTCACAAAATATAAGAGAATAGCACGTAAAATAAGTGAAAGATCATGGTAACTACATTTGAGTTTATCACAGTAACGTAGAATTTACATAAAATGGGTCAATTTTCTATTCAATTCTTTTAATTTTCCTCATTTTTTCCCACTTGGGGTGGTCGGGCCATTCCAGAAATACTAGTTCTGCCTTGGCATAAGAACCCATTGTTTTGTAGTTTTATGATTTGTAAATGGTTATAGAATGACTACAGTGATAGGTCAGTCGATGTAAATCAAGTCTACAGTATCTGATAATTACTAATTAATTAACTTTCGTCATTTAAGCTCATGCTTGGTTGGAAGAAATGATAGAAGAGAACGTGAATGGAAAGGAAAGGGAGGAAGTGAAAATGAGTGAAAAAAAAGGGTCAATCTTATTTTCATTGT
>NW_006262201.1:7656611-7664147 GCF_000493195.1 Citrus x clementina
AGCTTTAGAGTTTGAGGGCCCTTAGGCGAAATTTTCTTACGAGGCCTCTATTTATTTTACAATTTCAATACTCAAAGACATATAAAAAGAATTAAAATTTATTTCATCTTTAATTTTTGAATTTCAATAATAATAAAAAAGATAAAAAATTTTAAAAATAAAACCTAAAAAATAGTCAAGAAGATATATTTTTTTATTCCATTAAAACCGTTAAAAACAAACAAACAAATAAATAAAAACAATATTTTTTTTCAAATAGAATATTTAAAATGCTAGAGTACAAAATTTTGAAATGATGAATTGATGTTCAAAAATAAAAATGGACTTTATATTTTAAAAAACTAATTATTTACATGAACCAATGAATATAATAATTTTCTTTGTAGAGAAAAGAACAAGAAATTTTTTTCATTTACTAATTCTTGAGATTATAAGGTTTTTAATAGAAATTAAAAGAAATACTAAAAATCTAAGATTCCAACAAATACTAAAAATCAAAGATTCTAACATTGAATAATTAAAAAGGTAAATAATTTTTTGGAAATAATAATAATGAATCAACTAATGGTTAAATAATATTATTAATTATACTTCTTTAAAATTAAGATTTCCAAAAATAGATTTTTTTTAATAAAAAATAACTCTTAATTTCTTAAAATACGTATTAAATTTTTTTTATTAATTAGAGAATTATTAAGGAAATACTCAAAAAATGAGGCATTCTTAAAATATGAGGCCTTAGACGACTGTCTTGTTCGCCTATACCTAAAGCCACCCTTGGGTGATCATTTCCTCAAATGTCGAGAGTGTATATATCCCTTTTCTGATTTTTTTTTTTTCCATCTTCTCTTCAGATCAAATATGTCATAAGAGTTTCTCATTTCATGTGAATAATTTAAAGGGTACGTGTACTGAAAGTGAAATTACAGCCTTTCTAATACAGTCAATTTAGGTATTCCCCATAAATCGATTAACAAAGACTACAATTATTAAGGTTGTCAATTAATAAATCTCATCGAAGATAAAGTTATGCTCTATTAGCTAAGGGAATGTTAACTGAAGATGATGCGACGTGTAAAATATTTAGAGACTTGTCCACGAACATATAAATAAAGACAAATAGCTTAGAAAATACTTGTGAAATTATCAAAGAGAGATCATAAATAAGCTTAATTACGTATAGACTTTATACGACAATGTAATGATGCGTGTTAGCGAATAACACGGGACTGGTAAGTACATCAGATAAGACCCTGCCTTTAACAATGACTAATATTCCTCTAAAAATAATAATAGTTATTCATAATCGGCAAATATTATATTTATTGTTAAAATGATTGACATTGACCAATATTTGTTGACTAGTTTATGGCTTACTATTTAATTGCCTCCTTAGTCTTATTTAAGTCTTTTAATCCGCATGTGCTGATATGCATTCACATCAAAAGCCCACCTGATTTATTCTTTGATTAATTAATTAATCGTCCGACTGGCCTTTCAATCGGCAATTATTAATTAATTTTGTACCATATTATATATATAATTTTAAGATTTAACAAAGACCGAAGAAATGAAAACGATACAAGTCTTTCTCTATTATCAAATACCCACAAGTTAGGCCCATTTAGGTTGAGACTTCTCATACATTTGAAAATTTCAGAAATTGACATTAAAGAATGACTGTAGCATGATCGGTAATTAATGCCAATAAAATCATTAGCCAATGCGGATATTAATAATAAATTCATTTGTTTAATAATTTTTGTTAGGTTAGGTCATTATAATAAATTTAGCCGCTGTTGGCCAAGATTATTAATAGATTTCATTCTTTAACGATTTTGATTAGGTGATTAATTTTTAATTTTTAATTTTTAATTAGGGATGGTCAATTTTAATTAACTAATTAGCCAATATTAGTACGTTTCATTTGTTAGAGATGCACTGCATACAATAAAGTCAACAATTGCCAATAAAACAAATAAACAAAGACTTCAAATAAACTAATTAAAGAAATGTTATAACTTTTTTTCAAGGTGGTTAGCATACATTCTTAAATATAAATATGATAACAATACTAAAGCGATTAAAATACTATAGACGTTCAACAGAAATTCGAGGACAAATTCGGCAGTTCACATCATTTGAAGATATCAACACCTTAAGAAAATGACAAGACTCTCCAAATTCTTCACTGCATCATTATCAGATCAACTCCTTGCTAGTATATTTTGTTCTTCGAAAATATATATTAGCAATTGCCCCATAAATACCAATACAATAAGCCTGTGATAAAATTAAGGTCATTCTAGATCAAGTTGCCATTATGGAGTATCAACAAAGTTTTACTCATTATTTATTTTTAAAGATAGGAGTGGTAAATCAATATTGATTTTTTAATCCTACTTTCGAACTTAGGTGATTAGTAAAAGAAAACATTTTGAAAACACTTGGTCAGGTGGCGCAAGTCCATTGAGTGCAAATATCAACAAATTATTAATGTTTTTCTTGATGTGTGATTAATGCTTAGCTTTATTAATCATTTTCTAGTACTAGGTGCACAAAACTTTTTGTTGATTTTAAGTTGGCATTTAAAAATGGTCTTTCTTTAGTATTAAGATCTGTTAGGAAAAATATTTTTCATCAACTAAATATTGAATTTGAGTTAAGTATATATGACTTGGATAACCCTCAATTTTTGAGTTAATTTTTGGGTTGAGTTAGACTCGTTAACTGTTATATGATATCAGAGATAAACTTATGTAAGAGTTAACCCACATTCCCTTACCACATGGTAAGGACCCATCAACTGAGTATGGTTAAGTATACAAGACTTGGACAATCCTCAATTATTAAGCTAGTTTTTGATTGAGTTAGTCCTATAGGCTTCTATAATATTCAATGTGAGTTAAGTCTTTGTTGAGTATTGAATCAATAACTAGAATTATTTAAAATTTTCTATTTTATTAAAGGGAAATTATCAGTCATATACCCTTAAATAGCACCAGTATCAAACGTTCTACAACACTTTTCAAGTGTATCACTCGTATACCCTAAGTTAACAAAACACTTCTACCGTCCACCAATACGTTAATTGTCGTTTGCAAGTGCTGACATTATAAGGGTAATCTAGTCTTTTTTTAAAAACGACATGTCATCTCATTTATCGGATAATTGTTAATAATTGCTTAAACAAACGCTACTTTACAACCGAATATACTCTTCCAAGCTCCAATTGAAATTTTTTATGGTATAATATGTATAATTATAAATAATATGTTGTTAATAATTTTTATGGTATAATATAGATATTTTTTACGGATAATTGTAATAATATGTACCATTAATAACTCATATTTTTTTAATAAAAAAATGTATTGTTAATAACAAAATAAAAAAAATTGTGTATTGAAAATTTATGTTAATTTTTGGGGTAAATTTATTTGTTTACCTCATTTTGAGTTTCAAGGGTGAAATAGTTAATTTGCCACAATTCTGTTAACTTTCTAACGGAAGTTAACGGATTGGTGGATGACATAAGTATTTTGTCAACTTAGGGTATACGAGTGATACACTTGAAAAGTGTTATAACACGTTTGATACTGGTGTCATTTAATGATATATGGCTGATAATTTCCCTTTATTAAATTTCTCTTAATTAACAATTATTGATTTAATGCTTAGCAAAAACTCAGCTCAACATGTTTCGTTTGGTACAACTTTTCAAATAGAGCTCATTTAAGTAGAGTTTTTGCTAGTAGAACTTTTACGAGTTTTTATAAAAAAAAAATTAATTATTTAGTTGTCAATGAGAGCTTTTATTAAAAACTATCAAATTAATTTAATAGATAAGTTCTTTAAAATTATGTTCTGAAAGGAATGAAAAAAGGTTGTCAAGTAAGTAAAGGAAATTTTCGATATTTTAACATTTTAAAAAGTTTTTCAACTTATAGTTCCTAAAAGTCCAAAATGCGAGTTTTGCTAACAAAGGCAAAATAACTTATTAATCTTTAAAATCTCTAATAAAAAAATAACCAAACAATAATAAAAATACAGAAAGAACTTAAATAAGTCATATCAAATAGGCACTGAATTCTTATCCCTTTATCTAAACCTTATTTTGGGCATTGGCTTAGCTAATGACGCCAAGGATGTCCTTATCAGCAATGTCCTTGTTAATATTTACAATCTTATCATTTGCTTAGCTTAAATAAGGCTCATTACATACTGGTTTAAGTATTTTTTCTTATTTAATGGAATCCCCTTATATTGTCACGTTGGGTGCATCTCATTTAGGGGTTCAAAAGCCCAAGGTCTAAAAATGCATGCTTAATGTGCAATTAATATTAAAATTTGGACTTGGATGAAATTTGTCATGAAATTAGGTTTTGAAAACGTGGCTATATAAAGAAAAATAAAGGAAAAAGGATATCTACGGGGAAATGGTTACCAAGAAGACCCCTTTTTTACCATTATACCCTTTATCTCTATAAGCCTCAAAAATTGACTCTAATATTTTACAATAAATAGAAATATAATATTAAAATAAGTGTAATAATATATACATTTTAAAATAATTTCAATATTTGAAAAATATTTTAATATTTTATAATCTATTAGATATATTTTATTATATTAAAATAAATTTTATGATAATAGAATTATAATATTAAAATAAATGTATTAAAATTTTAAATTATTTTGAATATTATGTAAAATAATATTTTTGACAATATTACTATGTGAGAATGTTTTTAATTGTAGAATATATTTAATATAAATATTTATTTCAAATCTCTACAATAAACAAAAATATATTAGTAAAATAAATATAATAATTTACATAATAAAATTTTGTTAAAATATTAAAATATTTTAATATTGTTAGCCGTAGCATAGATTACATTATTTTTATGGTATTTGTATTTACTAAAAATTTTGAAGTCAATTTTTTTAGAATAATAGAGATAAATGATATAATGGTCAAAAGAGGGACTTATTGTCCCTCTTTGAAAACTTGGGGTGTTGGTGACCATTTTCCCAAACTTTAAGGGTATAGATGTCCTTTTCCCAAGAATAAAAAGCAAGTAGCAGCAACGTTTTGTGCATGGCAAAAGAGGAAGCTGAGAAGAGGACAATGGCTGACTATAATAATTTGGGGGTAAGATTTTCAATTTTTAATTGGTTGATTGGAAGAAAAAAGTAACTTCAATTTCTCCCAAAGTTTTAGAGTAAGTTCCTGACATCGCACTCTATAATTCTACTAGTCTTGATTTTTATTTTATTCTCTCGTTAGTTGTTATTTGAGATACTTATTAAAGAGACAAATATTAGGTTGTTACTGTAAGCCAAAGATTATTGAGATTCTTGATGTTATTAGCCTCTAGTATTATCTAGAAAAGAATTTGTGCTATAATCTCATTAATATAGTGGAAGATTATATCGGATTACAGTTCTGTGGTTTTTCCCGCTTTAGATTTTCAAAGTAAAAATCTGTGTTTTTGTGGTTGATTTATTTCTTTAGATTTTGTTGGTTTATTTGTTGCCTATTTATTTGTGGTACTCATCCTATTTTAATTATATAAACAGGAAAAAAGTTTTATTTCTGTTTAATTTGGTGCTACTTGTGTGAGTCCCTTTCCCAACGTGTCAAGGTTTACAAAAAAATCTTAATTTTATTTTTTCACATAAATTCGTTGCAGAATTACGTTACTTGATTAACGTTGACCTTTTGCGCTCTTTCCATTCATTTATATGCCAGAATGAATTGACTCTATACATGCAGAGTCTTATTTAAATCATTTAATCCGCATACAATTGCTATTAGCCAAATTGAGTTGCATTTTGCTTAATCCTCTCCATTCTGCTATGGCTATAGGGCAAGGTACCCTCTTTCTTTCTCCTCTTATCAGTTCTTAGATCTGATCTAAGATTTAATATTTGCCCAATTCCGCTTGATTTCTGCAATTTTTTTTATGTCATTAATTCAAGTATATTTGAAATAGAAATTAAATTACAAAAAGAGATTCTAATACAATTAACTAAAAACAAAAAGACACGCTAATCCAACTAATTTTGTCCCTTGAACTTTTTTTTTCCCCAGAAATTTCAAGTGTTAAAAGAGGTCTTCCACCAGCTCACTACACGCTAGAAATAAAGAAGTACTCACAACTATCAAAGGCAGTTGCAGACAGATATGAATCTGCCATATTTAAAACCAAAAATGAATCCCAAGAATGCAACTGGTGAGTTCCGATTTTCACCTGCTTAAATTTACTTTTCTTTGATCGTAGTTATTAATTAACGATTCTAGTTCAAATTAATTAATTAGCTCACTAACAATAAAATCATAAATTCCGTGTTTTGGCGGTAGGAGATTGATTCTATACCCAAATGGGAACAAAAAAGGGCAAGGGACTGGCCATATTTCACTTTATTTGGCACTAGATGAAAGCACTTATTTTCCTAATAATTCTTGGGAGGTTTATGTTAACTTCACATTCTTTGTCCAAGACCGAATCAAGAACGAGTACTTGGCCATCCGGTGTAAGAATTTATGATCTCCATATTGACAATTAGGATATATCAATTCTGCAATATATTCTTTAGTTATGGCAATTAGTTCCATGCATCCCGCTTATTGAATTAATTATGAAAACGATTTTATTTAATTTAAATTTGTGTAGATGATGATGGGGCGGTGATTCGTTTACATAGTATGAAGAGAGAATGCGGTATTGACAAATTAATTCCTCTTCAAGCTTTCAAAGAACCTTCTAATGGATATCTTGTTGACGACTCTTGTGTATTTGGAGCTGAGATTTTTGTTATTAAGCCTACTGGCAAAGGAGAAGCCGTTTCCATTGTTAAGGTACCTGCCCAAGCTGGAAATATTCTCCGATGGAAAATCGCCAATTTCTCAAATTTAAGAGATCCTGAGTACTGCTCTAGCGAGTTTAATGCTGGAGGAAGAGAATGGTAATACTTTTGTGCTTTCAGCTGAATTTTCCTTTTTTTTTTCTCGCTCTCTAAAAGATAAAGATTCCAGATACATACACTTTGTAGTACATGTTGTCCAGAAGTCTGTCGAGAATTACCCTTATTAAGAGAGATAGCTACTCATATTCAAAGTTTAAAAAAGTTCCATGGACTCGAACTCATACTCCCTACTTAACTTCATTTGAAAAGGGTCAACACCTGAAGTGTTTGATAAATACTTACATTTACTTGGGATTTTTTTGGCTATGGATTCACAGGAGAATTGTGATTTGTCCTATGGGAGATGATAAAGATGATAAAGCAAAGGGAAATTATCTATCATTTTACGTAAGACTGCAAGGTTCGGACGATTTCTTCCAATCTAAGAGGAAGCTGTTCGCTGAATACAAGATGCGAGTGCTAGACCATCCTCGGATCAGAATAGACGAACAAAGAAGTGAATTAAATTTCTTTATATATATTTTTATTTTATAATAATCTTTTTAAAATATTTACACGACAAATTAAGTTAAAAAAAAAAGATTTCTTTACAGGCGGCTG
>NW_006262201.1:7664247-7668519 GCF_000493195.1 Citrus x clementina
GATAAAAAAATAGGCTTTTTATTTTTTATTTTGGTTGTTCTGGATATATATATATATATATATTTAATAAACCTCGTGTAAGGATGGAATTCATTTAGACAGTTTAATCTGGATGAGGTTATTCCTTTGTTAGATTTGTATTTGGGAGTTCAATTCTAGATATAATCAATCTACGAATTTACGTTTCCGGTAGACTATAAATTGTTGTCGATTTTTCTGTACACATTCGTAATTGATTTGAAATACTGGAATGATATCTGAGAAACATACAGCAATGGAGAATTTTACTCTTATGATTTCAAATTGCTCAAAGAATGCAATACATAAAATTAAGAAATCAATCATCATAAAGCGTCGATTTATCTTCCAAATATATAACTCATAATGGCTATGATTTCTTACCATTTATGCATGTCATAAAGTTATAACGGCGATGATTCTTGCCATATAAACATGTATAATGACTTTGACATCAGCCATATTTGTGAATTCTTATCAATATTCTAGGTTGTATCTACCTCCTTTTCCTGGACTAACGACGATACATAGAAGTGGTGGTTGAGATGTGAATTCTCGCGAGGTCTTTGATTGATTCTGTATTTGGAAATGTCATTAATAAATCACAATTGATCTTATGTTTTGGGTTCTTTAATTTCAGTTGGATCGATAAATATTCTTCATTATTTGATAATAGATCTATCTAATCTAAGCAGGCTATTTTACTCAGTACAGTTACCTGATATATTAATTGACTTAACAATCTTTGACGCTCTATTAATTGACTAAATAGGCAATTTATTATTTAGAATCTTGACATACTTTGTATGCCAGACTTGACCCGATAGTGTTTCTTAAATGGTTTTTGTTAGTTGAGTCTTCGTTGTTTATTGAAATTAATGAACTAAAAAACATCAGAGGCTTAAAAAAATGCAGAGCTTAATTTCTGTTTGTATTTTTTTCCTCTTAACGTCATTTGTCCACTATCTTTAACTATTAGCAACACAGTAGACAATAGAATGAAATGATATTAATTCTATGATTCTTAGTTTAGCCATTCAAAAGACCATGTGACGAAACAGAAACGTAGACAAAGGTTTTTGAATAATAATAAGTTTTGTTGTGAAGTCTGAATAGATAAAACTCGGGTTTTGAGCCTCTTTTATAACAAGCCTAAAAAACGTGAATTTACTAAAATAGGTAAATCCAAATTCTAATATGATAATTAAATTTTCCTAATCAAAATAAAAAAAGGAAAAAAAAAAGGAACTCAATTCCGAGTTCTAGTAAAAAAAGATAAAAATTCTAGAAGAATCAGGAAAAATAGTGAAAAATCTTAAAACTAGGAAATGACCAAGAAAGAAATAAAATTTCCGGTTCAACCATGGGGCAGAACAGCTTCTGCAGTTTTGGATTTTGTTCATCTCATCGCAAGCTTCGAAACAGTATATTATACGCCGAAAAGGACACAACTTTGTCACTGCAACGGTAAAAAAATCCCTACTACAGCAATCAATTTTGATGCTACGGTAACAACAACAAATTGTCCTGATGTATGAGAATCATTGCCCAATGTAATGTTGTAACAACTCATGTTAGTTTCTTAGCCCTTTTAGATATATATATATGCTGCAAGAAAATAAAAAAGAAGAAAAGAAATTAAATAATAAATTCAAAATAACAAAAACTGTGAATTAAAAATATGCAAAATTAGACTTAATGTTGAAAGAAAAATCTAAAATAACTTTCCTACTCATTGGGTTGCCTCCCAATTAACGCTTGATTTTAGGTCCTTCAGCCTAACCATCCTTGATTTCTCATGTTGGATCCCTTATCCAATAGCCTTCCACTATCGCCCTAATACATCTACCAAGCTCTTCTCTTGATCTATTTAAGAGGGCTAAAGATTCAAAATGTTTGTCATTTCTCACGAGTTGCTTCTCTCTTGACCATGCTATGTTGGCTGCTCCACGATATTTATCATCAAGTTTTTTGAATGTTACAGCATTGATTTCTTTCTTACTACAGCAACTGTGTAATCTCTCTGTTACAATAAAATCCACGACACTGATAATATTACAATCTTCAATCTCATCTGGACTTTTCATAGCTTCTAGCACATCAAATGTAACCAGCATTGATTGACTCGCATAGTTAGCTCTTTTTTTTGGATGTCAAATAGAGTTTTTCCTGTGGATAAGAAAGGTCTCTCTAGAATAATTGGCACTTCTTTGTCTGCCTCAAAGTCTAGCACTAAGAAATCTACTGGGAAAATAAATTTATCCACCTTTACCAATACATCTTCAATCTTCCCTTCTAGATAGGCATGAGATCTGTCAGTAAGTTGTAAAGTCACTGTTGTTGGTCTACATTCACTAACTTCCAATTGCTTAAACACTAATAAAGCATGGGATAGTGAAGCTTCTTGGATTCTTCATCTTTTGCGGTATCTTACTCTGAAGCATGCGGCTACCCTCTTGCGTTAGAGCAACTGTTTCAAATTCTCCAAGTCTTCTCTTCTTTGTCAAAATATCTTTCAAAAATTTCACATAATTCAGCATTTCCTCTAGAGCTTCCACAAAAGGGATATTGATATATAATTGTTTTAGCACTCCTAAGATTTTGCTGAACTACTTGTCTTGTTGTTGTCTCTGGAACCTTTGAGGAAAGAGTGGTGGGTGCCTAAACTACTGTGCTGCAGCAGGTTGTGCAAACTGCTTCTCTTTTGCTCTACTCGGGTTTGTTGTTGTTGATGCTGTAGCTTCCTCACCACCAGGTGTTGGATCATAACTTTCTGCAGATGTTGTAGCAGAACTGTGCGGATTTGCATTCTAAAAAGTTGAAGACTGTGACTCCTCCTCTACTTGAGTGTCTTCTTGGCCTTTGTTGGACTCAATTCTTCTTTTTGGTACACCAACTAGACTATCAACATCATTTCCAGATCTCAAGTTAATTATTTTACAATGTTCTTTTCCTTCTCTTCTTGGGTCCTCTGTGTTGTTGAGTAAACTACCTTGAGGTCTGTTGCTTAATACTGTAGCAAAATGTCCAATTTGATTTTCCAGTTTTCTGAAAGATACAGTATGACTTTGGACAACTGCTTCATTCTTCACAATATAATCCTTAATCAAAGCTTTAAGGGAGCTGAGTTGATCATTGTTGATGCTTCTCTGCCCTTGATTTGGTTGATAAAATCCAGGTGGTTGTGCAGGTCCGTTCTATCCATGGGTGCTGAAGCAGGCTGATTCTGATTACTCTATGAAAAGTTCAGGTGTTGTATCAATCCAGGATTGTAAGTGTTTGAATATGGATTGTTCTGGTTCTGTCTATTGAAGTTGCCCACATAGATGATTGACACTGGATTTTCAGGACAATTGTTAAATAAGTGGCCCTCTCCACAATAAACATAAGAGACCCTGGCAACTTGGTTGACAGTTGCTGGAGCAGTAGTCATAGTCTTTACTATATTTGTTAATGAGGTTACTTGGGCTGACAATGCCATCAAGGGATCTACGTTATGGACTCTTATTGGTTCTCTTACTGCAGTTTATCTGGTTGATGGCCACTGATAGTTATTATTGGCTATCCTCTCCAAAATTTCATAAGTCTCGTTGTAAGACTTAGATAACAAGGCCCTATTTGCTTAAGCGACTACCATCAATCTAGTGCTTGGGTTGAGACCATTGTAGAAAGTTTCCAACTGCATGCAGCAAGGAATGCCATGATAAAGACATCTTCTGAGTAACTCCTTAAATCTTTCTCATGCATCATACAAGCTCTCATCTTCAAGTTGATGGAAAGATGTGATTTTGTTCCTCAATTTTGCATTCTTGGTTGGCAGAAAGTATTTCATCAAAAATTTGTCAGCCAAGTCATTCCATGTAGTGATCGAATTAGGTGGTAAATAATTCAACCATGTTCTTGCTCGATCTCTTAAAGAAAATAGGAAAAGTATGAGTCTCAATGCTTACTGCGATTCTCCAGCAATCTTGAAAGCATCACTCACTTTTAAAAATAGTTTAAGATGTAAATGAGGATCTTCTGATATCAGTCCATTAAATTGTCCCACTGTTTGCAACATTTGAAACATCACTAGTTTGAGATTAAAATTGTCAGCTTGAACGTCGTGTCTAACTATTCCCGGATGTATGGCTTGAGAAGTCAACACTGCATAGTCTCAAATGGCTCTATCTCTATCGTTCGCCATGTGAATAATGTTGTTGTTCCCTAGTTGCCTGTGAAGATGTTGTCCATTCAGACCTTCATGTACATTGA
>NW_006262201.1:7668658-7722673 GCF_000493195.1 Citrus x clementina
AAAAAAAAGAATATATAAGGCTTTTAAAGCTTTTATGTCAACAAAATAGACAAATCAAAATAAAATTAAAAATTAGCACCGTTAAAACTAATTTCACAAATAAAAATGAACAATCAATCCGTGGCAACTAGGGGTGGGCAAAATCGGATTCGGGTCGGGTTCAGGTTAACCCGATTGGATTTTGGGTTATTTGGGTTGGGCAAAAATTAATCCGAATAGAACCCGAACTTATAACCCGACTTGATCCAATCTAAATTTAATCAGATTAGATCAGGTTATAAATTCAGATTGAATTCAAGTGGAATTAGGTTGGGTTTAAATGGAATCAGGATGGTTGCTACTTGTTATATACTATAGTTACCATAGATAATTATACATTATCAAAGCTTCAAAAGCAGGCTCTCAACCTCTCAAAAGGGGAGTGACTCGGGTCGAGTTGGAGGCTTAAAGTAGCAGAATGCAGATTGGGTTTCGATCGGCAACAAATTGGTGGCACTTGGCAGTTGGCAGCAGATCGATGGCCACAGACCCGCAGCAGTAGATCGATGGCCACAGACCCGCAACAGTAGATCAATGGCCACAGACCCACAGCAGTAGACGGGTGGACGAACAACAACAAATCCAGGACCAAATCGGGAGCGTGGCAACAGATCGCGGACCGGCAGACGCGTAGCAGCGGACAGGCATGGAGACGCGTAGCAGATCAAACACTTCTTGAGGGTGAGGCTGTGGCTTGTGTGGCCTCCGTTGGCGACTTGGCGTTGGGTGTGAGTGATTGTGTATGTGTTTTGTGTAATAAGGAAAGTTGTGTTTCTGTCTTGTGTGTGTATTTTAAAATGTGAATATGTGTTTGTGTGTATGGCGTAGGAGAACAACTTGGTGTTTGTGTGTATGGCGTTTATGTGCTTAGGTTTAGGTTTATGATTTTTTCTTAAGAAGCCCGATCGGGTTTTCGGATCAAATCGGTTTTACCCGATCGGGTTTCACCATTTTCATCCGATCGGGTTTCCTTTGCGACCCGATCTGATCCGATCCGAACCCGAAATGTTTTAGGTTGGTTTGGGTCGGGTAATTTGCCCACCCCTACCGGGAACGACACCAAAAACTTATTGATATAAATTCAAATGCTATTGGTGTCAATGTGCAAGTGTACACAATAAGTAATATAATGATGAGTATTCAAGATCGTCTCCACAAGGATTGATGTTATCGGATTTACCACAACAATTCTGACAGTGCAGTTTAGATTAAATTAAAATAAAATAATTAAAGAAACTAATAAACTAACTAAATTAAAAATGCAATAAAGGAAATCTTAAATCAAACACAAAGGTGCAAAGGAAATGAGTAGTTGAGTGGTTAAACTCGCTTAATGGTTTAGATTATTTTTCTAATGTTTGGCTCGGTTGCAGCATCTGATACAACACTGGGCATAATCCTTATGTATCCTCAGCTGTCTTATATTAGATATCTTATATCTATATGCAACCTAACAATGACCAATTGTTATGCCAACATAAGATATAACATTACACGCTTAGGTTCTAATTACCCTACAAGGTGAATCCCTAAGTCTAGTTCATCACTAATTTTATATTAAGCATGCCCTTTTAGAATCAAGTAAAACTCAATCTAGGAAACCTAATCTAAAATCAAGTATTGTTCTGATATGTTCCACTAAGACAAACTTTTTTGTGGCCTCTTTTTTAGCTTGTATCATTAAATGGGTGATTAGCCGAAATAATGAATAAAATAAGTTTGACCAAAACAAAGTGCCATAGCAAACATGCATCAACATATAAATTCAGTTAAGGAACCATTAAAGTTATTTATTACTCAACCACAAGTAAATTTACTTCATAAGTTGTGAAAGAAAAGTAAACAACAAAGTTTCAGCCATTAAATACATTCTCATGACTAAAAAGTAAATAAGAAAACAAAAAAAGAATAAGAAGGATTGAGTTCCCGATTGATTTCTACAAATTCTCCTTTTGTGCAGCCCTCAATCTCTCTCTTGGATTCTGTTTTTCTTTTGTTTCTTTGTGGTTTTTCTCTTTGGGTGACGACTCCCCTTATTTTTCTTATGATGTGTGCTTCTTTTATAGTTGAAAATTAGGGTAAACAGAAGCCTAGGGCGCGTATCTTCTAGATTAGGAAACTGCAGATCATAATATTATGAGTATCTCACGTAAAATTTTCTTTGTTGTTATTCTATGATTGCTACAACATTGGTTGCTACACCAACGATTGCTACAACAAAGGCTACAGCAACTGCACTGTTCTATATTTGTTTCAATTCTTCTGTAGCTAAGTTCTTTTCTATATATTGCAAGTCTATTGCAGCAGCATTCCTTCCTTGAAATTTGAGCTTCCAATCACCTACAATTATGCACACAAAATTATTCTAAAACAACGCAATTTATTAAAAATAAACTAAAATGGTTATTCATGCAAAATAAAACTAAAATACAATAAAACATGTCATTTACTCTCTAAGTAATAATGATTTAGTCTAAAAGTACCATGATAACTCTTATTTCATATGAGAAAGACTTGGCAGTAGAAAAAGGCAATAGGTGGAAGAAGAAAAGCATTGCTCTTAAAGCCTCAAAACATGAGAGTGATGAGGAAAGCAAGTTGGATGATGATGAGATGGCTATGGTGGCTAGGAGATTCAGTCCTCCAAGAAAACTAGTGAGCGAAGAAAGTTCAAAGACTTCAATAATCAAAATGAGAAGAAAGAGCCAATCACTTGCTATGAATGCAAGAAGCCCGAACACATACAATCAGAATGTCCTCTTCTCAACAAGCTCAAGAAGAAAGCAATGGTAGCCACATTGGATGACATTGATGAGGAAATAAGTGATGATGAAGAACAACAAGAGATAACAAATCTAGCTCTCATGGTAATCGGGAAAGAATCATTTGATAAACTTGATGAGGTAAGTGATCTTCCAACATATGATGAGCTATATAATGCCTTTAAAGAATTGCATGATGATTGGATAAGAATAGGTAAAAAGAATGCATCCCTTAAAAAGAAAATGCTAGAAATTTCAAATGAAAATGATGCTTTACAAAAATGCAATGATTCATTAAATAAAAAGATTAAAAGACTAGAGTTAGATAATAAAATGTTACACGATTAAGCTGCATCACTTAAGGGTAAACAAAGTTTTGCATATGAGTATGAAAAATCACATGTTGATGAATTGATGATAGAAAATGAATTGCTTAAGAAAAAGATTAATGAAATAGTGTTAAAATTCACAAGTGGTCAAAAGAACTTAGAAAAATTTTTGAGCACTCAAAAATATCATAAGAATTATTTTGTTAAAGCTACATCCACAAGTCATCATAAGATTATATGTCCGTTTTGATTACAATAATGACATATGAAATATAGATGTCCAGTGAAAAGGAATGCATATTTTCTCTGCAGGGTTTAAAGAAGAAGAATAATAAATGGTACTTGGATAATGGTTGGTCAAGACATATGACTGGAAACTATACATGGTTTCCAAGTTTTACCAAAATAAAAAATGGTGGAGATATTTTCTTTGGAGATAATTCAAAGGGAAAGATTCTCGGAATTGGTAATGTTAGTAAAATTTCCTCAACTCTTATTGAAAATGTATGTTTGATTGAAAATTTGAAACACAACTTGATTAGTATTAGTCAATTGTGTGACAAAGGTTATAAAGTTGTTTTTGATAAAACTAGATGTGTTATTGAGAATGCATGTGATAACGAAATTTTGTTTATTGAAAATAGATGTGGTAATGTTTATACCACCATTGACATTGAGTGTGCATTTACTCATGATAAATGTTTTTCTGCATTGCATGATGATGGTTGGCTATGGCATAAAAGACTAAGACATGCAAGCATGGATTTAATTTCAAAGATTTCCAAAAATAATTTAGTTAAAGGTCTTCCAAAAATCGATTTTCAAAAAGATAAAATTTATAAAGCATGCCAATTTGGTAAACAAATCAAAACCTCTTTTAAAAGCAATCATCTTTCTACTTCTAAACCTCTTCAACTACTTCATATAGACTTATTTGGACCTTCAAGATATTCTAACTTTATGCTTTTGTAATTGTTGATGATTTTTCTAGATACACATGAGTATTATTCTTAGCTAATAAGGATGATGCTCTTGATGCTTTTAAAGTATTTTGTGAGAAAAATCAAAATGAAAAAGGGTATGGTATTGTATACTTTAGGAGTGATCACCGTGGAGAGTTTAAAAATCTTGGCATCGTGCATCAATTCTCTTTACTAAGAACTCCACAATAAAATGGAGTTGTTGAGACAAAAAATAGGTTTATTCAAGAAATGGCTAGGACCATTTCGAATGAAAATGAATTACCTAAGTATTTTTGGGCCGAAGCCGTCAACACCACTTGTTACGTTTTAAATTGTGTATTGATTAGACCTTATATTAATAAAACTCCCTATGAGCTTTGCAAAGATAGAAAACCTAACATTGGTTATTTCAAAGTTTTGGATGCAAATATTTTATTTTGAACACAAAATACAATCTTGGTAAATTTGATCCAAAATCTAATATTTGTATTTTTCTTAGTTATTCAAACACAAGCAAAACTTACAGAATTTATAATAAAAGAACTTTGGTTGTGGAAGAATCTCTGCATGTTACATTCGATGAGTCTAACCCTTCCTTTATGGAAAAAGTTGTTGTTGATGATGATGCAGATTTACAATAAGAAGAATCTATAAAAGACAAATAAGATGATACATCACGAGAAAATCAAAAGGAGCAACAAGAAGAAACTGATTTGAAGCAAGATGAAGGTACTTCTCAAACACTCCCCAAGGAATGGAGATATGTTTCTTCTCACCCTTAAGACTTAATTTTATGAGATCCATCACGAGGTGTAACCACTGGATCATCATTTAGAAATACTTGTGAGCACGTTGCATTCCTACCTCAAATTGAACCAAAATCCTTTGCGGATTTGGAAAATGATAAATTTTAGATTATGGCAATCCAAGAGGAGTTGAATCAATTTGAAAAAAATAATGTATGGGAATTAGTTCCTAAGCCGGAACATCAATCCATTATAGGCACTAAATGGGTATTTAGAAATAAAATGGATAAATCCGGTGCGGTTGTAGGAAATAAAGCTAGATTAGTGGCTCAAGGTTACAACCAAGAAGAGGGAATTGATTTTGATGAAACATTTGCACCTGTAGCAAGATTAGAATCCATTAGGATGTTATTATTTTATATCAAATGGATGTCAAAAGTACATTTTTAAATAGTTATATTATGGAAGAAGTGTATGTGAAACAACCCTCTAATTTTGAAAAAGAAAAATTTTCAAATCATGTTTATAAGTTGTCAAAAGTATCGTATGGATTAAAATAAGCACCTAGAGCACGGTATGATAGGCTTAAAAATTTCTTGCTGGATAATAGTTTTTCAATGGGTAAGGCTAACACAACTCTCTTTATTAAGCATAAGAATCAAGATATTCTCATTGTTCAAATTTATGTTGATGATATTATATTTGGATCTACTAATGAGTTTCTGTGCAAGGAATTTTCATCTTGTATGAGTAAGAAATTTGATGAGTATGATAAGATAATTGAAGTACTTTCTTTGACTTCAAATAAAACAAACCGAAGAAGGAATCTTCATCAATCAAGCCAAATATCTAAGAGATTTACCATTAAGCTTGACAATGATGAAAAAGGTAAAGAAATTGATGTCAAAATATATCGAGGTATGATCGGATTCTTACTTTACTTGACTGCTAGTAGGCCTGATACTATGTTTAGTGTATGCTTGTGTGCAAGATTCAATCATGTCCTAAAGAATCTCATTTGCTTGCGGTAAAAAGGATTTTTCGTTATTTGAGTGGAACTATAGATCTTGGCCTTTGGTATCCTAGGGGAACACATATAAACTTAAGTTGTTATGCCGATTTTGCTAGATATAAAGTTGATAGGAAAAGCACTAGTGGAACATGTCACTTTTTATGTCACTTTCTAGTCTCTTGGTTTAGCAAGAAACAAAATTTAGTGGCACTATCAACTACCGAAGCTGAGTATATTGCAGTTGGAAGTTGTTGTGCTCAAGCCTTATGGATGAAACAAACTACCTATTATGTGTGATTAATATCATAAATTTTTCAAAGAATCTTATCCAACACTCAAGAACCAAGCATATAGGGATTAGACATCATTTCTTGAGAGATCATGTTTAAAAAGAGGATATTTCATTGAATTTTGTTTCAACTGAAAAAAACTAGCTAATATTTTCACAAAACCCCTTAATGAAGAACAATTTAAAAAAATTAAACATGAGCTTGGAATGTTGAATGTTGCACAATAGCTTGGCTTTATATGATATTAATCTATTTTGTTGTTTGTGATGAGATTGCTATTAGTTGTTTGAATTGTGTAAATTTGTGAATCATGCATTAAATTGGTCTTTAAGACATTTTGGATCCATGAAATGATTTAGAAATGAATTAATTGTTGACCAAAATTAAAATAGATGTGCAAAATCTTTAGTTAAAGAAAACGGATTGTCATTTATTCAACAAACGAATAACCGTTTTGGGACAGAAGCTAGGAAAATATTTAGGAAGATAATGATTCGCTGACTTCTAACTAACGGCTTGCCATTTTCATAAAACTTTTGGGGTACATTCTTAGTGAGGTTCGCACTCTCTCGGTATAGCAGCAACTTGCATCTCGCTTTAATTCTTTTCAGGAGTTCATCTTAGATCAACAGCAGGAGCTTCGTGATGGTCCGAGGCGCATCCTCACTGCCCTTGGTTTCCCTCCCGCTGAGTCTTTATCGCAGCCACCTCTGTAGTTTACCCTCCTATGTCTTTAGTTTTTCCCTTTCGTTTCGCACATACATTTCTTATCTAATATTTTGGATGATATTATCTGTATATTTTGGATGATTTTATATGTTGGATGGTATTTGGATTGTGGGGTATTCTCTAATTTCACTTGATGATTTTCCTGATTGTGGCTATATGCATGTTGGTTCTATACATGGTTTTGCGTTGTTGGATTGTTGGAGTTGAGAAAATTTGAAGTGGTTGTTGGAGTTGAATTGATATGTGAATATTTGGAAGTGTTTTCAAAATTTGTTGTTTTTTAGGATATGTTCATTTTTATGGGGAGATTCTGCCAAAAAAAAAATTAATCTTTTTTTCTTTTTCACAATAAAGAGGGAGAAATATATCTTTTTGATAAAAACATAATGTTTTTGATAAAAACATGTTGAATACAAAATTGATTTGCAACTTACTAAGGGGGAGCAAAATTGCCTAATCTTGAAATGTTTATAATCATCAAAAAGGGGGAGATTGTTAACTATTTTGTTTTCATAATAATGATTTTGATGATAACAACCATGCTTTAAATTGATAAGTTTGAAAAAATGTTGTTAATTGGATTAATTTTTTAAGCTGTATAATTTTCAAAGCATAGAAAAACCTTCCGGCAATAAATGGCAAACTGTTTATTGAAAACGGCAAACCAATTACATTCCAAAGAGTGAATTTCTAGATAAGGGCAAATCGTTTACAGAAAACGGCAAACCGATTACATTCCAAAGAGCAAATCTCAGATAATGGTAAACCATTTATGGATAATGGTAAATCGATTGTATTCGAGAGAACAAATCTCAAGTAACGGAAAACCGTTTATGGATAACGGTAAACCGATTCCATTCCAAAGAGTAAATCCTAGATAACAGCAAACCGATTATGGATAACGGTAAATCGATAACAATCCAAAAAACAATCATCTTGCAAATGGTAAACTGTTTATGACAAATAGATAATTGACATCTTTGGTCAAGATTCTGGAGCAATAACGGTAATCTGACTTATTGCTAACGGTGTTCCAACAATTTGAATTTTGGTGCAATGGTCACTTGCTCAAGTCAAAACGTCGATCTGACTGGGTGCAAAAAGTCAATAACGGCTAGTTTCAGCTCTATCTATAAAACGTCTCAATCAAACTCAAACAAAAAGTGATTCAACCGTTACCATTGAGTTCGCTATTGAGTATACAACTATTATTGAGCTTCAAACTTGATTGCATTTCATTTTATTTCACACATTAAGCTATCATTTGTAATCAAACACATTTTGTGAGAGAGATTTATTTGTAATCCTTTTTTAAAAATCAAATTGAGAGGTTGTAAGTGTTGGGATACACTTGGGTTAAGAGATTAGGGATAATCTCTTGTTGTAAAGATTCATTGACACCTTGGAAGTCAATTGTAAGAGTGGTTGAAAGCTTAGAAGCTTTCTTAGCGAAATCCTCAAGCCTGGTGAGCTTGGAGGCATGGACGTAGGCACGGTTAGCCGAACCACATAAAAATGATCTATTTTTCTTTACTCTTTTATTATTGTGCTATATCAAATTTATTATTTTTTATTTTATTAAGGCTTTAGATTAAATTGTTGTATGATTTGTTTAGCTTTATTTTTAAAAATCTCAATTCACCACCCTCTTAAGTTGCCTAGTTATTATTTCATCTTCTTGGGGTATGCTAATGGAGTAAAAGGGTCTCGTCTGTGGGATCCCACTGGCCATTGCCTACAAAATAGTCATCAGCAAAGTTGTTATCTTTGTAGAAGATCAACTGCAAATGAGAGATGAAAATGATAGCACTGTGAAGAAAAAGCCAGATATTGTACCGTTATATATGGAAAATAATCCAGAAGATTTAGATTCTTCTAAAGTAACACCGAAGCACGAGGAATAAGAACCAGTCGAGTCCGAGGCCTAAATAATTCGACAGTCAACTTGTGAGAGACGACCGCCAGCGTGGCACTCAAAGTATGTTATAGAGATCAATATTGCATATTGTCTTCTAATAAAGGATGGAGAGCCATCAACTTTCCATGATGCTTTAAATGGTTTAGATGTTACATTGTGGATGACAGCAATGCAGAAAATTGAAGCTCTACAGAAGAATAAGACATGAGAACTTGTACCATTACCACATGAAAGAAAAGCCATTGGGAACAAATGGGTCTACAAGATCAAGCGTGATGGCAATGATTAAACGAAGCGGTATCGTGCAAGATTGGTGGTAAAATGATATGCTCAGAAAGAAGGTATTGACTTCAACGAGATATTTTCTCTGGTGGTTCGACTTACGATAGTCAGAATGGTCTTGACAATGTGTGCTACATTTAACCTACATCTAAAGCAGTTAGATGTGAAAATTGCATTTCTTTATGGAGAACTTAAGAAGAGATATATATGCTCAAATGAGAAGGTTTTGCTAAAATAGGTAAAGAGAACTCAATTTGCAGGTTGAACAAATCTCTATAAGGTCTCAAACAGGTGCCGAGGTATTGGTATAAGTGATTTGATTCCTTCATCATGAGCCTTGGACACAACAGACTCAATTCATACCATTGTGCATATTACAAGAAGTTTGAGGATGATGATTTCATCATTTTGCTGTTGTATGTAGATGACATGTTGGTAGCAGACCCCAATAAAGATCGAGTTTAAGAATAAAAGGCACAGTTGGCTAGAGAGTTTGAAATGAAGGACTTGGGACCAGCAAACAAGATTCTAGGGATATAGATTTACCGAGACAAAAATAACAGGAAGATTTGACTTTCTCAGAAAAATTACTTGAAGAAAATCTTGTGGCGCTTCAACATGCAAGATTGTAAGCCAATTTCTACCCCACTTCCTGTTAATTTCAAGTTATCCTCAAGTATGTGTCCTACCAATGAAGCAGAGAGGAATGAAATGTCTCAAGTACCGTATGCATTAGCGGTGGAAAGTTTAATGTTCGCTATGATATATACTAGACCAGACATTGCACAAGTAATGAGAGCAGTTAATTGATACATGACGAATCCTGGTGGAGAGCATTAGAAAACTATTAAGAGAATTCTGAGATATATCAGGGGAACCTTAGATGTTGCATAATGTTGTGGAGGATCAGAGTTTACTATCAGGGGCTTTGTGGATTCAGATTTTGTAGGAGACCTTAATAAAAGAAAATCCACTACTAGCTATGTGTTTACATTTGTAAGAGCAGCTATAAACTAGGTTTCAAAACTACAGACCATTGTGACTTTATCTACAACAGAAGCAGAATATGTGGCAGCTACACAAATTTGAAAAGAAGCTATTTGGATGCAAATGGTATTGGAGGAGCTTGGGCACAAATAAGAGAAAATTCATATGTTTTGTGATAGTCAGAATGCCTTGTATATTGCAAGGAATCTAGCCTTGCATTCCAGAACAAAGCATATAGAAGTATAGTATCATTTTTTTCGAGAAGTAATGGAAGACGGAAGTGTGGATTTACATAAAATCTATACAAAGGAGAACCTAGCAGATGTTACGACCAAGCCAATCAATAATAACAAGTTTGTATGGAGTAGATCCTCGTGTGGCCTAACAGAAATGTAAGCAATATAACAATGGCGAAACAAAAAGGATGGTGTAGACATATGATTGATTCTCAATCAAATCTCCAAGTGGGAGAATGTCAAGAAAAATTACCTTTAATAAAGAAAGACTCAATAGAATCTTGCCTCAAGTCTTTCGTTAAGGCTGACATTTTATCATAGTTTAATTTATGTTTTTGGGCATTTGTAAAGAAAGACCTAGTAGCACATATCAGTCGTTGCATTTAGTGTCCCCTCTGCCCCCCCAAAGCTTAGGAATTTGCATTAATACGGTAAAATTGGTTAGTAATATAATGTAGGCCACATCGGTATGAAATACAATATTTAAGCGTCCATAAAAAAACTTCAGTTAGAGCAATGTCTATCAATATAATTATTCAAAGATGCAGACTTTTGCATTTTATGGGAGAATGATTAAATACTAGATAATGCCGAAAACAAAACATTGTACCTAACAAAGAATTGTTCCCCATAAAACTCGACTTCAATTTTCCTTATTTAATTTATTGTCGCACTCAATTTTGATGCAATGAAGGTAAAATTTAATGAAGTAAGACTTGTGCTAAAGTATTTGTTCTCTAATCCATCAATGTTTTTGTTGTACCCATGGTGGTAATGACTTAAGCATACGGCCACATGTATAGTGACAACTACCGCTTAAATAGTTTATGCTGCATTTATTAAACTAGAATCAGAATGAAATAGAATCCGAATGGGCAGGAATGGGAATGGGTTGGAATTGAAATGGAGAATGGCAATCAAAATTGGGGGTGGGCATCGGATCGGATTCAGATAAATCTGATCCGGTTCGATCCGATCTGATCCAATCCGAACTAATTCGGATCGGATTCGGATCAATCCGAATCATCCAATCGGATCTGTACTATAAACCAAAAAAAAATTAAATAAATAAGCTAAAGTGCTAAAAAAATAAGTTTAACTCATGTTCGGACTTCGGCCATCGGATCACCAGTACAGTCAGTCACCACTCACCAGTCACCAATTCACACTTCCCATTGTTCACTCACTCTCAGATCTTACATCTCAGTCAAGACTCACAGCACATGTCACAGCCAACTGAGCCAAGTACCAACTCAAACTGTCAAACTGATATTAACAAAAGACATAGGAATCAGCGAGCATGAGCAGCAGAGCAAAAGTAAAATGCCAAAACCAGCTTCATCTCGTCATCCGTCTTGAACCTATTAACGAGTAACGACCATGCCAAAACTCAGTTGCCGCCGGCCTGCTAACATCAATCGACTGGAAGCTAGTCGATTTTGACTGAAACCCAGGCGAACAGAACCCAATTAATCGACCTAAACCTAGCTGAAACCTAGCTGACAGCTACCTCTTCAACCACCGAACTGATCACGTCCAGCGCTGGCCAGTTGCCACGCCAAACGCCGATAATCCACTTCCACTATTCCCGAGCACCTAGCAACTTTATTCATGGTAAGCAATTAAACCCGACCCATGACAATTGAAAGTTAACACAACTCACTTAGAATTTCATGCTTCTTTTCGACTTTTAGGGTTTTTTTAGTTGCATTGCGGCCTTGCGGGTAAGTTGGTAACTGCTTGGAAAATGCCCCCAAATGGTTTGGGCCAAACCCGAGAGCAAGCAGCTAACTGCTTACAAACTGCCCCCAAACCCGAGAGCAAGCGGCTAGCCGCTTTCTCACGGGTTTAAGGTTTTTTCTTCCCCTTTCTCTTGCTTTCTTCAACCTCTCTCCATTCTCTCTCAAGGCCTAACACATCTGTATCTATGCAATTTGTTTGAAACTTGGAAATTAAAAAAATTATTGTTCTTGAATTATTCTGTTTTGATGTATGATTATTCATTTGTAATATTAGTTGAGAAAGACATGAATATGTATTGATGTAAAATTCAAATTTATTAATTATTAAATAATCATCATTATTTAATGTATGATTATTCATTTATAACATTAGTTTATTAATTATTAATAAACTAAGGAACAATATCAATTCTTTAAAATTAAAAATTCAACTTCATACCGTACATTGTGGTAGTAGAATTATTTTATGATAAGTTAATGTCATTAATTGCTTTATTTCCAAATAATAATTTAATGAATGAATTTGTATAGCTAGTAAGCTAGGCTGAAGAGATTATATATAGTCAAAAGTTATATTTATTTTTTAGTTGAAAATTCATAAATGGAAGTTACAGAACAATGATGATTGATTTGATTTTTGTATTTTCAGATGACTGGACATTCAAAATCAAATTCCAATGATGATGATGAAGTTGAAAGTGTACAAGTACCCACAGAAAAGACAAATACAAGGCGGAAGAATTCAACTTAGAGACGACCAATGAAGAAAAGATCTGAGACATGGAATCATTACACTGTACTTGAGGACAATCAATATAAAGCAAAGTGCAACTGTTGTGGCAAGATATATCAGTGCCATTCTAGGTTTGATGGGATTAGCAATGTGGGAACTCATTTAAAAGTATGTGAAGCATACTTGAACGTGAAGCGAGAGCAAGATGAAAGACAACAAAAATTGGCAGCCGAGAGTGGTGAAGGAAATGCAAGTAATATGGTTTTGGCCAAAGGATGGAGTCAAGAAGCTTGTAGAAGGGCAGCCAGTAAAATGATTATCTTGGGTGAGTTGCCGCTTAATTTTGTTGATAACAAAGGGTTTAGGCATTTTTGCAATGTAGTTATTCCTCAGTTTATTAGGCCATCTCGGAGAACTATTAGTAGAGATGTTATGGATATGTTCTTGGAAGAAAAGGAAATTTTGAAGAGTTTGATATGTAAGAATAAGCATAGAGTGTCTCTTACAACTGACATATGGACTTCAGTTCAGAACATGAGTTATATGGTAATCACAGCTCACTTTATTGATAGTGATTGGTGTTTACATAGGAAGATTATTAGTTTCAGCGTGATTGAAGACCATAAAGGGAAGTCGATTGGCAAAAAGATTGAGACTTGTTTGATTGAATAGGGAATAGAGAGGGTGTGTGCTATAACTGTTGATAATGCATCGGGCAATGATGTTGCTATTGATTATGTGAAGAACCAAATGCTTATGTGGAAGAATGTTGATGCACTTGTGTTGCGGGGTGATTACATGCATGTGCGTTGTTGTGCACATATCTTAAATTTGATTGTCACTGGGGGTTAAAAGAGTTGCATGCCTCAGTTGTCGGTATTCGGAATGCTGTGAAGTATGTAAGACCATCCACTTCGAGATTAAAAGCATTTAAACAGTGTGTAGATCATGTGAAAGGCCCTAATGGAACTGTGGTTTTGGATTGTATCACTAGGTGGGAATTCCACTTATTTGATGTTGATGACTGCTTTGAAATTTCGGGAGGCATTTGAGAGGATGGCAGAAGTGGATAAACCGTATGAAGCATACTTTAGAGAGGAAGAAAATGGGAAAAAAGGGTGGGGCCACCTGAGCTTGAAGATTGGGAACATGCCGAAAGAATTGTGAGGTTTTTAAAGATCTTTTATGATGCTACATTGACTTTTTCAGCCTCTTTGAGTGTCACTTCTAATCTTTGTTATGATACAATTGGCTTAATCGAGAATTCATTTAGTGCATTAGAAAAAAGCAAAGATGTTTATGTGCATTTGATGGCTTCTAGTATGAGGGAAAAATATGACAAAATTGGGAGTGCACGGAGAAAATCAACATAATCTTGATTATTGCCTCAATACTTGATCCACACTGCAAAATGGATTTTACTAAACATATTTTTAGTATGATATTTTCCGATGATAGTGCGAAGATTGAATAAATGGTCGCGGTGATGAAAGACTTTTTGAATTCACTTTTTGATGCATATAGTGGATGGAACTCCTCACCACCATTGCCTAGTAAGAGTTTTTGTAGTGGCAGTGCCAGTGGTGGCGATGGCGGTTCTAGTTCTTCTCCGCACCTTATAGATGACTTGGATCGGCAACAAGGGTACATAATAGAACATGGTGATGATACTTTACGAGTTGCTCGCCCTTTTCTTGGATATGCTAAGAAAGTTTTAATTCAAAACGAGGGCAAGCTTGTGACGAACGATGTGGAAAGATACTTACTTGACCCGATTGAAGATTCTAGTAATGATAAACTAAAAATTTTATTATGGTGGAAGGTGAACGGGTTGAAGTATCCGATATTGTAGAAAATAGCAAGGGATATCCTTGCAATTCCGGTATCCACTGTGGCTTCGGAGTTCGCCTTCAGCACTGGGGGTCGTATCATTGACGAATATAGGAGTTCTTTAACTCCCACTATGATTGAAGCATTGATTTGCACTGAAAATTGGTTGCAGTCTAAACTTTTTGCCACTCCTATCTATGACCTTAATCAAGAGTTGAAAGATCATATAATACCTTTTAAATTTATTATAACACATTTTTTATATTACTCATGCACTAATTATAATTTATTATTTTTTTTTCATTTTAAAGAGTATGTACAATCACAAGCTTCAGCAATTACAACGATGGGTGCTAGTATTCGTCATGATATTTGAATAGGTAAGGTAACTCTTAAATTTAATAAATCTTTTGGTTTCAAGGTATTATATTTATAATTGTTTTACTTTTGGTTTTAAGTCAATTGTAACATGATAATTGTTTGTGATCTTATGTTAGGAAAATTGAAGTTGGTAGTTGGAAAGCAAAAGTTAAGGACTCATCAAAGTGTGTTGTGAGTTTAATTTGATGTTATTGTACTTTTGGTTTGAGGAACTTGTAGTCTATCTAAATGTTTTTGGATGATAATTTTTATTTTGGTTTATTTTATTGTTGGATGATATAATGATAATATTTATTTTGTGATTTTGTGTTGTTTATTTATTTGGAAACTTGGAGAAATATTTAATTGTTTATTTTGTGTTGTTTGTTGGGAGACTTAGAGTAATGTTTATTTTGTGTTGTTTACTTGGAGACTTAGAGTTGGAGCAAAGTTTATTTTGTGTTGTTTATTTAGAGACTTGGAGCAATGTTTATTTTATGTTGCTTATTTGGAGGCTTGGACTTGGAGTAATGTTTATGCACCTAACTTGTAAGAGCATTACTAATTAAATGAAATGGGAGTGTTTGTACAAAATGAATGCATATGAGAATATAAATAGGTCGTTGATTATAAATTATTAGATTATTAGATTTGATTACTTAAATGTTTTCATTTTAATGGTTTATAACTTTATATTTTTTTTATTTTTGTGAATGGAAACTTTGCTTCGGTTTGTTTTCTTGGTATATGTCAATGCCATATTGTCAAGGAAACAATACAATATAGATTGTCATTTGTTAGCTTGTTTTCATTTTTTTTTTTATGGTTAGTAAGTTTTCATTAATTATAGATTTCATAATTTTTTGTGAGAATTGTGAAAAAGGTCCAAATCTGATTTCAATCCGAATTAATCCGAATCCAAAATATAATTCGAATCCGAAAATTAATCCGAAATCCAAACTCATCCGATCCAATCCGAATCCGAATTCAATCCGAATTTTCATTTGATCTGAATTTGATCCGAATTATTCGGATCGGATTGAATTCGGATGAATTTTTTTCAATCCAAATTATCCGAAATCTGATCGGATTCATCCGAATTCGATCCGAATCCGAAATTGCCCACCCCTAATCAAAATAAGTTGTTTACTGGAATTGTAAGAATCAGAATTGGAATGAGTTGGATTGCTATTAATGTATTTACTTTGTCTTGAAATCGGAATCGGAATAAATTAGATTGTTACAAATTAATAAAAAGTATTTAATGATAATGACAATAATATTCATTAAAACAATAAAATTAATAAATTTTAATAATAATAATAATAACAATAATTAATAATAAATAAAATAATAAATTTAATATAATATAATAATAATAATGTCATTATTATTATTATTTTAATATTATTTTATTAAAATTTGTTAATTTTATTATTTTCGCAGATGCCATATTTCATAAGGCACCTAACCATGCCACGTGTCCATCCTATAAGATAATAGAAGTTATTCTGGGGAAATAACATCCAAGTTATTCTGAGATAAATAACACCCAAGCTATTCCGGGGAAATAACACCTAAAGAAAAATTCCCCTGGAGCTTATCAAATGACAAGAGGGGGAATTAGTTCTGCAATCCATTAGTCTAGGGAAATCATGCCCAAAGGTCATACAAGTAAGGAAACACAAAGGAGTGGAATAATTCCTTAGATCAAATGCACCTCCACGTGTACAAAAATTATAGGTGACACATGTCGTTAGATTGAAGGTTCAAAGCAAAACTCTAAATCCACATCACTCATCATTTATAAATAGAGACCCATCTCTAAGAGAAAAGAGGTCTTTGGCCTCCAATAGCACTGTTCATACTTAGAGAGAGAAACCTATCTTCTCCATTTTTCTTCTTTCTTTAATCTTAATTAAACACTAACTTGGGCGTTGGAGTGCCTTTTTCAAGTACTCACCCCTCCGGATTCGAGGCCAATGATCGTGACAAGTTCTCCACAAACTAAAATACATGTGAAGGTAAACAAATCAACACTTTCATTGGTGTTGTCTGTGGGGAACTTGCAAAATAAAAGTCATTTTCTCTCACTAAAACCCAAACAACCACCACTCTACACCCACTTTTTCAGATTAGATTTGATTGTGTATGGTTGTAAAAAGAGGTGAATACTTGTATTTATTCATTAAAAATTGGTTTATGTATGAGACCCAAACTTCAAGCAAGATTAAAAAGGCAATAAAGCCAAAAATCCAAGCTCAAAAATGGAGGTTTCTCCTCCAAGTGAGTTACTGGAGATAAGGAGTAAAGAAAATGAAAAATCTATTTAGTCAACATTAAACTTTGACCGAACAATATAAAGTCAATATGGTTGAAAAGGGTCAAAATGGTCTCTGAAACTAAACCCAAGGCCAATTTATCTTTTATTTTATTTATCTTCATTTTCCTTTTAATTATGCTAATTATGCTGACTTATTTACATTTTTGCCATTTTGTTTATTCCCTCAGAATTTCTTCATTTTTCTATGAGTAAGGCTAAGGAAAACCCAAGCATTCACCTTACCAGGGGGAATATATGAAGGTTATTAAGTTAACGTGGATCAACATAACTCTATGTTCTAATCTAACAACTATGATTCCGCATCTAACATATTAACACATTTCATTTTCAATTTTCTTATGCCATTCTTGACTTTACTTGATCTACCCATAAGTAAGGCTAAGAAAAATCCAAACATTCACCTCCTCATAAGGAATAAACAAATGGGTATTACGACAACATGGAATAATCTAACTTTCCTAACATATTATGCAACTAATGATTACTCTTAAGTTATTTGTAAATTTCATAATGTTAGATGCTAATTCTGGAAGGAAGTGGAAACTATGGAAAACCCAAAAGAGTAGCCCAAAAAAGCTAAAAACATGCAGAGAGGCAAATTGCCTACTAAAAGAGAAGGATAGAATCCACACAAAACAAACCTAAAAGGGCACATAGAGAACTGATTGTGATGAGGAGTAGAGATTCCAAAGGTGCTTACAGCAGGAAAGGAAATTTAAAAGATTCTAAGGAGACTCCAGAAAAAATATCCAAGTGGCTTCCACACAAATGATGTCATGGTAGCATTCCTCATGGAAAAAGCTAAAGACCATTTGAATGACATTCTAGACTAGTCTAAATGTTTATTCAGATTGATAGCTTGTAAAAAACGAACATTTCATTTTAGCTATTACGACTACATGAATGATTTCAACTCTTGAAAATATTGATCAAATTAATAATGCACAACACAAGTGACTGATCATAAAATAATGTACTAATGAACATTTGCATACATAAACATTCATATTTATGCATTGTTAACATATGTACATTCATAATGTTGATTTTGATGATAATAAACAAGATTAAGAATGATTAAGCTTTTAAAGCTCAAATTATTTTTTATACTTTTTAAATAAATGAAATTGGTTGTTTTTCAAGTTCATGATCTAATTGAAAAAGTTTTGAAACTCTAGAAATGGAATTATTTGTAAAGTTTTATGATAATTTGGGCCATAGTATAATTATAGAAAGTTTTGAGGTAAAATTATAATTTTATAAAATAATTTCACTGTAGCAAACAACTAACCATTTGTTTAAAACGGTAAACTGATGATTTCTAGAAAGCTTGTTCTACAAAGGGTTGTTAAAATAATGATTCTAGAAAACAACGGCAAATTGTTTATGGAAAACGGTGAACCGATAATTTCTAGAAAAGAATTGGATTCTAATCGTGATTTGTTTAGCAACGGTGAACCGATAATTTACAGAAAAGAGTTGGATTCTAATCGTGATCTGTTTAGCAAGAACGGATAGCTAAAATTTATTTTGCAGGTCTTTGGAAATAAATGGCTAACCGATAATTTCAAACGGTGGAACCGACTATTTGAAATCTCAGCACAACGGTCATTTGGACTAGTCAAAACGGTGATCATATAAGGCTTAATGGTGATTTGACTTTGTACAGAAAGGCAATAATAGCTATTTTTCTAATCGAACTATAAAAATGCTACATTAGATCCAAATCAAAGTGAACCAACAAATACCAAAGAGCATATTGTGGAGAATACAACATTTCTTGAGCTTTAATTTATTCATTTATTCTTTAAATCACACCTTGGGCATATATTTGTAAACACATAGATTATGTGTGAGAAAAATCTTGTATTTGAGAAAGTGTGAGTGTGGGAAACACTTAGATTAAGATAATTGGGATAATCTCTTGTTGCAAAGGTTGATTGACACCTATAAAGTCAATTGTAAAAGTTCTTGAACCCTTGAAGGCTTGGATAGTGGAATACTTAAGCCTGACGATCTTGGAGGCGTGGACGTAGGCGGGGTTGGCCGAAGCATGTAAAATTCTTTGTGTTTGAATCTTTCTTCCCTCATCTCTTTACATTTTGATTGGTTTATTTATTATTGTTTTGAATTTGTTTAATATTTGCATTAAGTTTTGTTCAAGCATTGCATAATTTTTAGAAACCCAATTCACCCCTCTTCTTATGTTGCATAGCTAGTATTTCATGCATCTCACAAGAATTTATATTCATCATTGTTTCATGAGCGCTCATGATCACCTCATACATTGTCATATATGCTTCCAAAAATCTCAAAATCCATTTTAAAACCGACCAAATTGCCAAGGAAAAATTCTCATTTCTTACTAGAACTTTAATGTGTGGAAAAGTTCAAAGAATGAGAAATATTCCCTACTACGTCAAGGAAAAGGAAGATTCCCTCCTAGAACTTCAGTTTAAGGGAAAAGTTCAAAGAACAGAAAATATTCCCTCATACGTCAACGAAAAACCTTTGGAATATCAGTTTAAGGGAAAAGTTCTAAAAACAATTAATATTCTCTCTTATATTTAGGGAAAATTCCTCGTAGAACTTCAGTTTAAAAGGAACATCAAACAACAATTAATATTTCCTCTTATGTCAAGGAAGAACAACTAGTATATTTCCACAAAGAATTCTAGTTTAAGAAAATAATTTAGTGAAATAGTTCATTTTTCCTTACTCCAAATAAGGAAAAAAATTTCCTTAATAAAATTCCTCCAAAATAGCTTATTTTTCCTTAGGCCAACGTAGAAGAAAACCTCGATAGGCCAATAAGGAGAAACGTTTCCTTTGAAATAGCTCACTGTCCCTAGGCCAACATAGAGGAAAAGTCTCCCTAGGATAATAAGGAGAAAAGTTTCTTTATAAAATTCCTCCGAAGTAGCACACTTTTCTCTAGGCAACCGTAGAGGAAAAACTTCTCTAGGCCAACAAGAAGAAAAAAAATCTATAATAAAATTCCTTTAGAATAACTCACTTTTCCTTAGGCCAACGTAGAGGAAAAACTTTCCTAGGCCAATAAGGAGAAAAATTTCCCTAATAAAATTCTTTCGGAATAACTCACTTTTCCTTAGGTCAATGTAGAGGAAAAACTTCCTTAGGCTAATAATGAGAAAAGTTTCCCTAGGAAAATTCCTCTAGAATAGCTCATTTTCCTAGGCCAACAACAAGGAAGAACTTCCCTTTCAAGCAAGGAGGAAAAATTATATAGGCCAACAAAAAGGAAAAACTTTCCTAAACTAATAAGAAGGAAAAGTTGCCTAGGAAAATAAAAAGGAAAAACTTTCCAACGCCAACAAGAAGTAAAAACTTTCCTAGGCCAATAAGAGAAAAAAATTTCCCTTTTCCCTAGGGCAACGTAGAGGAAAAACTTCCCTACATCAATAAGAAAAAAAATTTTCTAATAGAATTGCTCCAAAATAACTCACGGTTTCCTAGGCCAATAAAGAGGGAAAACTTCCCAAGGCCAATAAGGAGAAAAAGTTATGTAACAACCTTCCTCCGAATAGGTCATTTTTCCTTATGCCAACGAGGAGGAAAAATTGTCTAAGCAGACAATAAGGAAAAACTTTCTTAGGCCAATAATAAAGGAAAACTTTCCTAAGCCAAAAACGAGAAAAAACTTTTCTAGGCCAATGATAAGAAAAAACTTCCCGGGCTAACAAGGAAGAAAATTTCCTAGCAATATTTGTCCAAAACAGGTCACTTTTCTATATGCCAAGAAGTAAAAAAAAAAAAATTCTTAGGCCTACAAAGAGGAAAAACTTTCCTAGGCCAAAAAAGAAGGAAAAGTTCTCTCATAATATTCCTCTAGAAAAGTTCACTTTTCCCTATGCCAATAAGAGAAAAATATTCCCTAGGTCAACAAAGAGGAAAAACTTTCTTAGGCTAACAAAGAAGAAAGACTTTCCTAGGCCAAAAAAGAAAAAACAGTTCTATTAAAATATTCCTCAAGAATATATCATTTTTTCCTTATGCCAAGGAGGAAAAAATAGGCCAAAAAAGAGGAGAAGTCTCACGATTATTACCTTTAAATATTAGCAACAACAACCTAATTGTTATTAATTTGAGGACGGAGTAATATCCTATTAAATATTTAGTATATTGAAGGCTTAAGGCTACCCACATTCCATAAAGAAAATTTCAACAAGCAATATTATTGGATGATAATATTCAATGTTGTGACAACCCCAATTTCATAAGGAAAAATTTCATAAGCAAAGTTTCTATATGATTAAAATTCTAATCACCAAATCATTATAATCAGAATAGTACAATTATAGAAGGTAATTACACAAGTTTTCAAATGTGCACAACCTTTAAGTTTAAGGATATATTCATCCAGAATCAAAAGAGACATGAGGAAACAAAACTTGCCACCATAACAAAAAGTGAAATTGAGAATAATAGACATTCAGAATCAAAAGCTACATCTAGAACTTTAAAGGCACTCAAGCAATGGCCAAAGAAAAAAAAAGAAAAGAAAGAAAAGAGCCAATAAGAGAGAATTTGACGTTAAAGACTATGGTACTCCAACGCTCAAGTTAGGTAAGTGCTGGAGAGGGTGATGGTTTTCTGAGAAACCCTAATGTCACTAAAAAATTAAAAGTTGTGGGGAAGAAGCTAAACCTATTTTCCTGAGACTAACCTGACATTTTGTAGGGAGTACCCCTAAGGGCATCTTAATGTCTTTTTATACACACAACAGAATATAATAAGTCATTATGCTCCTCATGTAGGCAATTTTGGATAATTTTCCTATTAAACATGAGTCCTTTAGCCTCTTTAGGGAAATAAATATGTTAGCTGAGACTACCCCTGATGGAAACAAGTGCGAATCTTTGATAGGCTTATTTGTATTAAGTTAATTA
The DNA here is from genome assembly GCF_000493195.1 of Citrus x clementina. Taxonomy (NCBI): domain Eukaryota; kingdom Viridiplantae; phylum Streptophyta; class Magnoliopsida; order Sapindales; family Rutaceae; genus Citrus; species Citrus x clementina. The sequence goes on from NW_006262201.1 coordinate 7,690,870, forward strand.
GGCACATGTAGCTATTGACACATTTGTTAGTGGCTAGCCGAGTTGGTTTTCTCCCTCACTCTTGGTGCATGTGACGAGATACTTTGAGAAAATCCCTATGGGGACCAAATCATGTTGACATATAGTAACCTAGAAAGGAGCTGTCATTGTTACAGTGATGTTCCATCAATATGTTCAATCTAAAGACATCTTAAGAGACATTCTCTGCACTTTCTAGGTTAATAGGGTGGCTTGTGCTTTCATTTTTAGATATTTTCATTTTACCCTTACTCTTTGAATTTCCTATTTGAATTTCCTATTCATATTTTGCAAAGGACAATTGGTCACAAGACCTGTTGTATACGTGTCATGTTTAAATTGTTTGACCCAAATTTTTCCACTAAGAAGTATGGTAATTTTTCAAAGTAATTGCAGAGGTGACAAAATATCATTTGGTTGTTGTATGGCTGATGTGATATCTCTTATGTATTATTGAATTTCTCATAAATTGAATTGCTAAGTAAATATACAAGCTATCCAAGACTTTCTTTTAGTTTAATCAACTATGAAGTTAATCAGTTAAATGTTTAGTATTTTTTTTTACTACAAATGCTGTGAGTTTCAAAAGGTATGTGTTTGATGAATCTTACTGCAAAATCGATGAATGAAAACAAATGACTAAAATGAATGTAATGTTGAAAATTTTTGACTAATATGGACATAATGTTGAAAGAGATTTACTTACACATATATAAGCACGTATATAATAATATTTTTAATTGTGTGAATATAAAACTTAGTAACAAAGCAAATAAATAATATTAATTTTATTTCTTTTATTTTTTTATCTCAAATAATTTATAAAACAATTAATTGAATCTATCGATTTTATTTTCTAATTAAATAAGGATAATTTTATGTAATAAATGTGCGAATATATCTAAAATTGTAAAAGTAATAAAAATGATTCTCATAATAAGATTTTGAATAACTACTCATGTTAACATTTATGTATCCACAATGTTGATTTTGATGATAACAAACAAAATTAAGAATGATTAAGTTTTTAAAAGCCCAAATTATTTTAAATAAATCATTATTTTCATAATATAAATGTTTTATACTTAATGAAAAAATGATTTTATGAAATTGGTTATTTTCAATTAATGGTCTAAATTGAAAAGTTTTGCAACTCTGGAAATGGACTTATTTGTAAAGTTTTCTGACGATATGGGCCATAGTATAATTTTATGAAGTTTTGCGACTAAACTATAATTTTACGAAAATAGTTCACTATAGCAGTCATTGTAGAAAACAGCGATCTGATATCTTGATAAAGGCTTGCCGACATCGAACAGAATTGAAGATTAGCCTCTAGACACTAACTTTAATCCGACATATTGAAAACGACGATTCGACAATTTAAAAATTTAGCCCAACAGTCATATTGACTAGTCAAAATGGCGATCCGACATACAGATAACGGCAATCTGACAGTGAACAGAAAGTCAATAACGGCTTGTTTTCAGCTCCAACTATAAAATAGCTCAATCAAATTCAAACAAGATGAGATCTAAGAGTTATCATTGAGCTTGCTATTAAGGATATTGTCATTGTTGAGCTTTAAACTTGTTTTTATTTCTTTGATTCACACATTGAGCATTCATTTGTAATCAAACACATTGTATGAGAGAAAATTCATTTGTAATATTTATCCTTGAGAGGTTGTAAGTGTTGGGATACACTTGGGTTAAAAGATTGGGGATAATCTCTTGTTGTAAAGGTCTATTGACACCTTGTAAGTCAATTGTAAGCGTTTGAGGCCTTGGGAGGCTTGGATAGTGAAATCCTCAAGCTCGATGTACTTGGAGGTATGGACGTAGGCGGGGATTGCCGAATCACATAAAAATCCTTGTGTTTGAATCTCTCTTCCCTTATCCTTTTATATTGTGATTGATTTATTTGTTATTGCTTTAAATTCGTTTTAGATTTGCATTGAGTTTTGTTTTTAGAATTGAATAATTTTTAATATCCCAATTCACCTCCCCTCTTGGGTTGCCTAGTTAGTATTTCATCTCATTCCTTACTTTCCAAAATTTGGTTTGATTTTATCAAAAGTGATTTGAAAGAATTACCAAACACATAGATCAATTTTTAGCTTCTCTAATTTGCTTTTGAACCACCCAAGAAAAAATCCCAAATGAGCCCTAATTATTTGAAAAATTCTCTATTGGTCTATGGATAATTTGCAATTGTCATATTTTTCTTTGATTACCCGTTGTTGCCTTTGTCATCCATGTTTTGTATGCCTGTTTTTTAACTTCCGAACTCTATTGATCACAATCAACAGGTGAGAGGAGAAGAGAGATATATAATCATACTCAAAAGTTACTTCGAAATTAATTTTCCGCCAATGTGAGATTATGTCCTAACGCAGATGAGCTCAAACTAAACTAATTTGAGCCAAAATCTTTTTTCCGATCAATTTCAGACAAAGAATTTTTAGGACCAATAATATAATCATTATTCAGCAATTCATCACGATGAACCAGCAAAATTGCATTTAATCCCTGTATATTTAGTTATTATAAAACAATTATAAATTACGGCTTTCTTCCATCTGATTTTCCTTTGATATCTAAAATATATTAATATTTCTTCATCTGATTTCGCTCAAATAATATCAATTACAATTTTTTTTGTGACAAGTATTAATTGGAGTATAATTGTTTACCACCAAGGATGCGTTTGGGGAAACTACACCACCACACCGACGCTGCTTCACTCTTATATTTGAAGAAAATTTTTCTAGGATATAAGGGTTGGAGCAGCTATGTTGTGGAAACATAGCTGTCCCAAACACTGCCCAAGTCTTTTCGTGGATGGCAAAGTTTTCTAATTACATTATTTATGTTTACATTGATGGCCGTAACTTCTATCTTTTTGTAACTATTCATTGACATTAATTTTATGAGTGGTGCTATTAATACCCCTCCATTAGCTAATATTTGTCTTTTGTTTCCTCAATAGGCCCATGTCAGATGGTCTCCTTCTTCACTTTGAACCCCCTTTTAGTTCTTTCTCGTCAACCACCCCCACTTTAAGTTCCTTCTTTTTTGTAGCAATGACTACTGATAACAGCCCAATATTTTGTGTCCCATGCGCTTAAATTTATTACAAATTTTCTATTTGTTTTAGTTATATTCTTTTTTAGTTTATGACATTCCATTTCAAAATAAATATGTATAAAATACACACAAGGCTTAGTTATCCCCTAGAGTTCTAATAAACTTATTAGGAATTTATGAAACTTTTACAAAAGGGAAATTATCAATCGTATACTCTTAGTTTATTCCATTATTAAATTTATTACAACACTTTAAGGGTATATCAGTCATCTAGCCTAAGTTGATAAAATGTATCTGCCGTCCACCAAACCGTTAGTTACCGTTTAAACATGATGACGTCAGAAGGGTAATTTGGTCTTTTCATATGATATAAGTGATAATTTAAGGATATATATGTGATAATAAAAGATTTTAAGGGTATACAAGTAATAACTTTTAAGGATAAAATTATCCATTCACTATAGTTCCGTTAACTTTCAAATGGCAGCTAACGGTTTAGTGGTCGGCAGATAACTTTTGTGAATTTAAGGTGGACAATTGATACACCATTAAAGTATTGTAGTATTTTTTATAAAAGCGCACATTTAAGGTATACGAATGATAATTTCCCTTTACAAAATTATCTTTCCTACAAAAATAAATTATTAAGTCAAAAAAGTTAATCTACACCAAATTCTTACTCTTTTACAATTAACCTTTTTCTTAAAAAAGAAAATTGTAAGTTTTAAGAGCTTTTAGTGAAGAAAATTTTCGGAGATAAAAATCATATGTGAATTTAATTAGATAAGATTTTACATCTAATTCAATTTAGAATATAAGGGATAAAACTTTAAATGGATAACAAGAGCAATTTTATAAGAAAAATAGAGGGGTGCCAGTAGTGTCACTCTAATTTTATATAGGCTATATATCCCAATTTTTTATTCTAAAAAATAATATCAAAGGATGTAGTATTCATCAATTGGTTAGTGAAAAAATTGATTTAACATTGCCAACTTTTTTTTTTGAAAAAAATTTTGATTAATTGATAAATTCCATCAATAAGGCCAAGTTCATATTAATTATATCTGGCCTTAAAGTTTTTAGCATAAATTATTTGTTAATTCTTACTATCTAAACTTATGGATAAAGAATGACCTTTAATCATATTCTTGTCTTGTTAGTTTTTGGGTGTCTGTTAATAAAGAAAGACTTAATAGCCATCCTGCCTCAAGTCATTCATTAAGACTGATATTTTATCACAGTTTGAATTTATGTTTTTGAGTATTTGTAAGGAAAGGCTTAATGGCACATACCGGTCGTTGCCTTTTGTGTTTATTTTCCCGCCCCGGAAGCTTAGGAAATTGCATTAATACGGTAAAATTAGTCAGTGATATAATGTAGGCCACACCGGTTTGAAATACAATATTTAGGCGTCAATCGAAAAACTTCAGTTAGAGCAATGTCTAACAATATAACTATTCTAAGATGCAGACTTTTGCATTTTACCAGAGAATGATTAAATGTTAGCTAATGTCAGAAACAAAACCGTGTACCTAACAAACAAATCTTCCCTGCAAAATCGGATTTCAATTTCCCTTATTTAATTTATTGTCGCGCTCAATTCTGATGAAATTAAGGTAAAATATAATGAGTTAAGACTTGTTCTAAAGTATTTCTTCTCTAACCCATCAATTTTTTGGTTGTCCCAATGGTGGTGATGACTTGCGTATACGACCGCATGTCCAGTGACAGCTACTCCTTTAAATAGTTTACTATAAAACACAACATGAATGAATGTTTTCTTAGAGCTGGGAAATTTTGACATAACCCGATTATCCAACACAAACACAACATAAATGAATGAATACGGGTCATAAATTTAACACAATTATTAAATGGGCCTAGATTGGGTTTACTCGATTTTTTTTCCGTCTCAAGTTAGGGTTAAAGTTCAACTAAGAAGAGAAGAAAGAAGAGATTGGCAATTGATTTTGGAAGAGATAACCAAAAATGTGAGACAATCATACTCAAAAGTTACCTCAAAATTTATTTTCAGCTGATGTGAGATTATTTCCTTACACAATGAAATCAAACTAAATAAATTTGAGCCAAAATCTATTTTCTCGGTTCATTTCAAACAATGAATTTTCAGGACCAATGATAATAGTCATTATTCAGCAATTCATCTCTACGTACAGGCAAAATTTCATTTAGATGCCTCTACTTTAACTTACGGCTTTCTTCCATCTGATTTTTGCTTGATATCTAAGATATATTTATATTTTTTCAACTGATTTTCCCTCAAGTGTTATCAATTATAATTTTTTAGTGACAAGTCTTTCGTGGCCTCTTTTTACCGCTGTGTGGATTGTGATGGGAACTTCCATGTAGAATTCCTTTCCTAAATACAATCAATCCAACAATTCCCGATGAATTAAATAAAAAAGACTATAAATTAAGGTTATCAATTATATCTTATCAAAGGTAAAATTAAGTTTAATCAGCAATATTTAGAGAATCCTCAACGAACACATAAATAAAGACAAATAGCTTAGAAAATACTTGTGAAAATGATTTGTATTTTGTTTAATTAATCGTTGGACTGGCCTTCAATTCCACAATGACTAGTTAATTTTGTTCAAAGAAACGAAATTAAAGCCTTGCCTAATACAATCAACCCAGCAATACCCAATAAATTGATTAAATAAAGATTATAATTAATAATGTTGTTAATTTTTTTTTTTCAAATAGAAGGTTGTCAACTAATATATCTTATCGAAGACCATAGTGGGGTGTAGCTGCAACTGCGGAAATAGGGTCCACGTATGACGTATCTGTCATCTGCCACTGCCACTCATTCTCTCTCTCTTCTTTTCTCAAATTCCACAAAACCACCCGATAATCTCTTCTCTTCTCTCGTGGGTTAAATCAATTCATTCATTTCCCCCCGTCAATTTCTCTGTTTGGTGTTTCTCTTTGCGCAGGTCTTTGCTCAAACAGTTGTAGGAGATATGATTCGACTATTTAAAGTAAAGGAAAAACAGAAAGAAGATGCTGAGAATAACACAGGAGGTACACCTGTTAAAAAGCAATGCGCTGGGGAATTGCGTCTTCACAAAGATATCACTGAGCTGAACCTACCCGAAGCTTGCAAAATATCATTCCCCAACGGCCAGGATGATTTAATGAATTTTGAGGTCTCAATTAAACCTGATGAAGGATATTATCAAAATGGCACATTTGTGTTCTCTTTTGAAGTTCCCCCTATTTATCCACATGACGCACCAAAGGTTAAGTGTAAGACCAAGGTCTACCAGCCAAATATTGACTTGGAAGGAAATGTTTGCCTCAATGTCTTACGAGAAGATTGGAAGCCTGTCCTCAACATAAACACTATTATTTATGGATTATATCATCTTTTCACGGAACCAAATCATGAGGACCCCCTTAATCATGATGCTGCTGAATTGTTGAGGGATAGCCCAGCTTGTTTTGAGACAAACGTGAGAATGGCTTTACAAGGTGGGTATATAGGGGACGAATATTTTGAGCCAGTTATGTAGCTTTTGTTCCATAGAACTCAGCGCCAACTGACACAATGTTATTGGTAACTTGAATGCTCGTGGTTTGCACAAGTTATTGAAAGCTTTTAGTACTTTCTGTTCATTCCTCTTGTGATCTTAAAATGAGGGTTTAACTCCTGAAAACGCCAACTGTATAACCTACACAAAAGTATACTGATGTTATGCTGTGAGTTGATACGTTAAAAAAAAAAAACTAATATATCTTATCGAAGATAAAATTATGTTTAATTAGCAATATTTTGAGAATGGTGCGAACGTATAAATAAAGACAAGTAGCTTAGAAAATGCTTGTGAAAATGATTTGTACTTTGTTTAATTAATTGCCCGACTAGCCTTTCAATTCGGTAATGACTAATTAATTTTGTTCAAAGAAATGAAATTAAAGGCTTATCCAATACAATCAATCCAAGAATTCGTGATAAATTGAATAAAAAAGTACCATAATTAAGATTGTCAATTTTCTTTTGTTCATTTGGAACGAAGGTTATCAGTGAATATATCTTGCGGAAGATAAAATTATGCTTAATTAGCTATATTTTGAGAATCGTCCACGAACATTTAAAAAAGACAAACAGCTTAGAAAATGATTGTGAAAATGAATTGTATTTTGTTTAATTAATCGTCCGACTAGCCTTTCAATTCGGGAATGACTAATTAATTTTGTTCAAAGAAAATAAATTAAAGCCTTTCCTAACACAGTCAATCCAACAATTCCCAATAAATTGAATAAAAAAGACTATAATTATAAAGGTTGTCATTTTTTTTAATAATATATCTTATTGAAGATCCGATAAAATTTTGTTTAATCAGAAATATTTTGTTTAATTAGAAATATTTTGAGAATCGTCAACGAATATTGTATGGTGTGTAAACTTATATATAGTCGTATATCATATCAAATCAAAGATCACAACGAGAGTAACACGACGCTGCAAAAATTAGCTTGATCGGAGACCAAACGCGAATTTTTCTGTCCTGAAGCTGACTCGACTCACCGAGTTAAACCAAGTCAAACCAAACCGAACCAAGCCAAGCCGAGGCGAACCAGACCAAGTCGAACCGAGCCGACCCAAGCCACTGAGCCAAGTCAACTAAGTAGAAACGTTGACCGTTTAATCATTAGATGAAGATGCTTTTGAAATGATTGCTGGTGCAACCTCCTCAAAAGAAGCATGTGAGAAGCTAGAGACCTCTTACAAAGGAGCGGAGCAATTTAAGAATGTTCGTCTCCAAACATTACGAGGAGAATTTGAGTCCTTACACATGAAGGCATCAGAGTTAATTTTTGACTACTTTACTTGGGTTGTGACTGTTTCTAATGAATTAAAAAGAAATGACGAGGAGTTAAAAGAGGTAAGGATCATTGAAAAGATACTTCGATTAGTAAACTCGAAGTTTGACCATATTGTTGTGACAATTGAGGAAACAAAAGATCTAGAAGATATGATGATCGAGCAACTTCAAGGAAGGTTCCAAGCCTATTAAGAAAAACTGAAAAAGAAGTAAGGAATCGAAGAACAACTTCTCAAGATGGAAGTCAATCCAAAGAAAAGAAAAGAAAGCTCTGACAACAAGAGAAGGCATTATGTTTGAGGTAGAGGTCGAGGACGAGGTAAAGGTCGTGGTCATGGACGAGGTAAAGGTCGTGGTCATGGACGAGGTTGGAATTTCAACAACAACAACTCCAATTATGCCAAAGGAAAAAGCTCAACTAGAGGACAAGGCAGAGGCAATCCAAGATCGAGGTATGATAGATCCCAAGTACAATTCTATAATTGTCAAAAGTTTGGGCATTATGCTTCAGAATGTAGAGCTCCAAGTGCCACAATTGATGAGAGAGTGAATTGTGTTGAAGAGAAAAATGGTGAAGATAGCACCCTTTTACTAGCACGCAATGACACAAGTGGAAGTCAAGAAAATACATAGTATCTTGACACAGGTGCTAGCAATCATATGAGAGGAAATAGAAGCATGTTCGTGGAACTAAATGAATTTGTGAATGGTAGTGTCGCTTTTGGAAATGATTCAAAAGTACTAGTAAAGGGCAAAGGTAACATTCTTTTGCATGCAAAAGATGGTAGCCACCAAATAATTTTGAATGTTTACTATGTGCCCAATATGAAAAGTAACATCCTTAGTTTGTAGTCGTTTTCTAAGAGATGACAAAGGAAATCTAATTACAGAGGTGAAAATGTCAAAGAATTGAATGTTTCCTTTAAATATTCAAAATGATGTTGCAAAATGTCTCAAACCCTGTCACAAAGATCCATCCTGGATTTGGCATCTTCAATATAGGCATCTCAACTTTTGAGGACTGAAGCTACTATCCAAGAAGAAGAACATGGTGAAAGGCTTACCATACATCAACCACCCTTATCAACTTTGTGAATGATGTTTAACTTGGCAAGCAATTGAGAAAGAGATTTCCAAAGGAGTCAAACTCAAGAGCTCAGAAGCCACTCGAGCTGAGAGTTTTCGCAAGCATTGCCTATGTATATATATTAGACAAAAGAAAAGCCAAGCTGGATGACAAAAGTGAGAAGTTCATCTTCATCGGCTATGAAAACAACTCTAAAGGATACAAGCTTTACAATCCAAATAACATTAAGATCGTGATCAGCTGAGATGTAGTTTTTTATGAAGAAGGAGAATGAGATTTTGGCTCTGGTATGGATGGCTTCAACTTCTTTCCCATAGAAGAAGATGATCATATACAGATAAAACAAGTAGAAGAACAACAAGAACCAGCTACTCTACGTATCTCACCAGCATCAACCATACGTGGAGATTCACCGCCATCTTTCTTAAATGAAAGACCCGAAGAACGTATGAGGAGTCTTCAAGATCTCTATGAGGTAACTAAGAGACATGATAATCTCACTTTCTTTTGCCTCTTTGATGATTGTAAGCCAGTCAACTTCCAAGAAACTGTACTAGATGAGAAGTAAAGAATTGCAATGGATGAATAAATCAAAGCCATTGTGAAGAATTTTACTTGGGAGCTTACTACTCTTCCTAAAGGTCACAAGGCGATCGGTGTCAAATGGGTGTATAAAACGAAAAGAAATGCGAAGGGAGAAATTAAAAGGCACAAGGCGAGGCTAGATGCAAAAGGCTATAGTCAAAAGGCTGGCATAGACTACGACGAGGTATTTGCTCATGTAGCCCGACTTAAAACTATTAAACTTATTATTTCTTGGCTGCTCAGAACAAATGGAAGATTTTTCAAACGGATATAAAGTCTGCTTTCTTGAATGGATATCTTGAAGAAGAAGTTTACATCGAACAACCATTAGGCTATATAGTGAAATGACACAAAGACAAAGATTTGAGATTGAAGAAAGCTCTTTATGGGTTAAAGTAAGCAGCTAGGGCATGGAATAATAGAATTGACAAGTATTTTCAAGAGAACGGCTTCACCAAATGCCCATATGAACATGCTCTCTACGTTAAAGAAAAAGATGGAGACATTTTGATTGTGTGCCTGTATGTGGATGATCTCATCTTCACTGGAAGTGATCCAAGCTTGTTTGAAGAGTTCAAGAGAGTGATGATCAAAGCATTCGAGATGACTGACATCGGACTGATGGCATATTACCTCGGCATTGAAGTCAAGCAAAAGGAAGAAGGCATATTTATCTCCCAAGAAAGCTATGCAAAAGAGATTCTCAAGAAGTTCAAGATGAATTATTGCAAGCCTATAAGCACGCCGGTGGAATGTAGAGTCAAGTTATCCAAATATAATAAAGGTGAAGATATAGATCCAACATTTTTTAAAAGTTTGGTTGGAAGCCTACGTTATTTGACATGCACAAGACCAGACATCATTTATGTTGTTGGACTTGTGGGTCAATATATAGAGAATCTAAAGACCACACATTTAAATCTGCAAAAAGAATCCTTCGCTACATCAAAGGTACAATTAATTTCGGCTTATTATACTCATTTTCTAATGACTACAAGTGTTGGTAAATTTTAACTCAATTGTTATTGGTGTCAATGTGCAAGTGTACACACAAGTAATAAAGTAATAAGTATTCAAGATCGTCTCCACAGGGATTGATGTTATCATAAATGCTTCAGCAATCACAATAGTGCTATCTACCTTAATTTCAAGATGAACAAATTCAAAGTTGTTTACTACCAAAATTGACAATGGTAAGGAAATAAGACAAATAAATGCAATAATAAAATAAACTAAGTAAATTGCATGAAAGAATCAATTGAGAATAAGATAGTTGAATGATCAAACTCTCTTCATAGGCTGACTGCTTTTCATCAAATTAATACCAGTTGCTACAACAATTCCTACAGCACTGGACAGAATTATGTTGCATCCTCAGTTGTCGCGTGTTGGATTTCTCATACCTTTAAGTATTCTAACAATGACCAGTTGCTATTCTACATGAGGCATTGCATTGTGAACATCCATTCTATCAACTCTACAAGGTGAATGCCTATTTCTAGTTCTTCACAAGTTTTAACTTCAAGTATAGCCCTTATGGGATTCAAGATAAACTTAATCCAGGAAACTCAAATTTAGATCAAGTATTACTCTAATAATATCTACTAAGACATGCCCTTTTGCGACTCTATTTTAACTTGAACCATTAAGTGGGTGGTCAACCGAAATAACAGTTATAATGATAACTACTAGAGTAACTTGCTACAACAATTATATAGCAACTTATAAGAACAGTCAAGAACCCATTAGATTGTTTGTCACTAAACTACAAACAAGTTTAGTTCATACTTAGAAAAAAAGAAACAAACAGCAAACTAATGGCCACAAAGTACATTGGTTCAACCAAAGAGTAGAGAAAAGAACAAGTAAAGAACAATGAAGACTGAATCCAAACAACTCTATTGGATTCTTTGCTAGTGCAGACTTGGTTCTCTTGACTTCTACTTGTTTTCTTCATTTCCTTTTCAATTTTCTTCAATGTTACTCCTTGCTGCCGTTCTATGTGTTGCACACCTCTTTTTATACTGAAAATTAGAGTAAGCAAGAGCCTAGGGCGCACATGAGTCAGATTAGGAAACTGCAGATTGCAATCCTGTAGGTTTCCCGTACTAAAGTTTCTCTATCGTTGTTCTAGAATTGCTACAGCAATGGCTACTCCAGCAACTGCTCTAGCACTGCACTGTTCCAGATTTTGTTTTACTTCTTTTGTGGCCATATTCTTCATCTTTTGTGCCAGCCTATTGCTTCAACATTCTTTCCCTAAATCATAAGCTTCTGAAAACCTACGATTATGCACACAATTTGATCATAAATTAATTAAATCAAGCAAAACTTATTAGGACGAAACTAAAACGAATGTTTATGCGAAATGTAACAAAAATGCAATAAAAACACATAATTTACTCTCTAAGTTATCTTAATTTAAGTCTAGAATTGTTGTAATAACCCTCATTTCATAGAGTTATCAACAAGCTTGTTGGATATAGTGATAGCGATTGAGGTGGAAATGTAGATGATTGAAAGAGTACCACATGATTTGTGTTCTTCATGGGAAATACTGCTTTCACATGGATGTCAAAGAAGCAACCGATTCTCACACTATCAACCTGTTAAGCTTAGTATGTAGCTGCCACATCAAGTGTTTGTCAAGTAAATTGGCCCATAAATTTACTGAAGGAGTTGGGTTTGCCGCAAGAAGAGCCAAGCAGGATTTGTATTGATAACAAATCAGCAATTACTACATCCAAAAATCCAGTCTTTCATGATTGAAGCAAACACATAGATACTCACTATCATTTCATAAGAGAGTGTATTGCAAGAAAAGAAGTGCAAATCAAGTATGTAAAATCACAAGATCAAGCAGTTGATATCTTCACCAAGCCGCTCAAGCAAGAAGACTTCGTAAAATTCAGAAGTTTGGTTGGTGTCACAGGATTAAGTTTAAAGGGTTGTTGGATCATAAACTTGATCCAAGTGTTAGCCTATATGGCTATAATTATTGATTTTGATAATAACAAACCACATGTGTTGGTTAAACAAAGATTTATGTATTGTGTTTTTATAAGAAGAAAATGATTTTATAGAGTTAAGTTATTTTCCAAGTTATAGACTAAAATGAAAATATTTTACAATCTTTGATATTGTTTTGATTTTCAAATTTGGACCTATTTGAAAATATTTAAATATTTTGGGCCATTCTATAATTTCACATATTTTGGGACATATCATAATTTTAAAAAGTTTTGGGATTGACAAAGCATTATTTAGAAATTCTAAAATTGGACCAATTTGAAAAATTTCATAACCTTTTGGGCCATAATATAGTTTTATAAAGTTTTAGGGTCAAATTATAATTTTAAAAAATAGTTCACTGTAGCAGTTACTGTAGCAAGCGGCTAACCGGATGTGACAAGCGGTAGACCGAAGTTCTTTTATTATACACTCTATAAGCTTGTTGATAATGCAGAAGAAGATTATGCAGAAGAACAACAACAAGAAGAAACATCAAATGACAACAAAAAATATGCGTCATATGAAATTTAAGAGGAACATCATGAAGAAACAAATGTAGAGCAAAATGAAGGTAATTCTCAAATACTCCCCAAGGAGTGGAGGTATGTTTCTTCTCACCCTAAGGATGTAATATTAGGAGATCCCTCACAAGTTGTTACAACTAGATCATCTCTTAGGAACACATATGAGCACGCTACATTTATTTTTCAAATTGAACCAAAATCCTTTGCGGATGCAGAAAATGATGAATATTTGATTATGGCAATGCAAGATGAATTGAATCAATTTGAGAGAAACAATGTAAAAGAATTAGTTCCTAATCCAAAACATCAATCCATCATAGGTACTAAATGGGTATTTAGAAACAAAATGGATGAATCCTGTGTGGTTGTAAAAAATAAAGCTAGTCTAGTGGCTCAAGGTTACAACCAAGAAGAGAGAATTGATTTTGATGAAACATTTGCACCTGTAGTTAGACTAGAATCCATTAGAATGCTCTTAGCTTTTGCATGTCATAAAGATTTTATTTTATATCAAATGGATGTCAAGAGTGTTTTCTTAAATGGTTAAATTATGGAAGAAGTGTATGTGAAACAACCCCCTAGTTTTGAAAATGGGAAATTTCCAGATCATGTGTATAAGTTATTTAAGGCTTTGTATGGATTAAAACAAGCACCTAAAGCATGGTATAATAGGTTTAAAAACGTCTTGTTAGATAACGATTTTTCGATGGGAAAAGCGGACACAATTCTATTTGTTAAGCATAAGAACCAAGATATACTTCTTGTTCAAATTTATGTTGATGACATTATTTTTTGTTCTACTAATGAATTGTTGTGTAAAGAATTTTCATCTTATATGAGCAAAGAATTTGAGATGAGTATGATGGGAGAGTTAAAGTACTTCTTTCGACTCCAAATCAAACAAAACGAGGAAGAGATTTTCATAAATCAAGCCAAGTACGTGAAAGATCTACTCAAAAGATTTGACTGTGATAATGGAACGATAAAAAGCACTCCAATGAGTACTACCATCAAGTTGGACAAAGATGAGAAAGGTAAGGAAGTTGACATCAAGACTTATCAAGGTATGATCGAATCCTTACTCTATTTGACTGCTAGTAGACCTAATATTATGTTCAGTGTATGCTTGTGTGCTAGATTTCAATATTGTCCTAAAGAGTCACACATGCTTGCTGTCAAACGAAATTTTCGATATTTGATTGGCACCATTAATCTTGGACTTTAGTATCCTAGTGTTGAGTGTTAGAAAATGCATATTTATAAAGGAGAAAATCGTCATTTTATATTTCAAGCCTTACTAACAACCCTTACTTTTATGTATTTAAGCTTCTTGTAATTTAATTATGTGTGTTTTATTTTAATTAAGTATTTTATGTATTTTAGGGGCATCATAGTTATTTCACAATGAATGAGAGATCAAACGGCAAAACAGACATCACTTTTGAACTCAGGACGGTCGAAAACCTTAGGAGGAGCATAAAAGGAAAATGACACTGTTCACATGTACGGTACTGTTCACATGTACAGTACTGTTCACATGTACAGTACTATTCACATGTACGGTACTGTCTACGTTACTGTTCATGACACTGTTCACATAGATGGATCGATGACGTGGCATTGACCGATGATGTGGCATTGACTGATGAGGTGTCACGATCCTATTGGACTAAAATTCTTATGCACTGTTGGTCGATGACGTGGCAGCATATCAGTGGACCAAAAATCTCGCATATAGTACATGCATTACACATGATTATTTTCAACCAAATCACGTCACTGTTCAACCTGGGTCAAACTGTGTTACTGTTAACCCACGTGGTCAAACCGCGTGCTGTTAAATGATGACGTGGCGCAATCCTAAGCGTCCAAACTGTTTTTAATCCGATGGCCACGATTTACTCAATGTATTTATAAAAAGCGGGCCTCCCCCCCTAATTTGATATCTCTGAATCCATTTTTGGACTCTATTTTCTGTAATTCCTTCTCCATCTTTTATTTTCTACGTATTTTAATAAATTGTCATTTTGCCCCTAGTTCAATTATGAGTAGCTAAAATGATTTAAAATTGATCAATTTCTAAGCCGAAAATAAATTGGTGTGTATAATACAAGTCTAAGAGCTTACCGAACTTCAAAATTTTTCTTTTGAGTATTAACCGGTATATTGTTCCCTATCAATTGGACCATTTCTCTCATTGATTATTCTCTTGATAAATCTGGATAACCGGATTCAACAAACAGAAAGTCGGATTAGCTTTAGTTGCTCTCGGGTCAAATTTCGGATAACTGGATTCTTCAAACCGGTCAGCAGAATGAGTTTTGAACAATCTGGAAACTATCCAGAAAACCGGATAAAGAAACCGGCAAGCCGTTTTCGGCTTTCATAATTCTGGACATTAACCGGCTAACCAGTTAGTGGGATCCGGTAAACCAGATTCGGTTTTCACTTCACTGGACACTAACCAGCTAACCGATTAGTGAAATTCGACAAGCCGGATTCAAGGATTTTTAAACTGTTCATCTTCCCTTTCCTTCTTTCGGCAATTCGGATACCACTCTCTCTCTAAAACCTGATTTCTTACTCTCTCTTTCTCACTCCAAAATCCTTCATTTCCACTTGTTTTCGATTCCAATCGATCCATAAAACTTATTTCCCATCCATTCATGTGTCCAAAATCATCTTTCAAATCCATTTTCAACCTCAAAATCACTAGATCCGAAATCAATTCTAGGGTTTCAACTGAATTTTTCTCTCTCTAGATTTCTTCATCTTAATCCGTTTTTTAACCAAATTACCTCCCAAACTCTCTTTCAATCCTCGTTATCTCCTTTCTCATTGCCTCATTTCACTTCAAATCATTCAAAATCATCATGTCAAGCTCGTGGCTGGTTCGAAGAAAAAGCAAAGAATCGGTTTAACCCACCAATCAATCACGGTAAGCAGGGGGCACCTCTAATCAATCCAACTTTGAGTGTACACACTTTCAGAACAACAAACATTTAGCCAAACGTTTCACCAAAGTTTCAGGACTCGTGAGGTACTCAATACATTTTATATTTTACCGAATTATCTTAATACTCTCAATATTAGTCATAGAAATTTATTTCAATTGTTGGGAGATGTTGGTTAGATTAATGCACTTATTATTGAGGAGAATGTGTATCCCGACTTGGTAAAAGTGTTTTACTCGAATATGGACGTTTCCAATGAGAACAAGACTCGAGTAATCACCAATGTTGGAGGAGTTATGATTGATTTTGATGTTTCGGTGTTAAACTCTATCCTAGGATCATCTGACTTTGGCCTAGAAATTTTTTCGCCTAGGAAATCTCCCAAACTCGATAGTTATGTTTATGTTGTCGTCGTTCGTAATATATGTCGGCGTAATGATCTTTCTGTTGAAGATTGTACCATTCATTTCCGTACTTAGGGTCTTTGTCTTCAAACCCATATTTTTCTTCGCTTTATTCAATCCATTGTTCTTCCTAGATCAGGTCATTTGGATGAGGTTTCTCATATGGACGTTGCTTTGATTGATTGTATTCTTAGACGTCGTCTGGTTAACTTGGGATATACCATCATTTGAACCATGTTGACCATACCTGCCTTGATTACCCGCTTTCTTCTGTATGGTCACTTCATTACCCGAATCCTTAAATACTTTCATGTATCGATTCATGAACCATCGTGTAGACCGTCTAAGGGTATAAGGGATGATGCTGTGTTTGGCTTAGGTTTTGAGTGGAGTAATAGCACTTGGGTCAAGTTCACTGAAAATAAGTTCACCTTTCTTGCTCCAAGTGATGATCGACCGCTTAATGCTGTGGTTTCAGCCGATTAGCTACCTGTTTTTTCACTTTCATTTTGGGGTCAGCGTAAACGTTGAGATCCTTCAGTGTCTACCTCTGCTCCTGCAGCCTCTGCACTTATTTTACCACATCCCGAGCCTCCTATTTCTGAAGAGGTTACTCTTCAACAACTTATGGATGAGGTGAGGACACTCTCTGTGCGGCAGACTGAGTTTCAGTAGTAGCAACAACAGCTTATTCATGGACAATGCCTTCTCTTTGAGCACTTTGGCATTCCATATCCGTATCCTCCTCCATCACCACCATCGTCACAACCTCAGTAGTCTCTTATTCTTATATTTGGACACACCTACATTTCATTTACTGCTTTATGTACTTTTATTTTCAATGGTTGTTATGATTTTGGATTTTGTATTTGTCTTGGATAATATGGATTTGCTTTGATTGATTATTATGTTCTTGCCTTATGATTTGGTTGTTTTTTTGAAATAATATGCTTGTATTGAGATTGTGATGATTGATAGGGGGAGCTTTACTTCTTTTTTATAATGAAGGGGGAGATAAAATTTGTAAAGGGAAAATATGAGAAATTTATTTGTTATGAAAAACATTCATATGCATTTATGCAGGGGGAGTCTTCTAAATTATTTTCAAATTAATTTTTAATCTTGCATTGATTAAGGATGAGCTTTTCATAACTAAATCAATTTTTTATAATGTGTTTTGTCATCATCAAAAAGGGAGAGATTGTTAGCCTATATGGCTATAATTATTGATTTTGATGATAACAAATCACATGTGTTGGTTAAACAAAGATTTATGTATTGTGCTTTTATAATAAGAAAATGATTTTATAGAGTTAAGTTGTTTTTCAAGTTATGGACTAAAATGAAAGTATTTTACAATTTTTTATATTGTTTTGAATTTCGGATTTGGACCTATTTAAATATTTTGGACCATTCTATAATTTCACATATTTTGGGACATATCATAATTTCAAAAAGTTTTGGGATTGACAAAGCATTATTTAGAAATTTTAAAATTGGACCTATTTAAAAACTTTCATAACGTTTTGGCTCATAATATAGTTTCATAAAATTTTGGGGTCAAACAATAATTTTAGAAGATAATTCACTGTAGCGTTTACTGTAGCAAGCAGCTAACCGGATGTGACAAGCGGTAGACCAGATTTTGGGCAGTAAGTTTTTGAAAAATAAACGGCTATCCGGATTTCGTAAACGACATACCAGATGTTCTGCAATTTAAATTTTTGTTGTAACGGTAACATAAAAGCGGCTAACCAGATTCCATAAACAGTAAGTCGGTTATCACCAAAATATGCATAACGGCTAGTTTTTTAACTCAAACTATATAAACTCAAATCCAATTCATTTTCAAGTTCCCTAGCAAGAAAAATAAAAAAGCACACAACATTTATTGAGCTCTCATTTCATAAATCATAAAACCTTGAATGATGTTTTGTTCTTCAATTTGTATATCTACTCTTTAAGAGAGTTTTTATTGTAATCTTCAATTCCTCATCTCAATTGTGAGTGTTTGAGTGTGTGAGACACTTGAGTGAAGAGATTAAGAGATAACCTCTTTGTTGTAAAGGTTCATTGACACCTTGAAGTCAATTGTAAACATTTGAAGCCTTGGAAGGCTTGGATAGTGAAATCCTCAAGCTTGGACCGCTTGGAGGTATGGACGTAGGCGGGGATTGCCAAACCACGTAAACATTTGTGCGTTTGTTTCTCTTCTCTCTTACTCATTTGTTATTGTGCTTTCATTGAACTTATTGTTTTCGAATTTATTAAGGCGTTAGATTGGATTGTTGTGTGGTTTTGTTAGGATAATTTTTAAAATACTAATTCACCCCCTCTCTTGGGTTGCACACTTATATTTCACCAAGATGAATAAATTCAAGCCCAAATACATAGAAGCTTCTTGTGGTAGGTGTAGTAGGTGTGGTTGGTGAAGTAGGTGAGTGGTAGGTTTTAATTAATGATGAGGATTTGTGCAGTAGTTGAATAAATGAATGGTTGTGATTAGTTTGTTTCATGTATGAACACCCGCTCTCCCCTTTGGTTTATGCATCAAGTGAAGTAACAAAATCTCTAAGTTGTAGAGAGTGAAAAGTAAGAGTTGTAGTTAGTGAAGAGTGTTGTTGAAGAAACAAAATAGTGTGTTTTTTGAGTGTTTAATTTGTTAATTCTCCAACACACGTAACTTATACAATC
The DNA here is from genome assembly GCF_000493195.1 of Citrus x clementina. Classification (NCBI taxonomy): domain Eukaryota; kingdom Viridiplantae; phylum Streptophyta; class Magnoliopsida; order Sapindales; family Rutaceae; genus Citrus; species Citrus x clementina. The sequence continues at coordinate 7,710,096 of NW_006262201.1, forward strand.
CATTAAAAAATCCAATTGTCAATAAAATAAATAAACAAAGATTACAAATGAATTTAACTTAGGAATAAAAAAAATACTATAACATAGGTGGTCCATATAACATTTTGAAGATAACGTGCTTTAGCCTAGAGCACATCTGGTGACGATGCCATTATATGAGCAGATTACAAAGTCAATGTATCCTGCAATGGGATCAATAAAAAAATCAAGGAGGAAAGAACATTCCCCGGCCAGCTAAAGGGCATTTGAGGCCTTGGCCAATTCTTTTTACAAGGCCTCTTAACAGTAATATAAAAATTACTTAAAATGTTTCACAAATTTTCTGTTGATAGAAAGATTTCGAGCCAATTTGGAATTGTTGTAACTAGTAACTTATGAAAAGATTTCGGGCCAATTGCAGATTTTTGCAACTGATGAAATAAGTTTCGTCAACTATGCAAATGAAATAAGCCACTAAACAAACATGCAACTAAGTGTTTAATTAACTATGTTGTTTGGTAAATTTTATTACTAAAGTATTTGTTTTATTGTACAATAACTAAAATGGACATAAGTTGATTTTTATTTTTCTAGAGAAAATTTGATAAATTTTCCAGAAACTTTTTTTCCTTTTAAAGCTCACAAATTTAATTAAATTGAAAAAAAAATCAACTCATTAAAATATAAGGAAATTAATAATAGTTATAAAAAAATAATAAAATTCTTACTATAATGTGTGTGCGTGTGTGTGTGTATCTCTGTGTGTGTGTAATAGAAATTAAGTAATATGAAGTGGTGATAAGAGTTAGCTTCAGATCCAAAATTATACGGTGCTGTAAATAGTTTAAAACATTGTAAAAGTCTATTTATGATGTCATAAATCCTTTCTAGTTTTATTCCCAGACTTTAACTCTAAATTGAAAATTTTTTTATTGTGGTAATATGTTAAATGCACTAATGTTTTACTAATTAATTTGTATTTATTAAAAATAATGAAAACATATTGTATATATTTTCCAAGAAATGGGTGAGTTTACACAATAAGTAACGTGAAAATATCCCGCTCTTTCTAAAATAAAATATGTTAGCTTGGTATAGGTGTGGCATTAGGAAGTTACAAAATAAAATTTTTTTCTTGGTCAACCATATTAGCGAAATCGTGGAAATACGCAAAAATTTTATTTATTGATTAAAAAGAGACAATTACGATCAATCTTAAACTTTTTACCAGCCTTACCCCTTGTAATAACAAAATGCAATAAGCCAAAAACAGAAAGAGCGACAACATCTTAAATTCTGAAGCTAAGCCTTCATTCCAAAATAACAATGTGAAAACGATTGTGAGAGGGGAAGAAATCTATATCTTTATTGTATATCACACGGTTATTTATATATACACCTATACCCAAAATCAAAGATAGCTACGAAATCTCTAAATAGTCTCCTAAATATGCTCCTTCTATTTCTAATGGAATACAAATGCTATACAAAGAGAATATTACAACAGCTACTGCACATGCACATGTTAGTTATTGCACATGCACATGTTAGTTGCTCCATGCACACGTTAGTTGTTGTACATGTTCCCAATACTCCCCCTCAAGTTGGAGCATGAAGATCACGAATGCCCAACTTGCGAAGGATATTCTCAAACTGGGGTCGACCAAGCGCCTTTGTGAAAATGTCTGCAAGTTGCTCTGAAGTACGAACATGAGAAGCAACAATATTACCAGCATGGATTTGGTCCCGTACATAGTGGCTATCAATTTCAATGTGCTTAGTGCGCTCATGAAAAATAGGATTGGCAGTAATATGAAGCGCTGCCTGACTATCACAGTGAAGATGCATCGGTAGAGAATGCGAAACACCAAGAGACTTTAACAAAGCCTTCAACCAAGTTAATTCACAACAAGTGAAAGCCATAGACCGATACTCTACTTCAGCCGAAGAACGAGAGACAGTATGTTGTTTCTTTGTCTTCCAGGAAATGGGAGAACCACCCAAAAAAATGAAATAACCAGCAAGAGAACGATGGGTAAGAGGACAAACGCCCCAATCCGAGTCACAATAGGCAATAAGTTGAAGGGCACTATTCCGTCGTAAGAAAATACCTTGACCTGGATGACCTTTTAGATAGCGCAAGACACGAGTAGCGGCCTCCCAATGAATCTCACGAGGACATTGCATAAATTGAGCTAGAACATGAACTGAATAACAAAGCTCGGGATGAGTAATAGTCAAATAAATTAAGCGACCAATGAGCCTGCGATATTGTACAGGATCAGAATACATAGGACCATCATTAAGAGCAAGACGATGATTTTGGTCAATAGGAGATCAAGTTGGTTTTGCACTAAGAAGATCGGTTTCAGCCAAAATATCCAATGTGTATTTGCGTTGAGATAAGAACATGCCAGTAGGTCCTCGAGAGATCTTGATGCCCAGAAAATACTTAAGAACACCCAAATCCTTCATGTGAAAACAACGACTTAAATAGGCTTTAAAAGCAGAGATAGCAGTAGTATTATTCCCCGCAATAGTCAAGTCATCAACATAAACAAGCACATGAATAGAAATATCATGACGCGTTAATGTAAAAAGAGAGTAATCGGCATATGATTAGTCAAATCCAAAAGATTTCAAGGCACCAGCAAGCGTAGCAAACCAATTAGGAGGGGCTTGACGAAGACCATATAAAGATTTACGAAGACGACATACTTTACCAAAAGAAGTAGTCGAAAAACCTGGAGGAAGTTGTATGTACACTTCCTCAGCAAGGTCACCATGAAGAAAAGCGTTATGTACATCCATATGATGTAACTCCCAATCTCGAGCAACAGCAACAGCTAAGAGAGTTCGAACAGAAACCATTTTAACAACCGGTGCAAAAGTCTCATTATAATCCACCCCTTCAATCTGGTTATTACCAAGGATAACTAGTCGAGCTTTGCACCTCTTAATACTGCCATCAGAATGGTACTTGATGCGGTAGACCTATTTGCAACCAATAGCCTTTTTGCCCAGAGGAAGATCGGCTAGTGTCCAAGTCTCATTTTGTTCGAGAGCGTCAATCTCCTTGGCCATGGCTTCACGCCAATGGGGGTCTTTTACAGCCTCAGAATACCTAGTGGGCTCAGTAAAAGTAGTAATGGCCGCTAGGAAACGAGAATGATTTGCAGAAAAATTAGCACAAGTCATAAAATTAGCTATGGGATAAGGCGTACCTGAGGACAGTGGTGGTGCAGGGGATAAGGAGACGGGGTCTATAACTCGAGCTGTATGACACACAAAATCACGCAGACGAGTGTTGGGAATTTTTGGCCGTGTACTCCAACGAACAGAGATACCAATATTCTCATCAGCAGGTGATGGCAAAGAGAGTGAAACATCAAAAGAAGAGCTCCCCCTGTCATGGAGGGCAGCTAAATCAAAGGACAAATCGGTCACTGCATGAGGGGAGGATGGGCTCCCCCTATCATTAGACTTCGGTTCCTCCTGAGCGTCATTGGAGGAAAAGTCTCTGTTACTACCAAGTGAAGGAAGAGGAGACTCAACATGTTGCACCCGTAAAGAATCATGTGTGATGTAAGGATCATGAGCAGGAGAGCAATCCAATAAGATATCATGATATGGAAATGTATCCTCAAAAAACACCACATCACGGGACACAAAAAATTCATTGGTTTCCAAATCAAAGACTCTCAAACCTTTCTTTCCATGGGGATAGCCGACAAATACACACCGCCTACTTCTAGGATTAAATTTATTCTTGTCACGAGGAACATAACGAGCATAGCACAAACACCCAAAACTACGAAAATGAGCATACGGAGGATGCTTACCATGCAATAATTCATAAGGAGTTTTTCCATCAAGTAAAGGAGTGGGAGTGCGATTAATTATATAAGCAGCACTTAAAATACATTCTCCCCAAAAATTAAGAGGCAAGTTGGCTTGAAACCTTAAGGCACGCCCAACATTAAGAAGATGACGGTGTTTCCATTCTACACAACCATTTTGTTGAGGCGTATCCACACAAGAAGCTTGAAATTCAATGCCATTTTCAGCAAAAAAAGAATTCAAAACTTTAAATTCTGTACCGTTATCACTTCGTACCATTTTAACTTGCCTATTGAATTGAGTTTTGGCCATAGCACAAAAATTTTTGAAAAGTTGAGCCACCTCAGATTATGTGCCATCAAATAAACCCAAACTCCTCGTGAATAATCATCAACAATGGAAAGAAAATAATGAGCACCACAAGATGACGGAATACGATAAGCACCCCACATATCACAATGCACTAGAGCAAACATATCATTGGCTTTATTCATACTAATAGGAAAAACATTTCGAGTTTGTTTTGCTTTAAAACAAATATCACATGGTTCATCACGAAATTTCTGACATTCCATTTTGCTAACATCAGGAAGTAAAGAAATAATCTTATTAGAAGCATGACCTAAACGCCGATGCCATAGATAATAATTTCCTTCTGCAGAGACACGACATGCCTTTGCTGATGCCGGACTCCAAAAAATATAGACCCCGTCTTCTTGCTCACCCACACCAATCAAAGTCCTCATAGTGCGGTCCTGTATCACACACAATTTGTCAGTTAAAGTGACAAGGCACTGTAAATCATTAATCAAGCAAGCCAAAGAAATTAAATTGAAATTAAGATCAGGTACATATAGAACATGATTCAATCTCAAATTGTTTCCAAACTCAACAGTGCCCTCGCACTGAGCATGAGAGCATGTGCCGTTTGGAAGACCTATGGGTGAAGGCCCAATATTTTGCAGACCAGTCATTAATTCTCTGCTTCCTGTCATATGTCTCGAAGCCCCTGTATCAAGAATCCACTTACCAGAAAGCTTCTCTTTTGAAACATCCTTATTTTGTGAATTAAGCATATTCACCATAGTTGCCCATTGATCATCCGTGAGAGTAGCTGCAAGGGCAGCCCAATCTTGTGCTGACAGAGTCGGAATAACCTGGTTTCCTCCTTCACCAGTAGGTATAAGAGCAGCGTTAGCCACAATAGCATGCGATTTACTACGCCCAGCAGAATTATTTGTCTGCCCTCGTCCGCCTGTGTTACCCTTTCCATGATTAGCAGTCCACCACTCCGGATATCCAATAATCTTGAAGCAAGATGATATCTCATGACTAGTTTTGCCACAGTGTTTACACACTGATTTTTCTCCATTTGCATTATTCGAAAAAGACGCAGCAGCTCCTTGTTGTGCCTTGGGTGCTTGGACAACAAAGCTCACGGCTTCGACACGCACATCACGTGTCCTTGTAATGGTTTGATGTCTTTCATCTTGTACCACCAAGGCATAAGCACGACTTTGTAAGGGAAGAGGATCTTGAGCAATAATATTAGAACGAACCGTCCCATAAATCGTATCATCAAGTCCCATCAAGAATTGGTGAACACGTTCTTCTTCCCTTTGTTTTTCCCACAGCGTTGACAGATTACATGTGCAGTTGCCGCAAGACCAGACAGGAGGTTGAACATATTGCTGAGTTCATCCCACAGAATCTTGAGACGTCCAAAATAGGCTGCTACTGTCTGCCCATCTTGTCTACATTTGGCCAAATCGGATCGTAACTGCAGCACCCGTGGTCCATTCCTAATTGAGAATCTCAATTTTAACTCATCCCAGAGTTCCTTAACAGTATCATAGTAGGAGATTGTTGAACGAATATGCGGTTCAAAAGATGTAAATATCCATCCTGCAAGCATTGAATTCACACTCCACCAATCTTCAATTTCAGGAACATCTTCGGCAGGTTTCTCAATCTTGCCATTCAAAAACGATTGTTTTCTTCTTGCTCGAAATGCATTACGCATCGAGCATGATGATGAGCATAGTATATATACATATTTTACCCTTAATAATATAATTGCTAGTTATATTTATTTTTTATTTTTAATTAATTGAATTGTTTTATTGAATAGGGAATTAATTGGAGATTGTTGATAAAAAGGGCATGAAAACACTTCAAATTGAGAAGGAATAAAGATTAAATTGGAAGACAAAAATGCAACCAAGAATTAATGGAAGTCAAGAAGACCAAAATTGGAAGTCAATCTCTTCAAAGGATGAACGGTGGGCATGCATTTGGAAAGCAAAGATTTGGCAATTTGGAATGCATGTGCTGGGCATTAAAAGAAGAAATCATTAATTGGCCTTTTGCTTTTGTGGTCAAACGTGTGCTTTGCTTTCAAAGTTTAGTAAGGAAATAATTTTAAAAGGCCTTGGTGAGTGGGCTTTATAAGTCGGTGGAGAAGAATTAATGCAATTAGAATCCAATAAGGATTAAGCAAGTCAGTAACATTATATAAAGGCAAGAGGGCCACGGGAGGAGAGAGAACTGGAGACGCAAGGATTCAAGACAGAGAAGAAAATCTGCAGCAATTCGGCTTCCCCATGGTTGAATTTATTTATTTTGTTGCTCCCAATTCAAGTATGTCTAACTAATTTTCTTATACTGAGGTTAAGGATGAAACCCTATTCAATGAAATAATTATCTTTTTATTTAATTAATTCCCTATATATGTTCTTTGATGATTATGGTTTTTATTTCACATGATTAATTAGATGTTAATAAAATCTTTTCATCAATTCTGTCATGCATTATTGATTGTTAGGATTAATATTCAATTAAATCTATGCTTGGATTTATAAAGTTTATACATGATTATCTTTGATTCTATGTCTTTCATTAAATTGTTTACATAGAGTGCTTACGAATACTTTGACTCTTTATTATTCAATATGTTTACATGAGATTCTTAGATGTCATATTATTAAGCAGAAAAAGAACCTACATTAGATTTAATTACTTGGGCTTAATTGTTATATCCATGAGATGACATAGATTGATTTCGAGTTGTCACTCCAAAATTGGGGATTAATTAATAATTAGATAATTACTAGTTGAATAGTGGTGGATTCTGAAACCCTGGTAATTCTTATCTTATTGAATTCTCCTTTATTTTAATTGCTTCTTTAGTTTAATTGGTTTAATTTTCTTAAAAACTCAATTTGCTCAACTAGGTTAGAATTAATATTAATTTTAGATTTAAATTAGACTTTTTAATTTATAACAATCCCTGTGGGATCGACCTCGTTACCACCATTCTATTTCTAGATTCGTGCGCTTGCGAGTATATTAAAATTTTCACAACAAGTTTTTGGCGCCGTTGCCGGGGATTGTGCTAGAAAGTCAAGTTTAATCTTGGTTAATTTGATTTTTCCACTAGTTATAATTTAGGTTGTCTTCTATTTTATTTATTTGATTTTTATTTTTATTTTATTTTATTTTGAATTCATTCTTTAGTTGTGGAAAAATTTTGATTTATTAGAAGGTTCGGCTCAAGGCTCTGATACCATGAAAACGTTTGTGAGAGGGGAAGAAATCTATATCTTTATTGTATATCACACGGTTATTTATATATACACCTATACCCAAAATCAAAGATAGCTACGAAATCTCTAAATAGTCTCCTAAATATGCTCCTTCTATTCCTAATGGAATACAAAAGCTGCTCCTTCTATTCCTAATGGAATACAAATGCTATACAAAGAGAATATTACAACAGTTACTGCACATGCACATGTTAGTTGCTCCATGCACACGTTAGTTGCTGCACATGTTCCCAATACAATGAAAATGCAGATGCGAAGAGGAACCAGCGATGAAACAAAGACTTAAGACTTCATTCCAAATCCAGTGGGAGACCTAAAAAGGGTACACGATCGATAATAAAAGTTTTAATTGATTTGATGAAGCAGTGATTAAGGAATTGGTTGTAACCACGATCAATTCCTCTTTCTGTAATAGCAGCAAGCGAGTCCTCCTTGGAAAGTGTTCCCTCAGTGTCGGTAGGTTTAATAACATGAACCTCCGCACCAATGTACATGTATTATTATTAAGAAGGTACTCTTTTAAATGTTGATTAAATTCTGCCCCATTCCCTTGTCTGCTGATCATAGGTCCTCACTTGAGATTTAGCATCTTGGACTGCCAAGTAAGCCTTCCTAATCTTATCATACAAAAACAATCTGTAGTAGACATTAACACTCCAGGCAGCATTAGAATAAGAATTGCTTTCATCTATTTTTAGGTAAAGGGAAAGATGACGTCTATGTTCTTTGTGACCTACTGTATTTGCATTTGATGAGGGGTAAGGTTCATAGTACGTATGTCCTCTAATTAAGTGTTTCTTTTCTTTTTTGATTTAGAAAAAAATATCTACAGTCTACCCATAGTTTCACCATTTTTCAAAAACGTTTCTACTTCCAACTTAATACCGTTAGTAACTTTAATAGAATATTAGCAAAATGACAATGTTGCCCTTTAATTGACACCATAAATTAATAAAATTATAACAGAAATAGAAACCAAAATTAAAAAAAAAAGAGGAGATATTTTTCAGAAATCCTATACTTACAAAATCAAACCCTTCATTAATCACAATCTCATAAATCATAACCTAATCTTACGACTCAAATCATAAGAAATCAAAATCCCCTGAATCTTGTCCACTATCTTAGGGAGAAAAATAAATAAATAAAAGTCTAAAATGATTAATTTTGACAAGTTCGATTCTTCTTATTCTTTTTATTTTAGCAGATTAATTGACAATTCTGAATGTAAATGACTACTTTTTGATGAGTAAATTATAAAATGAGGCAATAGATGTGAAGAGCGGAAAATGGAAAATAGAGGAATTATATACTGATTTGACCATAATGGATTGTTCTTTATACTAAATTACGTTTGGGCTATCTTATATAAAAGTGTACTAAATATTTTTATAGTACAAATAGTGCCATAATTTTTTATTTTATAGGTAACTGTTGGATTAATTTTATTAAGTACTTCTTTGATTCGATTATCAATCTCAACCTTATGTTGATTGATTCATCTAATTGTTCCCGTCATTCTTCAAAGTAACCTAGTTGGTTTGATTTCTAATCTCGGTTACAGAGGTAAAAAACTGGCATTATTAGTCAGACTATTCATCCTAGAGATGGTATTGCAAATGTGTTTTATCTTCAAAACATTTGTATCAACCACCTTAAACCTTTTATTTCCACGCAAGAGATTTTAGAGAAAAAAACTAGCTAATGCCCACAACTTTATTTGAAGTCTTTGTTTATTCATTTTATTGGCAATTACTATATGTGTTACATCGTCTTTAACAAATGAAACTTATACTATTGACTAGCATAGGCTTAATTTACACTTACCTTCCCTAATTAAAGTTTTATTACAAGCCCTAATTGAAATTATTAAAGAGCGAAATTTATTAACATTGGCTAATACAGGCTAGATTTATTATATAAAATGACTTTACTTAACAAAAAATACTACAATATGATATTTATTACTAATATAGCTAATGACTTTATTGGCTTTAACTACGGTTTGTGCTATAGTAGTCATCTTTGATGCCAACATCTGAAACTTTCATGCGGCTGCTGCGGAGTCCTATTGGTTAGGGGTAGTTGTTGTTATAGTGAAAATAAATCTTTAGTTTTTATTTACTTGTAGATGCGTCCACTAAGTGAGCACTTGTTGCTCTCTTTTAGCTGTGTCTTTGTGTTTTCCGTTAGAGTCTTTGTATAAATTCAGAGTTCAAAGATGAATAATGACAGCAGATTAATTTTCTTCAAAGTTCATCTAGTATTGCAGGCTTAGGGAACGTTTATCTAGTATTAAGAGTCCAAAGATGAATAAAGGCAGCAGATTAACATCTACTCATTTATTGTTAAGACCTTCACCTTTACCTAACAAAAACTATTAAAGAATGAAATTTATTATTAATGTTGGCTTGTATAAGATTTTACATCTAATACAATTTAGAACATAAGGGATAAAACAGTAAATGCATAACAAGAGCGGTTTTATAAGAGAAATAGAGGGGTGCCAATAGCGTCACTCTAATTTTATATAGGCTATATATCCTAATTTTTTATTCTAAAAAATAATATTAAAGGATGTGGTATTCATCAATTGGTTAGTAAGATAATATAATTAATTCACTTACATCTTATAAACAATTACCAACTACTCAATAAATGTCATATCATTTGAGATAGAATTTGGGATAAAAATTTAGGATGTCTATCATTATTTATATATGTGTGTGTACGACCTTAACTGCTACAATCCTTCTCTGGCCATTTTCCATATGAAAATGTATAATTAGGAAATTATTATTTGCTTTCGTTTGCTTATTTCCTTTCCAGTTTATTTGTTATCTCATACTTCGTATCCCTTTCTAAATTAGTCTGTCGATCATGTATAGATGTTGAAGTGCTCAAAAGTAATTATCTTCAGCAATTTTCTGTTGTATAATTACATTGACCTTACTCATGGTCTTTGTTTACTCATTTGATAAGCATTTGGTAATTAGATATATTGTACCTTCAAGCATGTATATTGACCGCCTTAATTATAGTCCTTGTTTATTCTTTTTTTTTTTTTTGGGCAACTGTCTTTAATTTCCTTATAAATCTCAATCTTATGTCGATAAACGTTTAATTATTGATTTATTTTGTTAACATGAAATAAGACAAAATTGTCAACAAATTAAAATTATTGACATGCGTGAATGTACCTGACTTAATTGAACATGACCTAGCTGTACTTGACGTAGCTATAATCTTACTTTAACCATTTAATTGGCATTAGCATACAATTTGGACACTAATGTCATATTTAATTTTTTATTTATCACCACCTACCCATTCATATTATCCTTGAATATCCACATTCATATTAATTATATCTGGCATTAAAGTTTTTAGCATAAATCATTTGTTAATTCTAACTATCTAAATTAATGAATAAAGAATGACATACAATCATATTCTTGTCTTGTTAGTTTTTGGATGTCTGTTAATAAAGAAAGACTTAATAGCAATCCTGCCTCAAGTCATTCAATAAAGACTGATATTTTATCATAGTTTGAATTTATGTTTTTGAGTATTAGTAAAGAAAGACTTAATAGCACATACCGGTCGTTGCCTTTAGTGTTTATTTTCCCGCCCCGGAAGCTTAGCAAATTGCATTAATACGGTAAAATCTACATTAATATAATGTAGGCCACACCAGTTTGAAATACAATATTTAGGCGTCAATCGAAAAACTTCAGTTAGAGCAATGTCTATCAACATAACTATTCTAAGATGCAGACTTTTGCATTTTACCAGAGAATGATTAAATGTTAGATAATGCCAGAAACAAAACCGTGTACCTAACAAAGAATTGTTCCCTGCAAAATCTGACTTCAATTTCCCTTATTTAATTTATTGTCGCGCTCAGTTCTGATGAAATTAAGGTAAAATATAATGAATAAAGACTTGTTCTAAAGTATTTCTTCTCTAATCCATCAATTTTTTGGTTGTCCCAATGGTGGTGATGACTTGAGTATACGACCGCATGTCTAGTGACAGCTACTCCTTTAAATAGTTTACTATAAAAATCACACAGGAAGCAAACGGATAGGTTTTCTTAGAGCTGGGAAATTTTGACATAACCCGATTATCCAACACAAACACAACATGAATGCATGAATATGAGTCATAAATTTGACACGATTATTAAATGGGCCTAGTCTAGGTTGACACGATTTTTTTCCGTCTCAAGTTAAGGTTAATTAAAGTTCAACTGAGAAGAGAAGAACGAAGAGATTGAGCAATTAATTTCGGAAGAGAAAACAAAAAATGTGAGACAATCATACTCAAAAGTTACCTCAAATTTTATTTTCAGCTGATGTGAGATTATTTCCTTACACAATGAAATCAAACTAAATAAATTTGAGCCAAAATCTAATTTCTCGGTCGATTTCAAACAATGAATTTTCAGGACCAATAATAATAGAATCATGGCTAACACTATGTTACGTTGAATGTAACATACACTCAAAAGTAAAAATATCTATTAGCACCCTTACATTTTATGGAAACTACATTAATCGAATTAAAAGAGATACTTTTAAATCTTAAAGAAGAAATGAGAGAAATTAAACAAGAAATAGGCAAGATAAAAATAGAATTATCAACAATTCAGATAACCCGAAAGAAAAATAAAAAAGTTGAGAAACTTGAAATAATAAAATCAGGAATAATAGGGACAAGCATTGAAAAACATATGACAAAACCTCAACCAGGAAGTTATGATGATTGGTTTATAAAAAACCAGTATCCAAAAATATTAGAGGAATCAGAAAAGTTAAAAGCAGAATTAAAAAGAGAAGAAAAGGGAAAAGAAAAATTAGAGATAAAAGAAAACACACCTAGTGATAGAGAATAATGGAAAATACATTAGAAGAATTAACAGAAAAATTTAGTGATATTAACCTTAGTGATTTAGAAGAATTTGAAAAAGAATACCAAATAAAGATGAATGTCGCTGGAGGTCCAGAATTAAAACCTGATATTGGAGAACCTAGCCATAGATATGAAACAAATAAAAAGAAAAATAGACCATTTTATGAATACTATTCGCCCGTTAAAAATACCCCTTGGAAAAAAGATTACCAACCTAATAATGACCATCTGATGCCAATA